>NC_139223.1:115174748-115629748 GCF_055691185.1 Crinia signifera
GGGGTTATTCTAGTTCATTCTTTCTGACAAAATCCTTCTTAGATGGACAAAACCATGTGCACTGCGGGTGGGGCAGATGTAACTTGTGCAGAGAGAATTAGATTTGGGTGGGGTTTTTCTTCAAAGTGAGATCTATATTGCAGTGTAAAATAAAGCAGCCAGTATTTTCCCTGCACAGAAACAAAATAACTCACCCAAATCTAATTCTATCTGCACATGTTACATCTGCCCCCCTGCAGTGCACATGGTTTTGTCCATCTAAGAAGGATTTTGTCAGAAAGAATGAACTAGAATAAACCCCTATGTGCACAGTCCTTTCTGCTTTCACACAATTGCACTCAAGGGAGAATGCCAAGTCAGAGGCCTGGGAGAGACAATGTTAATGTTAGGGGCCATAAGTTGGGTGCAGATGGGAGTTCTATTTCACACGGGCTTTTCTATTGGCAACTAATCAGAATCAAAATATTTATTTAGAACCTTCTAGAAGATAATATAGCCCATAGCAACACCCATGTGAAATAGAACTCCCATCTTAAATTTCCCCCATTGTCTCTGAGCACCTCCAATTATTATTATTATTATTATTATTATTATTATTATTATTATTATTATTATTATTACTTTTCAAATCATTCAAGCAGAACCACCCACAATGGGTGACTTTAACAAGATGGCTTTGATGGCCAGAACTACCAATAATAGGTGACTAAAAAATAACACAGTAGGTATAACTAAATAATAAAAATAATAATTGACCAGTAAATATACCCTTATATTGATTTTTTTTCATTGTCAAAGGGAAAATCTGCTTCTAGCATACAAATACTTGTCAGTTAAATTGTTACACTGCGGCTTGGAGTTAAGATAGGTTGCACCACTCCCCCTCTCCAAAATGTAAAGCTTTTTGGACATTTTTATTTGCCACCCCCTGCACCACATCATGGGTTTGTTAAACAAGCCCACTCTCCCAGAACTGTTTGGGAGAAGTCTCTTGGAAAAGAAGGCCTTTCTCCCCTCTTCTGGCCCCCTGGCATTCTTATGAAGTGGGTGGGACAAGGGGTGATAACAACACAATTGTCAACAAGTCTGGGAAAATGGTTAATGTCTCTTGTGCATGGGACATGGGTGAAGTGCATGGGCCACTATGACATGATTTTATGTGCCCTGTCCTCATATCACCTACCTGTACTGTTCATGCCAAAGTTGGCAAGCAGAGATGGAGCCATCCTCATCTAGCCTGTTAAAAGTGAGCCCGAGCTGTTGGACTTAATCCTCTGGTAATCACCTACTGTATGGTTCCTTGTATTGTATTGCAGCAATAGATAATATATGATAAATAGACAATAGATGATAATAAGCCTTGGTGGCTCTCCAGAGAAGGCTAGTTGAAGAAGGCTCCATCTGTTTGCTTTAATGGAGTCTAGATTGATTTAAAGCTCAAGCTATGCTACTCAAGATAGCAGCTGCACAGAAATGAATATGTATACAGTACCTATAATAAAAAACATTGGCGTCCTTGTGAAGTGCATCAGTAGGTAAAGATTTGAACTAAATAAAATGAATATTGTAACAGATATTTTCTTTTCTTATTACTAGATACTGAATATCCATTGCTTTTGGTTGGTTCTCTAAGCAACTTGTCAATATATGTTTTACAGAGATGTGCTGTCTCATGTGACACTTAACTAGTCAACCATAGTTACAGCATCTCTACTGATGCATGGAGATATCTGAATCTAAAGTAAGCAGTGAGTTTAGACAGCACTGAATTGAAAGTGGAGATCTAGAGATAAAGTGCCACAAATAAATCGGTACTTATGTAGTATCTGGGCTGCCGATTTTTTGATTGTATGCCTTAAGTTAAGGCATACAATCAGATGCGATGCGATGCGATATCGCATCGCATCGCATCGCATCGCATCCGATATCGGATGCGATGACCCGATTTTTCCATAGGAATCAATGTTAAAATGATTCCTATGGAAAAATGGGTCCTTTTCATACCCCTACTATCCAAGTGGGCATGGAGTTGGATATAAACCTGTGGCGAGCGTAGCGAGCCACCGAGCCCGAAGCGTGGCGAGCGAAGCGAGCCCCGCGAGGGGACGGTATTCGTCCCCTCGCGGGGCTCGCTTCGCTCGCCACGCTTCGGGCTCGGTGGCTCGCTACGCTCGCCACAGGTTTATATCCAACTCCATGCCCACTTGGATAGTAGGGGTATGAAAAGGACCCATTTTTCCCATTGAATTCCATGTTAAAATGGACTCAGTCCATTTTAACATTGATTCCTATGGAAAAATCGGGTCATCGCATCGCATCGCATCGCATCGAATCGCATGGTCGCATGCGATGCGATGCGATCTCCCGATCCGACCCGATTTAGAAATCGGCAGCCCAGATACTACATAAGTACCAATAAATCTCTTTGAAACAACAATAAAAGAGAATTTAACAACACAGTGTTGACATTCTGTCATTGTCGACACTAATATTGACAAATTGAATATCAACATCATGTTAATGTTGAATCTGAATGTCAGCATTTTCAAATTGTCCTTCTGAATGTTATGAAAATTTTCTGTATGAAACAGTAGGTATAACAGATTTCTGAAGTACTGGTTCTTCCAGGGCTCGGAAAAAACAGGGTAAAACTGCCATTATTGTAAACTTTACAATAATGGCAGGGGTGTCAAACTCAAATTCATCAGGGGCCGCATCAGCAGTTTGGTCACCCTCAAAGGGCCGGTTGTATCTGTAGGACTATGTGTCCACTCTTTATTATCATAATAGTGTCCTTTATACAAGTATGTCCCAAATAATACCACTGTAACTCAGCAGTAGCATTTACCTCCTGCTATTGCTGTGAACTGCAGTGCATTAGGGCACACGCTGCCTGCACAGGGGGGCAGCACTCAGTCTTAGGGCATATGTCCTGCTTATTATCATGGGACACAGTCATTAATGATGGGCTGCAATGTGCCAGTGCACACACACACACACATAGGCAGAGAGTTTGACACTTACCCGCTCTGATGCGTCCACTGCAGTCTGAGCTGCTCCACCACCAAGGACACAGCTGTGGTCTCACATAGGCGCATTTCCCCCTCCCTCCTGTGAGTAGCGCTCCTCGCACTATCTATCCAGGAGTGGGGGGGCAGCGTGCTCCCGGTCACTGTGCAGTGCACACTCAACAGTAAGTGACCTGGAGCGCACAGCAGCAGCAGCACCATTCACCACGACGGACCTGCTCTTTCCTCTCTCTGGCTCCTATACAGCAGGTGGGAGCGGAGGAGGGGTTGACGACCGGCGGCACTGCGCTAGAGGGCAGACGTTCTCTGGCTTGTAGGCTGCCGCGCATGTGCTGAAGAGGGATTTGGCCCGCGGGCCTTGTGTTTGACACCCCTGTAAAGGATGCTAGTCTTGCTCTAAAAAGCTCTAGGCCTCTTGCTGCCCCCTCTAAACTGTGGTGGACCGTTAGGTTTCGGGTGTGAACCCGCACCCAGGACTGCTGTTTAGGACAGCCACGGTGGGACTAAACGCTGACTCTGTAGACCCCCAAAGTAAGGTGTAATTCCTGCAGATACTAGGTTTCGCCTGTAGCTGCCATGTTTGAATGGGTGAATTAAGCCTGCCCCAGCTCCGTTGCAGACAGCTGTTATGAGAGGACAAAGAACCTGGGACCCCCTAAGGGTACAATCAAAAGGTAATCTAGCTAAGGAAGCCTTTCTGAGAATTAAAGAAATAGGCAACTTGTCGAAACTAACTAACGCAGCTAATTCTGCCAGCGACCTAGTCGCCAATCACCAGCAACCGCGTTGCATACACAAGAATAAAGTACACCACACCAAAAAAAACACCACAATCAATATGCACGGAACACTGAACACAGAACAAGGCACGGAAGTTAGCACCCAAGCGAAAGCAAATACGGATACAGTGAACTGCTAAAAGGACGCCCTTGCACACCAAGCAGAGGGTGGGTAAATAACCATATGCTCAGGAGAGCCACAAGAAATAATTAAATAAACCAGGCCCCTAGCAGGGGTACTCCCGAGACCAGGAACCAGCTGATGAGACAGGGAACCACCACAGGGAAGAACTCCCTGGCGCTGACAGGCACTGGTGTAGAGAAAGAATAGGGCAGGTGGATAGCACAGATGACTGCAGCTATCACCGGCAGGGCTATACTGGGCTGGCTGGCTTCCAGCCCAGCTCAATTAAACCCAGCTGCAGTCTGAACGCTGGGGATCCGCCTGCTTCCCGGCAACATCCGAGCACTTCCGCTGCTGTCCTCCGGCGGCGTCCCCCGTAGCCAGGCAACACAACCAGCTACAGATGGAAGCTGCACCCGGCCGCCTTGTCCCCTGGCTTCCCTGGTTGCCCGGTGACTAGAGTGACGCCAGAGCAGGGGGAGCGAGCAGCCTGGAGATGCTGCAGCCCCATACTGTGTGATGCACGCCTCCTGCGTGCAACATGGACTAGGTAAGTAACCAGATAGAACCCAGTATTATAGCAAGAAAATCAGAGGTTTGAAACTGTGGGATTTATCCATGAAGCAGTGAAGGGTGGAGAATTGAGCCAGTTAAGTTGACCACAACAACCACTGAGCTTTGAAGTTACATTTATCATGTACATTCTATCACATTTTACCTAGCAGCTGAATGGTTGTCATGGGCAACTTCTCCGCTGGTTCACTTCTCCAATCTTTTCACTGCTTTGTGAATAGGCCCAACAATATCTGTTAAAGCAACTTAAAAAGATTCAGCTAAATTGTTACTCCTCCCAGTAACAATCTAGTATATAAGAGGGGAGTACTGTACTTATTGTAGTGTATGTAATATGGAGAGAATTGAATGGATGGTAGACATCAAAGAGGAACATATTAGGACTAGCCTATAATTAGTAGTAGTACCCCAGATAAATCAATGTTTGTTCTAGTGCTTTGTACAGACATTTGCAGAGAATAACTGAATATTTGGTTTGAGGTTTGTTCAGATTTGGGGTTATTTTGTCACAGAATAAATGTTGGGAGATACGCAGTAAGGTATCGAATGTTGCAGATGACACAAAGCTATGTAAGATTATTAATATGATGCAGGATTATCATTTACCACAGACAGATTTAGACAAAACTGCAAACTAGGCTGATATGAAATGGAATATAGATAAATGTAGGGAGAAATTGCACATAGGCCACGGTGATAAATATGCTACTTACATATTAAATGTAATGCAACAGGGGAAAACTGAAATGGAAAAGCACTTAGGAATACTACTTTACAGAAAGCTGAGTAGCAGAACACAGTGACAGGCCTGTTGTGCATAAAAAGAGATAATATTTACAGAAGACATAGGCGTCTATTCATAACAATATTGAAGTGGCCACAGTAAATGTCAAAATGATTTGCATCATATTAATGCAATATATATTGGTTACCAAGTGATTCAGTAATACCTATCTTTTATTGTCCCATAATATCCAGTCTGCTCTGTTAATCTATTGGTGCAGTTATAAAATACTGCATCAGTGTTCTGGCCGGAGCCAGATACTGCACATGGGCCATTTAAGTCCGGGCATGTGCATTGAAAGCCCTCAAATCAAGCACAGCATGTATGGGAGAAAGAAAGAACTGTAAAGATGGGAGGAAACCTTTATGAGAGGGAGAGAGAAGCAGAGCTGGGCACAGGCACTCTAAGCGAATTCCCAGGGCATTTGGTATGCCTAGGGCCATGCATTCCAAGCCTATCACAGGCTCAACTTGACAGTGGGCAGAGGTTGTAATGTGTATAAGATAAAGTGGTATTACTGAGTGAAGTAATATGAATAAGGGATACTACATCTTGTGTAATATGAATCGTTATTAAGTATATTACATTCTTCACTATATTACATCCCTTTCATTTCTATGTACCAACCCCCATAGAAACATTATAAGAATTGGTCAAACTGAAGATCCAGAGAAGACAGTTAAATATAAGGAGGAGGCATTGGGATCTCATCGTAGAAAAAAAAGGGATGTATTCTGCATTTAGAAGGTGCCATTGACTTTGTTTTGTCACTTTTCTTTGTTTCTGTATTTTGTTTGAGACATTGAATACCTTTAAGACACTATGGCAGGGACGTGCAGTCAGGGGAGGCAGGGGAGGCAGAGCCTCCCCTGTCATTTATGTATAATATAATAATACAATACAAAGAAAATACTTATGACACATATTTTGTGTCATAAGTATATGCTTTGTATTATTACAATCATTTTTACTTTTTTTTTATCAGCTAAGGAGGCACCAAGAGCGGTGCCTCCCGCTGTCCATATTAAAGTAAATGACACAGGGGCGGGCAGTGGGCAGGGCTGAGAACTGAGCTGTAAAAGCTCATTCAAAAAGTGTGTATAGGTGGCACCTATAGCGGTGCCTCGGTGACAGGGACGTGCTTTTCTGCCTATATGACAGCACGCCCCTGTCACTGAGGCAGAACTGATTGGGCACAGTGATGCTGTCTCAGTGACAGGGGCGTGCTTTCATAAAGGCAGAAAGCGCGTCCCTGAACGATGGCACTTCTATAGGTAAGGTGCCGCTTATAGGACAGTTTAGTTTTTAATGTTGGACGAGCTGTGCACCCGCTGCACAGCTCGTCTGCTTACTTGTATTGCCGGGGGTGGGGGGGCAGAGCTGTGCCGCGCCGTTCAGCCGCCAGCTCCCGCTGTTAACTGGCCAACAGGCACCGTCTGCTCCCCTTACTGTCCGGGGTCTGTATTCTCCTTCCCGCCCGGCGCTATTGCTCCATGTCTGGGTGCCTGTCATGGGACGCTGCGGTCACTGCTGCCAGGCTGCCTGCTGCCTCGGCATCCATGTAAGCGGTGCCTGGGCTAAAAGGTAATTTGTGGAGGGTGGGGGCATATTGTAGGTGTTTATTTATGTTATGTGACAGACAGGCATGTGTGTTTGTGTTGTTGTGACAGAGGTGTGTATCTGTATTTGTGTAAAGTGACAGGTGTGTGTTTGTGTAATGTGACAGGTGTGCACTGTTTCTGTGTGTTTTTTAAATGAAGTATATTGGCCCAATGTACTGGCCTCTGAGATTACTGGCTGTGTGGGGTGCTGGCTGAACTCAGAGGTTCTTTTAAAGAGGCAGACATTTACAAGGCAAAACCATGCATTTTAAATGATTGCCCTTTTAAAAAAAACCTCAGAGTTTGGCCGTCACCCCACACAGCCACTGAACTCAGAGGCTAGTACATTGGGCCAATACTGTATACTTCATTTAAAAATATACTTATTTTACACAAACACACAGAAACCGTACACACCTCTGTCACTTTACACAAATACACACCTCTGTCACAACACAAATACACAATTCTGTCCCTAAGAGGCTAGTTAGTACATTTGGCTGCATGTGTTTTTGTTTTTTTAAGTGAAGAGGTATGTGGACAGACCCCATGGTGGCTTAGTGGAGCCAGCAACGATGGGTCTGTGGCAAGCGCTGGGTCCAGGTTGCTTCTGCGCCGACAGGCAGAATCTGCTCTGGCAGGTCTCTGCTGCTTATGCAGGGGGCAGTTACCGCACCTGCCTGTCAGCTCAGAAACATCCCCAACCCAATGCTTCCCACAGAGCCTGGCGGCACTGGCTCCACCAAGCCGGGGCCTCACCAACCACATACCTCACCGCACGTCACTGCTATGGTCTTGGGCTGCCACCCTATTTTGCGCAGTTGTTTTGGATCACCTATTTTTCTGTTACACCTAAAACACAGTACTCACCATTCTTTCATAATTTAGTTAAAAAGTATATCAGATCTTAATCATTGCTTTAACAACAGTGCTCACTGCATTGCAGACACTGGAGATAAAAAGGAAAAAGAGAAGGCAAAAAGATGTTGATCTTTGGTTTTCCATTACCAACTCCAATCGTGTCACTTTAGCCCCGCCCACCGCAGTGCAATGCCTGAAATAATGGCATTGCACGATGGAGGGGGGGGGGGGGGGCGTTGGCTAAAATTATGTGATTGCTCTGGTCACGCCCTCAACCCACCCCACCAATTTTTCACTCCCGGTGGCCACGCCCCCTCCCCCTCCTGAGGAATGGAGCTGTACTTGGTTTGTTAACTTTTTTGAGGAAAAGATATAAGTGACCTTGAAATTATTGAAAACCGTGGAGCAGGCTGATACAAAAATACATTTTAAATACATTTCCAGTTCTACACAAATATTTGTCTAATTATTATTTTTGTTAAAGTACTAGATACATATCAGTTTTTACTGACTATTAAGTTGCCTATTTATTATACCTTGATCGGGATGGCAAATTAACACAGTTTAAAAGTGGACTAGAGCCTTTCTTATAAGAAATGTTATTTGTAGGTGAAATTAATTAAGGGTGTTTGAGTCAAGGAGTTCGTTGTATTGCCGTTTCTTGGTAAGGGTGTTATTTTTCCTTCTGGATTAACACAATTAGGTGTTTAGGAAAGGTAGAACTCGTTAGACCTGTGTTTTTTTTCAACCATACTACAGTAGCTAGAGTATATAGCTGCTGTTGCTGATGAAGTGTCTGCCACTCCTTTACCTCACTGCATTTCATGTAAAATGTGACTACTTTCTAACATATTTTCATGATAAATAATGGTATTCTACATTTGAATAGTATACATCCTTAATAAAGGCATTGAGAAGTGGAGCAACTTAACATAGGATTTATTCCATTCAAGCTAAATTTAATTGTTTTTCTAGATCTTTCATTGTATTATCCAATCAAATTATTCCATTCAGTCATTTAGGTGTTACATAAATCCCAAATTTTGCCCAACTTTTCCATTACAAGTATAAAACAAACCTTCCAGGAGCAAATTGGCCAGTGGTTGTGTGTATTAATATTTTATTTGATAATATGTCTTGGAGACATAAGTTAACAGCATTTTTTCCACGTAAATTGTACCTGTCAGTTAAATGAATGTGACAGAATAATCTCTTGTAGATTGCATCCTAACTGTTGAGAATATTTATATATTTATAAGCTATACACCATCATTTCTGCTAAATGGGGTTCCTGATCTTTGCTAGACTCTGAAAGCTAATTTGCCTGCACCTCAGACTCTATGAATGTGAATGTGTCTGTATATAATTATTAGTGTCAAAATAATGCAAACACTGGATGTAGTAAAACCAATATATATTTGTGCATTTGTGAGTTTGAACTGTAAATTGAAGGATGTTAAATAAGAGCAAAGACAGGTTTTACTTAGATACTATATATATTATATATATATATATATATATATATATATATATATATTCCAATATGGAGTAGCACTCCTCTTCCACACAATAGTGTCCGGTGTTCGCCACAACCCACTGGAATGTGGGTAATAATACACACAGCGTAGAGGTGGCACTCTGGTAAATAGTATACAGACACGGACCCCCTTGTTAGGTCAACGTTTCGAAGCCTTTAATTAGACGCTTCTTCCTCAGGACCAGAATACAAATAACCACAGTGAAAAGAACATATATATATACATACATACCAGACCGCCCACCGTCGTATGGCGTCCAGGACGCCCGCCATGAGGTGACGTCATCAAGACCGGACTGGTCGCATACGTCCGCGCGTAATTACGCGCGGACGTATGCGACCAGTCCGGTCTTGAGGACGTCACCTCATGGCAGGCGTCCTGGACGCCGTACGACGGTGGGCGGTCTGGTATGTATATATATATATATATATGATATATATTTCAATATAAAAGAAAATTCTCTATATTATATAACTTATACCTTTAATTGCTCATATTTTATAAAGTTTTGTTATAGACTATCTTATAGTAAAAAAAGGAACAAATATTATTTCTATCGTTCTATCTGGATTCTGGAGATTTCAGCACATATACATTAATTCAGTGTGTAAAGCTACTACTACTAACATTTTCCTCCCCTGTTTACTGACATTGAACGGTTCAGGCAACTACCAATAGAATTATTGAGTTTGAATTTGTTGAAATATTGCAGAGGAACTGATAATATTAAATAAGGCTGCAGAATATTTTTTTAAAACCTATTTCTACTGTATGCAGATTGTTGCTAAAGCTGTTACAGTTTAATACAAATAAAGTAAGGAAATACATTTCTATATCTGCAGTTTAACAATCTACGTCATTACCTCCTACGACTGATCACTTTCTAATCCACTTATAGGATTTAATTTCCTTTCATTTCATTAATCTTCTATGGTTTCTAACTAAAAAAAAAGTAATATCCATGTAAAATAGAGGATAATGTTTAGTTCAACTACTATTCTATTCTATTATTCTACATAATATTCTATTATTTTTCAAAAATGTCATAAGAATTGCAATATTGTGCATACATTGTGTAATATATACTTATTCCTAAGTAAGGAGGAGGTACAGAGGAAAAATGACTTGAAAGAAAGGGTAGAGGATAGGTGGAATAACCTCCAATCATACATGGATATATGTATATACATGCTTGGGATAGGCATATGAATATTCTTACAAAAAACTAATGAAAAAGAAGGTTTAGGTTACCAAAAGGTAAAAAAAAGGAAGGATAGATGGATCAAGTGGTTCTTCTGCCATCAAATTTTATGCTTCTATGTTCCAGATGTACTAAGCTTCAAAAGTGATAAAATGGAGAGTAATAAACAGCCAGCCAATCAGCTCCTACCTGCCATGTCACAGACTGTGTTTGCAAAATGTTAGGTAGGAGCTGATTGGCTGGCTGTTTATCACTATCCATTTTATCACTTCTGAAGCTTAGTGCATCTGGCCCTATGTCAGTTATTATTATTTATTAACAGTTTCTTATATAGCGCATGCATATTCCGTAGCGCTTTACAGAGAATATTTGAACATTCACATCAGTCCCTGCTGCAGTGGAGCTTACACTCTTTATTCCGTACCACATGTACATGCATGCACAGATATTCTAGGGTTAATTTGTTGGGAGCCAATTAACCTACCAGTATATTTTGGTGGGAATCGAACCCATGACCTCAGTGCTGTGAGGCAGTAATGCTAACCATTACACCATCCGTACTGCTCTAACTAGTTAACTGTATGAAATTGAACTGTAGGTCTCAAAGCTGTCTCCCACTTCAACCTCTTCCTGGGTTGGCTGCACCTTTGCCATGTAAATACAGTTGAGTTATTTCTATGGAACACTGTAGAAATTTTCATGTTTAGCACCATATTACAGTCCCTCCTTTTCTTTCCCACTCGTGAATAAACCCCAATTATATGTTTCATAGGGAACACCGAGAAAACTGACTCTGCACAGACACTCCTGTAATTAAATCAGCATCAGGCAGATGGACATAGAACCACTAGCACTATTCTTTACTTTAAAGAATAGTTCCCCCTCTGGTTTAATGAAAGGCCAAGAGGTGCATACTATAGATTCAGGCAGAGTGACTACTGTGGTGCTTATTATGAACCAGGACTGAACATTGCTGTGGCACAGGGGCCTTACTATGAGACATAAAATAAACTAGGGCACTACCATGGGGCATAAAAATAATAAGGACAGTACTATGGATACAAAATTAACTAGGGAACTACTATGGGGTTTTTATTTTCATCATCACTATGGGCCACAATATAAACTTGAACACTGCTATGGGACACAATATGAATTTGAGCACTACTATGGGGTAATGATTATGCTGTTGGAAGGTAATGGAATTGGGAGGGAATGCTAAGATGATCATGTATCAATGATAGGCAGCAGTAAGCATGCATCCTAGGCAACACTGGCAGAAGCCTGGGCGCAGTGGGCCCCTTAGCATCTCTTACCTGTCAGTGGTAGCAGGCTCTTTCCCCAGCCAAGGCTACTGTGTGCGGTCGGTACAAAGATTTACAGTAGCTGCCATTTGAGCAGCAACAGTCTCCTGCATGATGTGATGGAGAGAGTGATCACATAATGATCCCCCATAATGATTTGCCCATGTCAGATAGGTGAACAGCATTGCCCTGTGCAGCACATACTATTTTTTTTTTTTTGGGTCAGGGTTGAGACTACACCTCCATAATTATGCTGCAGCCCCTACAGTACCTGAGAATCTCACTTAATTCTGCTGATTGCTGGTCTGAATATGGTGACTCAACCATGATTCCCTTCGCCTAAGTTATATACCAAAAATGTAATGCTGTCAAATTAACAAATAAAAATAATGTATTTGTATTGTAATAGCTTATTTTCTTTGTACAGAATATTTTTTCTAATTCATTTCAAGTTATTCCTATATTGGCAGAGTATATTTTCATTATATGGCGCACTTACTGTACATGAAGGGACATTTATAGTTATCAATAATTGATTCAACATTCTTGAAGGCTACAGTTCAAAGGTCAGCACTGATCTTGCTATCAGGCAATACACAAGATGGGTAGAAAGGAGTTTCAGTATTGTGCCAATATCCCTGTGGATAAAACTCAGGCGCCAGTTCAGGCACATCAACCATATTTCTGTATTAAATTTAAGGCTCTTTTTTCTATTTTTCAAAACGTCTGCATACAGTAATTCCCATCAGGATAGACTTTCTGGCATTGTTAATAGATTTTCCCTTTCCCTGAGAAGGAGTTTCGCTGACAATCAGTATTATGTTCATTCCCTCTGACATGAGTTTGTTGGGAATACCTCCTAGATACTTGTTTACAGTATGTGAGGCTGATCTCTCATCTAAAGGGACAATAGATTGAGATCCGCTATTCAGTTGTTGGTTTTTAACACGTTGATGCACCCTGCAGTGCTGGGTTTAGTTTCCTAAAATGGCTAAACCCAACTTAATTGTAAAGTGAAAAGTGCCATTTGGGCACTGAAACAGGTCACTTTTTGCACATTTCTGTGCCAGTATGGGGACTGTGAGCAATAATGCCGGCACCGGGAGCTGTTTGTGGAGCACCTTCCTTTTGCAATAATGAGGCATTTGTTGATGCACAGTGATTGCTTTCTTTAAGTAACAAGAACTGTAATTAATGCTACTTTTTCTTAGGCCATTTTGGGTGAATCTGAATATGGTCTTATTTATTTGCCACTGTTGAATTTCTAATTGCATATGTACTTAAGAATTGGATAAATTGGTTTTTCTGCATATGTATGAACTAAAGAGAAATTTAAGTAACATGTTGTAGGTATACAGATGGTTACAGTCAGTGGTGTAAGTTCATGCCAGATGCCCAGAGGCCAGATGTATATTGGTACCCCCCCCCCATATATATTTCACAACTCAGCCACAAAAGCAGTATCGATGGCTTTCAATTATTGGATTTAAAATTGCAGAGGAGGAGAGGTGCCCCTTGGAAGCAGGAGCCCTGCGGCAGATGACTCCATTGCCTCCCAATGTTCTGCTTCTGGATACAGTACTATCATTCTAGAAGCAGACACAGTAATATGTTCTTGAACCTAGAACTATTACAATGCTTTAGAACAGTACATAGAGGCAGAATAATCATATTCTGATATCTACTGTACAAAAATTATTGTTTAGTAGAACTGTGTGCAGAGGCAGTAACATATTTTGTTCTCTGAATACTGCAAATAATTGTTCTACTGCTCATTTGAACTGAGAGTCGCTGCATGATATGTAAATTGAAGCCGTGGAATTCTAAAGCATTGTTACACAAGACAAAGTTCATAATGGCTTCAGCTCTTTTAACGGCAGCAAATTACAAATTAAAAGCTTTTATTCAGAGTTTAATTTTCAGCAAGGTCAATACAATTGTTTTAGCCTTTAGAGACAGATAACATTTCAAAGTCGTTTTCAACATATAATTGTGCCATGTTTAAAATTCCAGATGAGTAACAAATTCATGGCCGTCATATTTATTGGAGGTTCTCAAACTCATTTAAATTAAACTAAATTACTTTAAAAAGTCATTCTGTCTAACTGTCATTGAAGTTTTACTTGGCATTAACTGAAATGTTTTCTTAAAGTTTGTAGGTAATTTAGAATTGTATTATTTGCTGCCTACTGCAAAATAGACTCTGAGGGTGAGATTTAATAGGATGAGAGATTCAGAAAGTGAGAGATTTGGTAAGAAATCTGCAGGTTTTTTAAAGCGGCAATCATTTACACTGCAAAATCAAACTGGTATTACAGTGTAAATGATTGCCACTTTAAAAAATACTGGAGATTTCTTTCTGAATCTCTCACTTTATCTCTCATCCTATTAAATCTCACCCTGACTAACAGTTACCAGGGAGATTTTTCAACTGCACATGCTCAAATCACCAGGAAAATGGCCACTCATGGGCTCACTGCACACCCTGCACCATTTATACATACTGTAGATATACCATTGAGCCTTGATATGAGGCATAGGCCGCTAGGGGTTCAGCAAAAGGGGAGAACATCAATGTGCATCATTCTGCTGAAAATAAATTGGCACTGGTGCAGACTAGATGGCAGATGTACTAAGCATTGGAGTGTATGGAGATATAGTATCAACTAATCAATACCTCACTGCCATGTTACTGGCTGTGTTAAAATATTACAGAAGTTGATTGATTGGTACTTTGGGCTCATAGGTTTGCATCAGTGCAAATATGTTCAAATTCCTTTGTAACAGGCACACCATCAAATGGCTTTTACACTGGCCACAAGTCATCACAGGCACCATGCAGCCTAGGAATTACTCAGCACTTCAATGAAAAATAGGCCCCTAATAGGCTAGGGCACTTTCAGCATTTTTTGGGTACTCCCAGCATTTAGAAACAGGTGGTCCCTACCACCACTGCATGTCAATCATTTTGTGTGTGGCTAGTGAACAGAAAAAGTAGCAGGTCTTGATCGCAGACAGGCATCAAGCATGCACATTGTATGCACATTGCGGCCAATACGCAGTTCATCAATAATTGGCCACTGTGAAAATTGGCAGCCATGCAATCAGGTCTGAATCTGGCCCTTTATCTCTCTCCACTTTATCACTCTCCAAGTACATCTCCTCCCCCTGTGAGATACTCTGGCAACTGTGCCACAGTCTTCTGCACATGTGTATATCTAGCATATACTTTAAAAATACGTCACAAATTTCTGTTAATTACTACAGACATATTGCGCCGGCACCATATCGCCAAACCTAGTGCTAGACATCTGCCTATCCTGCAGGCAGAAAGTAAGCAGGGTATTAAGTATAAGCCCCCCCATACTATATACATACATACATATACAGTATATATAGGTCAGAAATGGCAGCACTCATGGGACTAGTTGAAAGTAAAACAGCAGGACTCAGAGTCTCTGGTCTCAATGACGTTTCGGTCTTTATTGACCTCCGTCAGATTAAACTCATTTATGGTATGCAGGCTCTGTGTGAGCCCAATCTTCCCTTAACAGTGTAGTAAACTTTTTACTGGAGTCTGCTACGCATGCTCAGGTCTCTGAGAACATTGCACCCATGCTATAATGCTGAAGATTTTCCTACTGCATATGCACAAAGATCCTGAACAATACCCACCATGGTTTGCAGCATGGGTGACGTGGGACAGGAAAGAGAGTATATTTACATGGGGGTAGGGTGTGCAGTGTGGGCCTTCTGGCCTGTGTGCATTGTTGTACTTATAGCTTAAACTCTTTAGGGCAGGAATTTGACTGAAGGGGTATACCCATGGTGCACTGCTAGTGGTCTGCAAGCAGGGCGAATTACTGTATTGCTCAAAGTAAAATAACTCCTAGTTTCAACCAAACACACACATATGTATCTATGGATGCATACATAGGAAGTATATGATATATTAAAAGCTACATATATTTTATGCACATGCAATATATGACATGTCTATTTTAAATTTTAGATTGGCTTATCACTAACTGTCAGCCTCAAACTGGCCCAGTGGGGGACTGGAGGATTCACTGGTAGGCCACAGTGTTTCTGACCCCACCCACTTTTTTAGGTGGGCGGGACCTGATGAAAACTATTAATGTCGCTGGGCAGTCAGTAGCGGCATTACAAGGCTCGCTGAGCAGTGAACTACCTCAGCTTGGCAAACCAACCAGAATAAGGGCCTAGGTCATTTCTTCCCTTCTATATTCCATATACACACAAATGGCTCCGATATATGTTAATCTTGGTGATATTATGCATATGCTGCACCCAGAATTGGTAGAAAGTCTGAGGTCAGAGCCGGGACCTTCAGGGCCAGGCTAACAAGCAGTGGTATCTGAGCAATGTATTTTTCAAAGAGAACAAACAATTCAAGTGAATACGTATATATATATATATATATATATATATATATTGAATTAAAACTATGCGCCTGCTAGTGAATAAGCATACTATAAATAGTTTAATTCAAAATTCCTTATGTAAAGATGCAAAGCTATTATACAATAGCACCTCAACCATATTTGCAGAAAGATGACATCTTAGTTCAGTCCAATTTACATTAATTACAGTAGATACAGTACTCTTTTAAGGTTCCTAAAATAACAGTGAGAAATGTTTACAGGAACACACTTTCTCAGGTCAGAATCTGTCCTGAGGTTGATCCATCTCTAATGAGCGAACTAGGTGTTTATGTGTCATTCTCATTCCTTTGACTAAAACAGAATGCAGGATTTTTCTCTGATAAAGTCACACGACATTTCATCGAGTTCACTTCCATAAACAGATTCCGCTCCTCTGGGAGGAAGCTGAATATCATCAGACACACGTCAGACAGCCTGTCTTGTAACTAGATACCAGGAGAACAAACTGCATCTTTAAATCCTGCGTTTGATCAATAAGATGTATAATGCATCAGTGGAAAGTGTTTGCTTACAATCTGGGTCAAGTCGTTGGGTGTTTTACCAGAATATTGCATAAGTTCTATACAGTAAATGCCAACTTTGTAGCTTTATCTACAGGGTTTTGATCTGACAGGGCCGGGAATGTCTACATTACACTGAAAGCTAAAAAGAAAAAAGTAATTAACTAATATTACAGATATTCTGGGTATATACAACGTAACAGATTTAAGGACCACTTTGTCAGTTTATGAACCATATGCTAGCAGGAGAATTTAATAATGTATCAAATGCAACCTGGTGTACTGTAAATGTAAATGTATTGATGAAATAAATTGTTCTGATGCTTCATACAGATGTTCCTCTGAAAATGGAGCATGTTTATTGCCCATAGCATCCAATCAGATTCTGTCAAGCATTTTCTAGGATGCGATAGAAAATAGAAAAATTAGGTTGGACAAACACCTATTGGGTAAAAAATATCTAGGGGTACAAACAACAATCATAATCTTTAAATAAATCAGAATACACAACGTATAATAAGCGATGTAGCAAATAGATCATATACGCTAACCAAGGTTGAATTCGATGAAAGCGCGTCTTTATTCGGCCTTAACTACTATGTAACTAGAGATGTGCACCGGCCACTTTTCGGATTTTGGGTTTTGGGTTCTGATTACCTTGAGGTTTTGGGTTCTAATGGGTTTTGCCAAAACACCTCCTAAGTGTTTTGTGTTTGGATTTCTTGGGTTTTGGGTTCTGATTTTTTTGTTAAAAAAGCATAAAAAATGCTAAAATCGCAGATTTTTTTTTTTTTTTTTTGCTCCTATGCTATATTAACCTCAATAACATTCATTTCCACTCATTTACAGTCTATTCTGAACAGCTCACACCTTACAATATTGTTTTTAGGGCAAAAGGTTGCACCGAGGTAACTGGATAACTATGATAAGCCACACAAGTGTGCGGCACAAACACTAGACTGATATGGCACACTTAGCATACCCTCTAGGCTGATACTGCACACCTAGAATTACCCCTGGACTGATATGGCACAGGTAGCATCACCCCTGGACTGATACGGCACATTTAGCATCACCCCTGGACTGATATGGCACACTTAGCATCCCCCCCTAGTCTGATACGGCACACCTAGCATCACCCCTGGACTGATATGGCATGCTTAGCATCACCCCTGGACTAATACAGCACACTTGGCAGCACCCCATGAATTATACGGCAGACTTGGCTTACCCCAGGAATTATACGGCACAGATGGTGGCACCCCTGATCTGATACAGCACACATGGAATTATACGGCACAGATGGCGGCACCCCTGGACTGATACGGCACACATGGCGGCAGGCATGGAATTATACGGCAGACAAATTCCTGCAGTAAAAATAAAAATGTGTATTCTTTTAATTATAAAAAAAAGCAGCACACCTTACTTAGCAACACCCCATGAATTATACAGAACTCTTGGCTCACCCCTGGACTACAGCGCATTTAACAGCCCTTGCAGTAAAAAAAAAAAAAAAAAAAACACCTTAATTTTATTTTCATTAAAAAAAAGGGCAGCTCCCCTGGTCTGATATGGGACACATGGGGCACCCCTGGAATTATACGGCACACATGCGGGCACCCCAGGACTGATACAGGACACATGGGGGCACCCCTGGACAAATACAGCACACATGTGGGCACCCCTGGATGGATACAGCACACATGTGGGCACCCCTGGACTGATAGTACTGGTAGCCAGTGGAAACAGCAGATTGGAATTTTATACTGCAATAAATACTGGTAGCCAGTGGCAACAGACTGGAATTATATACTGCGATAAATACTGGTAGCCAGTGGAAACAGCAGACTGGATTTTTATATACTGTGATAAATAATACTGGTAGCCAGCGGCAACAGCAGACTGGAATTATATACTGCGATAAATACTGGTAGCCAGTGGAAACAGCAGACTGGATTTTTATATACTGTGATAAATAATACTGGTAGCCAGCGGCAACAGCAAACTGGAATTATATACTGCGATAAATACTGGTAGCCAGTGGAAACAGCAGACTGGATTTATATACTGTGATAAATAATACTGGTAGCCAGCGGCAACAGCAGACTAGAATTATATACTGCGATAAATACTGGTAGCCATTGGCAACAGCAGACTAGAATTATAAACTGCAATAAATAAAATACTGGTAGCCACTGCCAGTGGCAACAGCAAACTGGAATTATATACTGTGATAGGTACTGATAGCCAGGGGCAACAGCACACTGTAATTATATACTGCAATAGGTACTGGTAGGCACTAGCCAGTGGCAACAGCAGAGAGCAGACTGCAGCAGACACTAGGCAGTGCAGGGCAGGCAGTGGCACTAGCAGCACCAGTGGACTATCACACTGTGACTGACTATACAGGAGCAGACTCAGCAGAGGCAGGCCCCAGCACAAAGGAGAACACAGCACCAGTCATCCCTGCAATGGTGATGTCTTGATCACTGAGCAGAGACACAGTACACAGCAGCACAGGCCCCAGCAGAGACCACACACAGCAGCAGCACACCCTTCCCTACCCTTCTCCGAGATTGGAGTGAAGATGGCGGCGCGAGGTTGCGGAATTTAAGGGTTCCGTGATCTCGTGAGAATCCGAAGCCGGGCGATGACGTTTTGCCCGTGCGCCCGGATTCGAGTAAGGCGGGAAGCGCCGAGCGCTGCTCGTATCCGGGCCCGGATTGATGACGTCCGTGCTGGCTTGGATCTGAGGAATCCGAGCCCGCACATCTCTATATGTAACTGTGTAATAGAGAAATGATAGGCAGAATCTTATTGGTTGCTATGGACAACATTACCTCTTTTCATTTTTAGAAGCTTAAGTGAATTTACATCTATCTATCTATCTATCGATCGATCGATCTAACATATCTACCTGCCTTGAAAAGCAGTAATGGAATACAAACTAACAGCAATGAAAAAGTGGCATGCCAGGCAGGGGCTAAAGAGGAGGGATTGGGGTGGATCTGAGTTCCACCACCTCCACCACGCCCCTGCACAGTACTTTCTACAGAAAAGCGTGCATCACTATCCATGTCAATGGATGATACAGGCAGTGCTAGTGTCACTGACGAGCTGCAGCCCACTCCTCATTTCTCAGGTCCTGGTGGCTCAAAGTGTCTCCTGCACCTATAATTCACACACAATGTGTCCTTCCTAGTACACACACACAATGTGTTTTTGGACAGCGTTCTTCCCCTCCTCACATCCCAGCAGCTTCCTTTTCTGGCACGGTGTATGGGATGTCAGGCCATCACTGCTGCTGAAGTGGAAAAGAGCCACTAAGAGGAGCAGGCTTTCTGCATACTGAAGACGAGGTGAGAGGGGTCTGGAAGGACAAAGAGAAGTGAGGAAGCAGCTGGAGGGACTTGTGTGGTAACCTGTTGAAGTGACAGAAACAGAGATGTGTATAATGGTGACTAATGTGGGCATTATGTGTATACACAGAACTTTTGTGGGCTTTATGTGTATAAGTGGCACTACTGTGGGCATTGTATGTGTATAAGTAGCCCGACTGTGGGAATTATGTGTAAGGGTACTACTATTGTGCCCATTTTGTTTAAGGGGCACTACTACTTGTGGACATTATGTGTATAATGGGACCTACTGTATGGGCAGTAGGGCACACATTTATAATTTGCAGGAGAGGGGGATGCCGAAAGCCCTAACACTGGCCCTAGAGCCACTTAATGGGAGGGTGGCAGAGGAAATGAGTTCCACCACTGCTCCAGAACCATGTTATGCTATCATGCCCAGACCATAAACACCTGTCAATGGACTCCTAAATGGAGTGCACTGCTTTTAATAGCATATCACCCCATAGTTTACTAATAAAAAGCATTGCCATTTTAAATGGGAGGCTAAAATTCTCTGGGAAATGGTACACCTGATTTGTAAAAAAAAAATCCCTATGTTATACCAAAAGTCAGACAGGATACATTATGGTTTTGACTTTGCACAGAATGACTGTCACCCTGAACCAGAATAGTGACCCTTGCATTTTGCATCATCATGCAATACCCTCTTGTCTACTCCTAGTTGGTAAAGGGTCCATCCTACAGCAAGATAATAACCCAAAACATATCTCTAGGCTATATCACAACTACCATAGAGGAAAATAAAAAGATGGTATCATGAGATGGTCAGCACAGTTTGAACAGACTTAAACTACTATGATGAGTCAAAAGTTCAGATTAAATGTAGTTGAGCGAAGTGAATCTATGTTATGCATACATTTATATGAATCTCTGAAGCAATCCAACCTTTTGTTATTTCTGAATTAGTATCAAAGCATTGTAAATCCCTTTTTACCTGTTAAATGTGTTTCTTCTTCACATTCAAATGTATTCCCTAAAAGTTTATTTCTCTGGCGCAGTTTGATATAATATAATACAATATAATTAATTTTCAGATGCCATGGAGTGTAATTTACGTGTATTCTTGTAGGTGAGATAAATCCATTGTAAGAATTTATCTATGGGAAAGTCATTGCTAACATTTTGTTAAAATGGCAGCTCCCATGTGAACCGCTGAAAATATTGGAAAGTCGTAAGAAAATTTGAACATTTTTACTTCGTTGTGTCTGCTCTATGGAAGCATGTGTGAGAGTTATAGTGTATTCCTTCCATTCTCCGTGACTAAATCAGAATTTAAAGAGAAGTATAAGATTTGAGAATAAGGATGAATATTCAATGATCGTGTCCTGCAGCTATTTCTCATAAAAGAAACATCTGGAGATACTTGCTTGTAAAATATAGCTTTGGCAGTTTGCCACCTAGGTATAAATTGTCCCTGGGGCATTTCATTGTTTTATTATTTCCTGATATATGCGTAGCTGACTACAATCTCAAGGACATTTCCTGTGCATTAAACAGGTGACGGTGTGGCAACAGCAACATGGCATGTTCCATAGAGTACATATACCTATAATCAGAAATGTAATTGTGAATGGGATTTGATGGTATTTTAAAGGAACAGTAAGAATGTTTTATACAGTAAAGTCCTATAAGTCAACCAGCAGATGGGAAAGTCATCATTTTTGTGGTGGTTTAGTTTAAAATCCCAAGTCTCCATGCGTCATTGTAGCATTATAATAGATATACTATAGATGTAACAATGTTAAGTAATTACAGTTGTGCTCATAAGTTTTCATACCCTAGCAGAATTTGTGATTTTCTGGCCATTTGTCAGAGAATATGAATGATAACTCACAAACTATTCTTTCACTCATGGTTAGTGTTTGGGTGAAGCCATTTATTGTCAAACAACTGTGTCTACGCTTTTTAAATCATAATGACAACAGAAACTACCCAAATGATCTTGATCAAAAGTTTACATACCCCAGTACTTTATACCGTGTATTGCCTCATTTAACATCAATGACAGCTTGAAGTCTTTTGTAGTAGTTGTGGATGTTTATTTTCCCAGACGGTAAAGCTGCCCATTCTTCTTGGGCTGTTTTGCATGAACTTGAGATCTCCCCAGAGTGGATCAATGATATTGAGGTCAGAAGACTGAGATGGCCACTCCAGAACCTTCACTTTATTCTGCTGTAGCCAAGGTCAACTTGGCCTTGTGTTTTGGATCATTGTCATGTTGAAAAATCCAAGTACGTCCCATGCGCAGCTTCCAGGCTGATGGGTGCAAACTTTGGTACTTATGTAGTATCTGGGCGCCCGATTTAGAAATCGGGTCGGATCGGGCACATCGCATCGCATCGCATGCAACCAAATCGGATGCGATGCGATGGACCCGATTTTTCCATAGGATTCATTTTAATATAGAATTCAATGGGAAAAAGGGGTCCTGTTCCTTGCCCCACTATCCAAGTGGGCATGGAGTTGGATATAAACCTGTGGCGAGCGTAGCGAGCCACCGAGCTCGAAGCGTGGCGAGCGTAGCGAGCCCCGCGAGGGGACACAGAATACCGTCTGCTCGCCACGCTTCGGGCTCGGTGGCTCGCTACGCTCGCCACAGGTTTATATCCAGCTCCATGCCCACTTGGATAGTAGGGGTATGAAAAGGACCCCTTTTTCCCATTGAATTCCATGTTAAAATGGACTCAGTCCATTTTAACATTGAATCCTATGGGAAAATCGGGTCATCGCATCGCGTCGCATGCGATGCGATATCGCATCGCATCGCACTGATTGTATGCCTTAAGTTAAGGCATACAATCAAAAAATCGGGCGCCCAGATACTACATAAGTACCCAAATTTTCCTCCAGTATTTTTTGACAACATGCTGCATTCATCTTGCCATCCTTTTTTACAAAGTTTCCAGTTCCTTTGTAGCTCATACATCCCCAAAACATCAAATATCCACCTCTGTGTTTCACAGTAGGAATGATGTACCTTTAATCAAAGGCCTTGTTAACTCTCTCCAAATGTAACGTTTGTGGTTGTGGCCAAAAAGTTAAATTTTGGTCTCATCACTCCAAATGACTTGGTTCCAGAAGTTTTAAGGCTTGTCTCTGTGCTGTTTGGAGTATTGTAAGTGGGATGGCATTTGCTTAGTAATGGATTATTTCTGGCGACTCGACTGTGCAGCCCATTTTTCACCAAATGCCTCCTTATTGTGCTTCTTGAAACAACCACACCGCTTTTTTTCAGAGAGTCCTGTATTTCAGCTGGAGTTATTTGTGGATTTTTCTTTGCATCCCGAACTATTTTCCTGGCAGTTGTGGCTGAAATTTTTGTTGGTCTACCTGACCGTTATTTGGTTTCCACAGAATCCCTCATTTTCCACTTCTTAATTAGAGTTTGAACACTGCTGATTGGCATTCTCAATTGCTTGTATATCTTTTTATATCTATTTCCTGTTTTATACAGTTCAATTACCTTTTCCCACAGATCCTTTGAAAATTATTTTGCTTTCCCCCATGACTCAGAATCCAGACACGTCAGTGCAGCACTGGATGACAGATGCAAGGGTCTTTCAGGAGACCAGAACCTCACTGACCTTTTATACACACACACTGATTACAAGCAAATAGATCACAGGTGTGGATGGTTACCTTTAGTAGCCATTCAAACCTGTTTGTGTCAACTTGTGTGTATTTTATCATGCCAAAATCTCCAGGGTATGTAAACTTTTGATCAGGGTCATTTGGGTAGTTTATGTTGTCATTATGATTTAAAAAGAGTAAACACAGTTGTTTGACAATAAATGGCTTGGTACTTGTTTCCTAGCTCGGCACCCAATTTCCTTACGTTTGGTACCGTACTGAAATCGCATTGCATGTCACCTTATAGTGGCATGCAATGCATGCAATGCAATTCGATTTCAGTACCGCTCCCATTCCCGCTCCCTGTAATTCCTGCCCCCTGTCAGATCCTGTCAGAATCATTCTGAGGTGAATTTCTGACAGGAATGGCAGCATCTCTCAGACCTGCTGGACAAATATTGGAAATGGCTGTACCAGTGAACATGTTCAGCTTGCCTCAGATGCAGGAGGCTATCCAGTTCTTCCAGCACCATGATCTGCTTCCGCTGACACAGAATTGCAGTAACGGGCACCCTATGCGGCTGTCAGTTAAGGAATGTATGTGGCGGTGCCATGTGAGAGCATGTCGTCTCAAGTTGAGCCTCAGAGTGTCCCACTGGTTTTCAGGGTGCCTCTTATCCTTCGTCACCTTCATTCACATATACAGTATTCCTGGGCCCAGGAGCTCACATCAATCGAGTATTGTGAGCGACAGCTGGAAATATAAAAAAAAACTGCGGTCCTGTATAACTGATGGATGAGGGAGGCTTGCACCATGGACCTTATGGCACAGCCCCAGTGGCGTATCGGTGGTCCTGGGCACATTGTGGTGGTGGATGAAAGCTTGTTTGTCAAGCGAAAAAGTAACGACGGCCGCACTTTACCACAGCAGTGGATTTTGGGCGGAATTTGTCACGAAACTGGACAGTGTTTCGTTACAATGGTGCCCAGACGTGATGCCACCACTTTGATGGCAGCTATAAATTAAAACATTGAGCCAGGCTCAACTATCTATTCGGACTGCTGGTCGGCGTACAGAACAGAACAGTCTCAACAGGCTGGTTATCAGCATGCCCAAGTGAACCACAGGTTTAACTTCATTGACCCGGACACAGGGGTTCATAAGCAGAATGGGGAGAGACTTTGGGGTGCATGCAAATGGCACAATAAGCGCCAAAGAGGCACAGCACGCCACCATCTCCAATCATATTTACAGAAGTTTATGTGGCGGAAGACTTTGGGTGGTGATAATCCATTTGATAGCATCCTTCGAGCACTTGAACTCCTCCGCAGATTGACAGTTTTTTCATATTGATTTTTAGTGATTAATGTTGTTAGGTTTTAAGTTGATTAATTGTTATTATTATCATTATTTATTGTAATTAATGTGATTAATTCATTATGCTTTTTCATTCTAATTTATTACGTAAATTACAGTTATTCATTAACACATGTCGTCATTACTGTGTCAGATGTATGATATTGCAGGTTTGAATGTGTTCCTAAAACAAAATCACTATCCACATCACCCCGAAGCGTGGCGAGCACAGCGAGCCCCATGAGGGGCAGCGGAACGTGTCCTCCGACCTTTTCATACCCCCACTATCCACGTCGGCGTGGAGTTTATTTTATAAAGTGTGGCGAGTCCAGCGACGGGACGCGGATTACTTTACATTTATTCCTTGTACCCTCGCTGGGCTCACTGCGCTCACCACGCTTCGGACTCGGTGGCTCGCTGCGCCCACCACACTTTATAAAATCAACTCCACACCGACGTGGATAGTGGGGTATGAAAAGGTCGGAGGACGCCTTCCGCTGCGCTCGCCACACTTTAGGGTGGCGTGGATAGTGGTGGTGACGCAAAAGAATGGCATATGTGCCTTCAATAGTAAGCACCCATCATATCTCATAGCATGGGTGCTTGTACATTGACATATCGGATCGCACCCACTGCATGGTGCCGTGCGATCACATGCGATATTTCATTGTATAAGTACTGTTGTGCACTTAATATGCACATCGGATCATATCTCATAGCATGGGTGCTTATGCATTAAAATATCGTATCGCATCGGATTGCACCCTGTCTACGGTGCCGTCCGATCCAATGTGATATTTCATTGTATAAGCACTCCTGTGCACTTAATTTGGACATCGATTTCAGTACGGAGAATAGCCCAGTACGCTAAAAGCGTACTGGGCGTCGTGCTAGGAAACAAGTACTAATGGCTTCACCCAACCACTAACCATGAGTGAAAGAAAGCTTTGTGAGTGATCATTCATATTCTCTGACAAATGGCCAGAAAATCACAAATTATGTTAGGGTATGTAAACTTATAAGCACAGCTGTAAGTAACCCCCTTAGTTTTAGTGTCCAAACTTAATTTGTGGGGGGGGGGGGGGAGTATAATGTAAGAGAGAAAAGTTGGTTGTACACCCCTGATTTTTTGTAGCCCCTCTTTTGGGAAAACGGGAAAAGGGCATATCATCGGGGAAGTGCTTACAGAAGAAAAATATGTGATTAGGAAGATCAGGTTCAGTTTTTGTTTCTTTCTGCAAATTACTCTTGGGTACAATAAATCAGGCTGATACAGGGCCGGCGCCACCACTAGGCAGCTCTAGGCATTTGCCTAGGGCGCCGGCACCTGGAGGGCGGCAGTTCGCCCCTCACCCCCAGCACTGTGGTACCTGTGTAAAAAAACTTGCGTCCCCGGCGTCCCTGCTGAGTGCTGGTGCGTGCAGGGGTGTCCGTGCCGCCGGGGGAGCCTGCGGCGCTGTTATTGTGTATAAGCTTGTCGCGGCCGGCGGGGTCCCTACAGTGAATAGACAATAACTAGCGCTATGCGGACCGCCAGACAGAACATCAAAATCTGCAGTCCGGAGCTTATAGGGTCCGGTCCCCCCGGACCGGACCCTATAAGCTCCGGACTGCAGATTTTGATGTCCTGTCTGGCGGTCCGGAGTGTAGTCCGTTCCGGTTTTTACATAGTCCCATGTTCCAGTGTTTCACTAAGGTTTGTGACCAAACCACCAGATAGTTGTCCATTTGTAATTTGATGGACAACAATAGCAGTTTTTAAAACTCCATCAAAACCGCTGAATACTAAATTCAGTGTGTAGGTCAAAACTGCCTGTGATGTGGAGGGGTTAAGAAAGTTATTGTACAGTATATAGTGTAGTGCATTGAACTTACAAGTAGACTATTAAACTATTCATATTCATTACCTATCATTCCCTATTATAAATTAACATGTTTTTGTACAAAAGCACTGCACTAAAACAATCTTATATTTTCCTATTAGAGGTTTGTATTAAAATCATTTGTAAACCATGGTGTCCTACAGTGCATTCGGGAAGTATTCACAGTGCTTCACTTTTCCACATTTTGTTATATGACAGCCTTATTTCAAAATGGAATCTTTTTTTCCCTCAAAAATTTTCACACAATACCCATTAATGGCAATAGTTTTTTTTTTTTTTTCTGGAGATTTTTGCAAATGTATTTAAAATGTTGAAAAAACTAGTAAAATCACATGTACTTAAGTATTCACCGCCTTTGCTCAATACTTTGTTGATGCACTGTTGGTAGTAATGACAGCCTCAAATATTTTTAAATATGATGCCACAAGCTTGGCACACCTACTCTATCAATTGGCTGTTTTGCAGAATCTTCTTTGCAGCACCTCTCAAGCTCCATCATATTGGATGGGAGAGGTGTCGGTGCACCATCTAAACGATTGCTCAGTTTAGATGGTTGGCCAGCTCTAGGTAGAGGCCTGGTGGTTCTAAACTTCTTCTATTTATGGATGATGGAGGCCACTGTGCTCATTGGAACCGTAAAGTATCAAATTTTTTCTGTACTCTTTCCAAAATTTGTGCCTTGAAACGATCCTGTCTGGGAGGTCTACAGACAATTTTCTTTGACTTCATGCTTGGTTTGTTCTCTGACATGCACTATCTCCTTATTTAGACAGGTGTGTGCCTTGCCAAATAATGTCCAATCAGCTGAATTTACCACAAGTGGATTCCAAATTCAGCTGTAGAAACATCTCAAGGATGATCAGTGGAAATAGTATGCACCTGAGCACAATTTTGAGCTTCATGGCAAAGGCTTTGTGTACACATTGTCAATATGTGGTATTGTTTGTAGAATTTTAAGTGAAAAATTAATTAATTCCATTTTGGAATAAGGTTGTAACATAAAAAAAATGTGTAAAACGTGTAGCGCTGTGAATACTTTACAGATGCACTTAAATTGGTTCATTAAAGATTTAACCCTAATGCAGGATATATACAATGGATATGTAATATAAAATCTGATTAATGTATATTTCACCACACTTTTGGAAGGAGTAATTTCCTGAGTATTAGATCACTTCATACATAATTGCAGAGAATATTTAGATTGAATGGTGTTTTGTGCACTTTTGCTGTTGGGTACTCAACCCTGTATAAATCCTTCTGTTCTGATGATGTTAGTTTACCTGTATGCATTATACACACCTCACCATCTGTCTCCAGTGATCAATATAAAATTACATAATATATTTGGCTTAGAAAATTCTCACTTATGTGTAGCACAACAGGGATGTGTGAGATTAAAATGTGGTTTTTATTGCAAAAAATAATTTCCTCAGTGTAAGGTAAAAGCTTGTAATAGGGGAAAATGTATCCAATAAATCATGTAGTGGTGTGCTAGACACAGTGGATACGAGTCTAATGTGTACATTGAATTTTTTCCATTAACAACTCTGAGGGCAGCGTTCCAGATTTTAGATGCAGTATAAAGTATATAATACTTTTAAATATTCTTTCATGTTGGTTATCTAGCATTCTCCTCCATATTGCCTTGTGTAGCTCAACTATAGGATTAGAAACTCAGTTGTTATGTATGTTGGAGGATACAGTTTAAAATCCATTTCTGTATGCAGCAAGAAAACCTTCATGGTTGTGTTGTTGTGTTTGACTTTCCTTCACAATTATACTGTTTAGCAGAGCTCCCCATAGTGCCTTTATAAGGAAACCTTCAATTATAATGTCTGTGTTATGGCATTCTCCTCTCCAGTGCAGTGTGTAGCAGAGTGACTGTACGAGTGGACCTTATACAGACAGGTGTGTGCCTTTCTATGGAGCGCTTCCTTTTTTCCTCCTAGATTCTCCATATATATATATATCTCTATATATATATATATATATATATATATATATATATATATATATATATATATAGATATATATATATATATATATCTATATATATATATATATATATATATATATATATATATATATATATATATATATATATATATATATATACTGGTAAGTATCTGGTTAGTACCCTATAAGAAAATGTTCATTTTTGAATTTGTTGTCTTAGAGGTAATAAATTTACCGAAACCTCAGGCCGTCAAAGCAGTTATTTAGCGATTCCTTGTTACTAACCAGAGACTGGAACTCACCACCAATAGCACAATGGCAGGTAAAAGTCAATGTTTCAACCCCGGAGGGCCATTTTCAAGACAGACACCAGCTACTGAATATATGTACAACAACCAATCAGGATTAACACACATTTAGTTAATCAATCAGAATCAGGTGCATTCAAATCTCCCACCAGCAAAATATATATATATATATATATATATATATATATATATTGCAGGGAGACACTTCGCAATGCCTGGGCCGGCACTCAGGAGACTAACAGCAGAAATAAAAACGCTACACCCCAATCAGTGTGGTCAACGTTTCTGAGGCTTTAATTAGCCTCTTTCGTCAGGACATACAAAGCAGTATATGCAAAATACAAGAATAAATAGCTTACCCAAACCTAAGATCACCTCCCCACGGCGTCCATGTCCAGCCCGGCGCTGGTCCGCTGACGTCATCGCAGTGCTGCACGCTGCTGAGAGTCCAGCTGACTCGCCCAGGGGGCGTGGAGTCGCTCATAACGGTTGCTGTGGCAACCTATACATCAATAACACCATGGAAATAGAAAAACGAAAAAAGAAAAGGATACAGCAATTAGAACACAGAATCAGTACATAATAAGCATACAGGCTAAAGGGACAATGATACATCTGTACATAACTGAAACTACAGGTAAACTAAAAGTACAAAGACATTAGAAGCACATAATCATTATTACAAGAAACATCTAAGGCTAAGGATTTCGTTCATGCCACCTGGAAAGACAGTTTGGAGCCTGTCAATCCATTGTGCTTCTCTCTGCAGGAGTATTTTATTGCGGTCTCCGCCACGACTGGAGGGGGGGATCCAATCAATTATTTTAAATCTTAAAGAAGATATAGGATGGTTATACTCTCTGCAGTGACGGGCAACCGGCTGATCATTATGGGTACCCTCCAACGCCTTTCTGATGTTAGAGCGGTGCAAGGCAAACCGTTCCTTAAAGGGACGGATGGTTATACCCACATAAAGCTTGCCACATGGGCATTTAATATAATACACAACAAAATAGCCATCATCCCCCAGCCCTTAAAAAAGGCCTTCCATTTTCCCAGTACCTGAGGATCTGCCGCATTTGCTCAGACCCTGTAGTGGCCAATAGGGAATTAGATATCCTGACGGATAAATTCTTGGCTAGAGGGTACAACAAAATTAGCCTGGATCAAGCCAGGCAACGGGCTTGGAACTTGGTCTTAAATAACTCACAGACCACTCCCAATTCCAAAAATATCCTTGATAAAGTCATCTTTCCGTTAAATTTCTCTACCAATTCCCAATCACTGGTAAACAAAGCCAAATTGTTATAGCCATTGGTTAGTTCTGATTCTTCCCTTAAAATGTTCAAGGATAAATCCATCATGCCAGGATATCGCAGAGGTAAAAACCTCAAACAGTGGTTGCTCCACAATGACATCAGTGATTTCAATAAAAAAACTCCCTCCCATTTTTTATCCCGCAAACCATGCAATTTTCGCTGCCTAGGCTGCACAACGTGCAGTGCAATGGAAGTGGGTGACACCTTTTGTCACCCCCACTCTGGCAAAAAATACTGCATCAGATACCCTTTAACTTGCACTAGCTCTTTTGTTGTGTATTATATTAAATGCCCATGTGGCAAGCTTTATGTGGGTAAAACCATCCGTCCCTTTAAGGAACGGTTTGCCTTGCACCGCTCTAACATCAGAAAGGCGTTGGAGGGTACCCATAATGATCAGCCGGTTGCCCGTCACTGCAGAGAGTATAACCATCCTATATCTTCTTTAAGATTTAAAATAATTGATTGGATCCCCCCCTCCAGTCGTGGTGGAGACCGCAATAAAATACTCCTGCAGAGAGAAGCGCAATGGATTGACAGGCTCCAAACTGTCTTTCCAGGTGGCATGAACGAAATCCTTAGCCTTAGATGTTTCTTGTAATAATGATTATGTGCTTCTAATGTCTTTGTACTTTTAGTTTACCTGTAGTTTCAGTTATGTACAGATGTATCATTGTCCCTTTAGCCTGTATGCTTATTATGTACTGATTCTGTGTTCTAATTGCTGTATCCTTTTCTTTTTTCGTTTTTCTATTTCCATGGTGTTATTGATGTATAGGTTGCCACAGCAACCGTTATGAGCGACTCCACGCCCCCTGGGCGAGTCAGCTGGACGCTCAGCAGCGTGCAGCACTGCGATGACGTCAGCGGACCAGCGCCGGACCGGACATGGACGCCATGGGGAGGTGATCTTAGGTTTGGGTAAGCTATTTATTCTTGTATTTTGCATGTACTGCTTTGTATGTCCTGACGAAAGAGGCTAATTAAAGCCTCAGAAACGTTGACCACACCGATTGGGGTGTAGCGTTTTTATTTCTGCTGTTAGTCTCCTGAGTGCCGGCCCAGGCATTGCGAAGTGTCTCCCTGCAATATACAGATGTTGATGGCAAGGACACCAGGAGCTGCTGCTATCCATCCAGAGTGCCGGACATAAAAAGCCCAATATATATATATATATATATATATATATATATATATATATATATATATATATATATATATAAGAATGTTAAGGTCACAAAAAGGTTAATTATATACCTCCTAACATGAAGAGAAGAGACACTATGCGCTGCTTCTGTACTTCCCTTTTAATATATGATTACCATCACCTGCTTCAAACAGGTTAATTGATAAGAATGGTGTTTTACCACAGGTGATGGTAATCATACATTAAGGGGAAAGTCCAGAAACAGAGCAATGTGTCCCTCCTGGAGGGGGTCATGTTTGCACTTGTCATTCCAGGCCATTTTAGAATATCTGGAGAATAAGCAATAATATATCCCTATTCACAGTTTCTTTGCATTATTCTATAATATACTAAAGGCAAATTTAGAGAGGAATTTGGCAATTTAATCCAAACCATTTCAGACTGGGGGTTCTGGTTGCAGGGTAAAGTTTTAGATTGTTTTTCAACATTGAAAACTCACTCTTGATAAAAAAAAAAGTCCTAATACCTTGAAAAAGATTCATCACAATCAATAGATTGCAACAAATGTTTCCAGCCCAGACAGACTCACTACCAGCTGCTTTTGTGCATAAATATTTTGGGTGCAACACGCTTTGCATCGAATTAGGGGGATTAGAACATTTTTTGAATATTTATAACCTGCTGCATTGAGAAGGAACTGGAAGCACCTTGTACACAGCTTCATCAAAAACACCTCAAGAGCTGTTTATGCACTCTCCATGCAATCTCTGTGATAATTTATGTGACAGATGCAGTACTACAGTATCCAGACAGATCAGCCAGACTTTCAATCAAAATGGCCTTTAAACATGATTCCGGGGATGTGTACCTAGCTGCTGTGGAGAATTCGTAACATTCTAAAATGTTCCCATCTGTCTTCAAAGCCTTATTTGAAGACAAATTAACTCTTAAAAAGGTTGCAGATTAAATATGGTTATTTTCACAGAAATGCTCAAAGGCTTTTTTAATAAACATAGTGAAAATACCATAAATTACTTTTACCTACAAAAAAATCAAACATATTTATATGGCTGGTTAACCCAGTCATGTTATTAAAAGATTTTCTTGTCTCACCCAAACAAAAAACACAAATAGGAAATCTATGAGTCACACCTGTCACTGCATATTGTAAGTAGGAAATAGTCCCTTAGATGTAATCACCAGGCCAAATTACATTTTATTGCAGGGGTTGAAGTTTTGGCCGTGACAAGTGATTGTCGTGTAAGGGAGAAAATTTACTAAAAATTGCGTTTGCCAGGGGGTGTGGCCTGGAGTAACTAGGAGAAAGACGTGTCTACCGGTTCTCCCACCTAAAATCCTGTTTCCTTATACTTAAAGGCAGCACTACCCCATCTCAACTAGACTACTAAGCTTGGGTAACCTCTCTTACACCTGCATTTGTCCCACAGATTTTTTCTTCTCCTGTGCTTGTTTACACCTGACCTGACGGTCTCTGCGATGGGGACCCTTAGAGTGGTGCTCTGAACTGCATTGTCTGCCGCCGCTCACTGTACAGGAAGGGTGTCCCCTCTCATCGATTGATGGGTGTGGCGTTGAGTTCCTTAGTACTCAACTGCAATATCTGGTGTCCGGGACTGGTCCATCCCATCTGCCTAGTGTGCCTCAGCACTTGTGTGTGACCATGGCCATTTTGGAACCTCCTTCTTCACCGTCTTTATACTTGCTCTCACTGTACCCTTGCAAAAGTTGACAATGGGTTTGTAATTGTTGGGCTTCTTTGTCATTATCCTACAATACCTGCAAATCCTTAAGTTGTAAATTTGGATGTGCTGGTTAGGTTAGTATAGTTAGAGGCGAATTGGGTTAGGTATCCAGGTATGCCTATGTTGGGGACAGGTTATATAGGTTGGGGGAATGGGGGGTAAGTTTATCTCAAATACTGTATGGGTAGCTGTTAGTTTTGTGTTTACTTACTGCGATTTATATTATGACTTATATTGCTGAGGGGGTCTTTTGTGCCAATGTATGACATACTTTTTGTATTTATGCTCCTTTTACATCCTGTTCATTTTCATTTTAAGAGCCTGAATGGTGCCTTCGGGTGTTGATGCTACACTAATCCTAAACTAGTTTGTCTGTAACGTTCATGCGAAATATGCTTATTTCACTTCTGCCTCAAAGTATATTATTGTTTAGAATCTGCTACAGTACATGTTTCTCCTGTATAATTACTTTTGTGGGTACTTATATGTTAGTTGGGCGCCCACTAAGCTATTTACTTAGTTTTATGCATCCCCTCGTGGGGCTCGTTATGCTTGCCACGCTTCGGGCACTATATAAAATCAACTCCGTACCGACATGGATTGTGGGGGTATGAGCGTACTAACTATAGTGGGCGCCCAACTAACATATAAGTAACCTTTTGTGTGTATTAAGTTATGTTTTTCTTTTCAAAAATTAATACAAATGACTCAATAAAAAAAAAAGAATTGTGTTTGATCTGTGATCAGCATGCTTAGAGAAGCTTGCTCAGATCAGTGTGATCTATGCAGTTATTCCCTGCATATAAATAGTCAAAAATTAGAGAATTTCTCTAATTAAAAAAAAGTGAGGTCCCTCCATGCAAAACCATAACTAGCCCCGAGCTCTATGAGCCAGCCCGGGTTCCAAAAATATGCAAAACTAAATATTCAATGAACTAGACACACTTGACAAGGCCTCCACACACACAATATTGTTCCCCTCAAACTATTCAGCATAGTCCTGGGATTCCTGGGGATGTGGGGATCCCCAATAAAGGTGCACCCTCTCTCCCATGGTCTGAAGCCTCCGGCTATTCCGAGCACCCCTAGCTTGCGAGTGCATGGCTTATAGTAGAGACTTTAAAAATAAAGTGATATTGTCATTTACAGGGATTGTAAGGTCCCATTAAGGCTGTCAAGGTACCATTATGATATCTTTAGTCCCTCTGTAGCATAAATATTAAAACAAAAACAATACTCACACTAAATATTATTAAATGTTTAACACATACACTAACATTATACGAACCTTGTCCCTGGTGCTAATTGGTTCTCTTCTCCAGTAGAATCCCACTGCCGGGATATAAAAATATGCAAACTCACCTAACTCTTGGTTCCAATCAGTTCTTTGGTAATGTGGGCATCCTAGGAGATAAAAATTAAAATAAAAGTGAATGTTCCTATACATGTCAGACATCGCAGTGCTATATGTACATGCTTTACATACATCATGGCTCACGTAAATGGCAGAAATCACATGATTCTGTCATTTGTATGGCTTGAATGGTAACAGGCCACTAATTGACTGTGAGTTGCCACTTTGTCAATCAACAGCTAGGCTACTGATTGGTTAACAGACAGGCCATGATTTTACTGTAGAAGGAATGTATGTATTTAACTTTTACTTTGCACGGTGTATGCAGTGGTACAACTACCATGGGTAGTAAAGGGTACAGCTGCTATGGGACCAGGCTGCCTCTAAGGGCCTGACACTCCTCTTTTACCCAGTTACTGTACTCATGAATTGGATTGCCAGGATTCAGCCTGATTTACCTGTCAGCCTGACCCTGAGACAGCTGACCGACCAGGGAACACTTGTACATGGAATTTTTAGTTTATCATTTACTGCTCAGACTCTAAGATCAAGTACAAATCCTATTAGGCCATTGAGGTCTTTATAAATACAGCCACTGTTGAGCTGAAGAAAACATAACTGTGCAGCCTGGGCCCAAAATATATATTTTTTCTCTGATTTTAATTCCATTACCTTTACACAGAGAAGCACTGCACAGATCACACTATAAAGTCCGAAATGTTCTGACATTCTGTAGGTGGTTCATTGTGGCATTACCCCAGTGCCAGTCCTCAGACCTCTTAGCTTTTAATAGTAGCATGTTGGCCTCCTCTCGACTTTTCCTTTAGTCTGTGCTTTTACATTTAAAATAGCTTTTTACATTAAGGCCTTTTTAATTCAAAAAATAAAATTTCAATAATCCACACATATCCTTCTCTTGACTCTATAAAAGTTTATTTGTGACTATGGCTATACCAATAAATGCAACCAAACAGTAAGTAAATCCTACCGGTTATGCTAATTAGATTTGGACATTTTTTTGAAAACGTTGTAAGCTGGATACACTCTAGGGGCAGTATTCAATGAAAATATTCTCCGTGCACGGCGAGCATTTTTTTTTGCTCGCCGTGCACTCTCCGTGTTCCGGAGGGGTCGCTGCCACTCCTGCTCCCCCTATTCAACGTGTTAAAGACTCGCCGCCACTCGCGGCGAGTCTTAACCCCTGCAGCGGACGAGCGTCCGCGGCAGGGAGCTGTCAGGGAGCCGGGGGACGTAGAGATTAAAGTCTCTCTTGGCTGCTGCAGGGGATATGGGGTGGGGAGCAGGGCTCCCCTGGACCCAGGCAGCACAGGCTGCCCCCCCTATAGCCAGCGGGGGACCCAGTATTCACTGTACCCGAACGTGCATCGGGTGCAGTGAATATATGAATATCTAATGAGCGGCTCGAGCGCTCCGGCCCCCTGCTGGCTGCACTGTGTAAAAAAAAAAAAAAAAAAAAAAAAATGTAAAAAAATATTTTTTTTAAAATTAAATATATATTCATGTGCTATAGGCACATGAATAAAAATAACATGGCCCTTCACAGAAAAAAAAACCTGATTTTTTGACACCAAAATTAAAAAAAACACCCTTTTAGTTTAAAAGTTCACATTCCTGCTCTCCATCAAAAGATGGAGAATTTCTACACGGAGAGAGACGGCGAGAATCACTTAGAAAGACGGAGAATATTTCACATTGAATAGGGTGGCTCGCCTTTGGAGAAAAAAAACCTCTCTCCACCGCGTGAAAAGCACAAACTCTCCAGAAATCACAGCGAATTTTTCTCATTGAATACTGCCCTGGGTCAAGTGTGTACACAGCGGCACTGCCTGTGATGGGACTAATCAGCATGGCCCTTGCTATAGATGCCTGTATGGAGGACCAATGGAGGATGACGCTGTGGACACCTGGGTACATGCATTGTCAGTGACATAGCAGGTACACCCTAGATGATGTGCCCAATATGTATGTTAAATCTGCCGTCGGATGACATATCATGTAGTGTGTGCCCAGCTTAAATCTTGATACAGTTACAGCCTCATTTAGGGGGGGTCTATGATTATACAACCATGGTATAGTATTGTAGGTTTTGTATTTTGCTTATTTTAACTTTAAAAAAAAAACAACAGAAAATCAATCAAATATTTTTGGTTTTAAGGTCACATTAAAGGTAGAAAAGGGTCTTACTGTAGGTGATTTATTTTGATTGCTGCCTATAAAACCCTTGCAATTTCTGTAATGGTGAAAAGATTTTTTGCATCCACTGTATGCAATTGGATGCCTGGGTAGGCTATAATTTATTGTGAAATAATGTAATGTTATGTACAGTAGAATCAAGAAGCAAAAAGAACAAACACATCTAGCAATAGCTGTTGGCAAGGAGAATTTAGTCGATCCTAACAAATGTTGACTGCACATTCTTTAAAAAAAGAAAACTATTACATTGCTAATCTTATGTTGAGTCTCAGGAATCTAAAACACACTAAACTGCAATCACAGTAAATGTAATTAATATCCATTTAACAGCATGGTGCTGTCACAGCTCAGAAAATGAGTCTTTTTCAACCTGGTTTCCCTGAGTGTATTTCAGATTTGCAGAAATGTTAAACTTGTTTGTGACTTATACCCTGTTCTCACTGTTATGCAAATTCCCGGGTCAAGCATTTCGACCCGGAAATTTGCCTTTTAACAAAGGGTTTTTTTTCAATCCGAACGGTTCCACCCGTGTTGCAATTCCCAGGTCTCCAACCCTGCTTTTTAGCCAGGATGGAGACCCGGGAATGCCGACTCAGGTTCACCTGTTCACACTGCAAAAAAAACCATGTTAAAAGGCAAATTACCAGGTAGAACTGCTTCACCCGGGAATTTGCCTTAGCAGTGAGAACCTGGTATCCAGCGCTGCTGGGTAAAATGATGGGTAAAACCTTTGTTTTGGGGCGGGTGCAGTGTTGAGGTGGCTAGGTGAGGGGGTACTGCGGGTTTAGAAGGTTCTGGGTATGGGGAGTGCCTTGGGTGGGTGCATTAGTACTGCGGGTAGGGGAGTGGTCGATGCGAGTTTGCTGCAGGTGAAGGAGGGTGTCCGGTGGTGCTGTGGTTGTGGGAGGGGCGGGTGTGTGTGTGTGTGCTGCCGGTGGTGCTTACTTACTTACACTGCTTTATCACTTGCAAGTCTCCGAGTGATGCATTTTTTCTGATTTAGAGATTGGGGAAGGGCGATCTTGGCATGTGCTGAGCTGATAGGCTATTAGCCCCGATCTGTCACCCTATGACTCCACCCAGCATTATACACACAGTCACAGAATGACAGATCTGGGCTATTATAGGAGATGGCATATAAAATTACTGAGGAGGAGAGGGATCTAGGTGTCACTATTTCAGGGGACTTAAAGGCAGGTAGGCAATGTAACAAAGCAATGAAGAAGGCAAGTCAGATGTTTGGTTGCATAGGGAGATGAATCAGCAGTAGAGAAAAAAGATCTAATAATGACACTGTATAGGTCATTGGTACGACCTCATCTAGTGTACTGTGTTCAGTTCTGGAGGCCATATCTCCAGAAGGATATAAACACATTAGAGACTGTACAAAGAAGGGCAACTAAAATGGTGCATGGCCTACATCACAAAACTTACCCGGAAAGACTAAAAGATCTCAATATGTATACTTTAGAGCAGAGAAGGGAAAGGGGGGACATGACAGAAACTTTCAAATATATCAAGGATTTTAACAAGGTACAGGAGAGAGACATTCTTCATAGGAAGAGGAGCAGCAGAACACGAGGACATGCACTGAAACTAACGGAGGAAGATTCAGGGGAAATTTGAGGAAAGATTACATCACAGAAAAGGTAGGGGATAAGTAGAATAGCCTCCCATCAGAGATAGTAGAAGCAAATACAGTAGTACAATTTAAACATGTGTGGGATAGGCATATTGATATCCTTACAAAGCAATAAGGATCCACTATGGTTTGACATAACATGTTTTAAAAAGAGGCAGACTAGATTGGCCAAGTGGTTATTATTTGCCATCAAAATCTATGTTTCTATATGAGTTAACTGTATGTGAGTTTACTGTATGTTTTTTTGTGCTATTGATGGCCATACAATGTGTCAATGGTAATATAAATAGTTAAGCCTATTCCTACCAATATTAAAGTGAGATGCATTAGAATAACATTTAGTATACCCTTATCCTGCACTGAGAGTGTTTCCAATAGAGCAGAAAGCAGATATTACATTATATTGAACTATTTACCTGCACCGACGTGAACTGACACTAATACACACTAGAATAACCTGCAATTATGGATGCATTCAGATGATGATTGTTATGATAATATAAAATCATTTTCTGTGTAAATCGTAATAGAGCTTATAAACATCACATTTGTTACATAGAGTCCATCTGAACAATTAAAAGTCTTGTAGACAATACCTACCACCTTCTGAAAGGTGTTGTGACTCAGGACCTTATTCTAGTTCATTCTTTCTGACAAAATCCTTCTTAGATGGACAAAATCATGTGCACTGCAGGGGGGCAGATTTCAAATGTGCAGAGAGAATGAGGTTTGGGTGGGGTTTTACTTCAAATTGAGATCTATATTGCAGTGTAAAAATAAAGCAGTCAGTATTTTCCCAGCGCAGAAACTAAATAACTCACCAAAATCTAATTCTCTCTGCACATTTTAAATCTGCCCCCCTGCAGTGCACATGGTTTTGTCCATCTAAGTAGGATTTTGTCAGAAACAGAGCCGGCCCTAGCCTAAATGACAACCTAGGCCATATTTTGGCTGGTGCCCCCTAGCACCGCCACTAGTTCCGCCTCTGACCCTTCTCCCCTTTCCCAGCACCATCAACCCTCATCATAGCAGTCATCATTTTGGTGCTCCTACCCGTAATATTTTAAATAGAAACAGTGCACACATTCAGTGCACAGCCCAAACAGGGGTGTGTTCTTGCTGGGAAGGGGCATGGCCACCCAATAGTACCCCCAATTCAAATTATGCCACACAGTAGTGCCACTTTATTCACATTATGTCATGCGATGGTGTCCCTTATTCACGTTACACGTTACCTTATGTACATTACTCCTCACATTATTCACATTATACCCTTAGAAAAAAATCCTGAGAAAATATTGTATTTTAAGCACCTCCATGGCCACACTGCAACCCAGCACAAAGCAGTGTGTGCTGGGCAGAGGAGAGGAGCTGCAGCTGCTGCTGTCACTTAAGGAGAGGGGGCCCGGGGCCCCCACTGGGCCCTTCCATCAGACTTTGGCCTGGGTAATTTGTACCCCCTACCCCTTTCTCTCGGCACCCCTGATAATACCACACAGTAATGCCTCTTACACATGACACACATTATTAATGTCCTTATAACCATAATGCCCCTTACACATTATGCCAACCTTTATTAATGCCCTTCATACACATAATGACACACATAATGCCCCTTACACATATGTTGCACATTATTAATGCCCTTATACACATGACACACATAATGCCCATTACACATATGTTGCACATTATTAATGCCCTTATGACACACATAATGCCCCTTACACATATGCAGAACACTATTGCACAACCAACCCACCCACAGACAGCACTCGCACAGCCGCTAACACTGTGGCCTCTGCCTCTGCTTGGATACAGAGGTTTTCTCATACATCTTGACTCAATAAGCCATGCAGCTCCTGGCCAGTTCTGCTAACATTGGGTGCATTTTTTGCTGAAAATTCGTCCTATTTGCATTGTTATGTGACCAGGTCACACAAGGAGCTTCCGATGATTAAAATGATATGCGGCATGCCTAAATTCTGTGTGCGACTGTGGCTGTACCTGCATACGGAATGCTATGTTACAGTGATTTCCATGAATATACTATTTCATATGCAGATACAGCCTCACTCACACACAGAATATAGGCATGCTGCATATCATTTTAATCAGCAGAAGCTGCTGATGCCCCAAGGTATTCCAAATGCCTTAGGCAATTGCCTAGTTTGCCTATGCCTAAGGCCGGCTCTGGTCAGAAATAATGAACTAGAATAAGGCCCTCAGTTATGTTTGGATATGGCAGCATCACAAAAGGGAATTACCACTTTCTTCAAGGTGATGTGAGTTGGTTTAAAAATGTAGTCTTTTCCATCCAGACAGTTAAGTTTCTTAGTTGCATTAAAAATGCAATTCTACCATTTTCTTTTTATTTATTTTAATTTCTCTTCATCCAACAAACATTCCATGTGCCCTTCAAATATATTTCTTACTTGAGAAGCTAATTAGTCTTTTCATAAATTATTTCTCCTATATCAGCATCGCTATGCAAAAGTCAATGATACGTCTACAGATAGATAAACAAATAAAGATGTCTAGACTATTTTAATCTGCTACGTGAGTCTTTCTACGGCTTTATGTGTTTGAAGGAACAAATAACATTTTCTGCGGTTTATGTAATGTTAATTGAATGTTTTAATGTCTAATAACATAATGTCACATAATGTATGTTTGTAACATTAAATCAAAGCTAATGCATCCAAACCAATTTAGTTCAAAATAATTCTTACTACATTAAATGCAGTAAAAAAACAGAATATATCCTCTTTCTCTGATACAAATCTTACATTGGTTTTGTATATGAGACTGTCACCATATGGCATATGTACCCCAAGGGGTAACTGGATAGATTCTTGAGTCTGTTATATACTGTTTTTAACTCAAAATGACAATATATTAAAAATAATACAGCATATACAGATCTAACTGGAATAGATATTTAACATTTAAATGCTTTAGTATTTTCTTATTGTACATTTACTAATTCTGTCCATACCTTTATGCAGTTTTGTCTGATTTCTCCCATTTCCAACCCATCGGGCAGAGAAAACAGGTGAAAATATGCAAATGTGTTTTAGATTCGATCCAAAACACGGTTCCACTGGAACTGAGCCCCTAGATTGCTGCACATAGGATCTGTTTAATCTAACAGCCTCTAGCAGCACTTGCCATGATCGCATGTGACATATCAAAGGACCGCATGTGAGGAGCCAGGTGGTCCAAGGGAAATCTTTTGCGACTTCTCACTCTGCAAGTCGTATTAGTGTATGGGAGCCATTAGTGTTGGAGTTATATTAGGATTACACGAACAATGTAATGGTTAGCATTACTGCCTCTCAGTGCTGAGGTTGTGGGTTTGATTCCCACCATAACTGTGCAGTGTTTGTATATTCTCCTCATGTTTGCGTGGGTTTCCCACAGTCCAAAAATATACTGGTAAGTTAATTGGCTTCCAACAAAATATTTTACTCAAGAGTGAATTTGTGTCTATGTAAATATGGCAGGGAATATAAATTGTAAGCTCCAATGGGGCAGGGCCTGATGTGATTGTTTAAATATTCTCTGTAATGCGCTGCAGAATATGTATGCTCTATATAAGAAACTTTTAATAAATAAATAATCAATCATAATTAATAAGCATATAACAAACACATTTTAGATCATATGTAGCCAACTTTTTCATAACATGGGAAACGTATTAAAAATGAATTGGGAAGTCCTGCTCTATAGTCATCAGTATTACATACAACTTACATACAACAAAAAGATAGATTCCATAAAACTAGGAAACTGACCTGATTTTTATTTGAGTTAAAAATGTGGTACTTGTGTAGTGTCACGGCGCCAGCATGGCGCCGTGCGTCTGAGTCCCCTTGCGGGGCTCGCTTCGCTCGCCCACGCTGCAGGCTCGGTGGCTCGATACGCTCGCCACGCTATTTAAAATCAACTCCATGCCAACATGGATAGTGAAGGTATGAACTATCCATGTTGGCATGGAGTTAAGTTACTTTTTTTTAACATAGTTTGTGGCGCCGTGAAACTACACAAGTACCAAAAATGTTATTAATCAATTACAGAGGTGTCCTCATATTTTGTTGCTGCATGCATGCCACAGAATAGCTTGAGTGTGAATATGCATGCAACCAATATCCATTTGTTTTGAATGGGGAATCATCGGGTGCGGATTAGTATGGCTCTTGCCATCCATTTAAATAGCCCACTCATTTCACAGTATGCATATACCTTACTACATGCAGAAACAAAGTATGCTGTGTATGCATGTATACATACAGTATATATTGGACTGCGAGTAAAGGCACAGTACAAAGAGAAATTACACAGTAAGAACATGATAGCATGGGCAATAATGACACATAGTAAAAAAGGAGTGCAAGAGAGTTTGATGTCGCTCATACAGTATATCACATTCAATGTCAAATTAACAGTCTAGGTAGCAATAAAATAGGACATCACCAATTGCTCATATTTAGATTTTACTTATAGAGGGAGTAGTAAAAGACAAAAAGAAAATGAGAGAATCAATGAGGTTGGAAAAGAATCGGAATGCAGTAAGGAATGAGAAAGGGGAGAATTTGTCAAGAAGGGGTGGGCAGGGCGGAGGCAGTACTAAGATAGGGGGAGGTCATCTGAGCCCAGGGTTGGACTGGCTCATATGGGTAGAGAGGAAACTGCCTGGGGGCCCACATCCTCATCTAGAAGTCCGATTCCAGACTGTACAATTGGCCACACCCACTATGGAGACTGGTCTATGTCCCGATATAGGGGCTATAGGCTTTCTGGAGCCACACCCTCTCTGGATACTTACCTATGGCCCATTACAGGGGCCATAAGTTACAGGCAACTATAACTGGGTTCTTTCAATAATATACAGGTCTCTTATCACTGTTTAATTTGAAAGCATAATCTACTTTTAGATATACAGTATCAGTTGCTAAGAAGTCAATAAACTTTATCAAGATTTACTTTTTTTTAAATGTGAAGTGAGGCTTCAGTCTAGTCCATTTTGAAGAGCTTGGCCCTTGAAAAGGGTAAGAGAAGCTCCAAAAAGGTGTGACCATTGGTTTAAGATGCATTTAGTAGACCCAACAAAGACTATGGTGATGTAACTAGGATGCACCAGGAGACTATGCTAATTCATTTGATATATGATATTTGTGTGCAACTGAATATACAAATCTGTATACAAATTACAGTGGTGATTTTTGTTGCCATGCCAAATTCTGTTGTGCTTCATATACAGACTCACACAAAAATACAAGTGTTGCATGTCAAATTAATTAGCAAAATCTTGGTGCGGCCTAGTCACATTGCATTGTACCGGTGCTGATGGAGTTGCATGGGACCTGTCAACTCCTGCTCAGTAAATGGATCCAAATCAATGTTGTGTTTCAGGAGCTGTAACACAAATTCACTCTTACATTTACACATGATTTTGATACAGATTTTTAAATATTAGTAAATTTCCCCTAAGAAACAAAATTAATATATCCCCTGCCATATAAATGTGCTTACAAACTTAACGATCCACCATATAGAGCATAGACACTGGACAAAACCGTTCAGTGACATCATAGGATCCCTTCTCCTTACATGCTGCCATTGACGGGAGGGCCGCTAACGACACAATGAAGTGTTTTTAATTTGTCGTTCATAGTGCACACACATATTTTAAACTATATTGCTCAAAAGAGTAAAAATGAGCGATGTTGTATTGTAAGTGTTTATGAATAGGTTTTGAGGAGATTACAGTCTAAAAAACAAATAACCATTAGCAGTGGCAGTTGGGGTAGTTCCATTATTTGAAATTTGTAATGTACTCTGAAGCCAGCATTGACCATTTAGGGTTTGACTCATGTAAAATATATAAAAAGTGAAAACAGATACCCTTTAAAAATAGTTTAACAGATATATTTAAAATATTTGAGTTACATGGACAATAAATACATTTAACTACTGTACAACATAAATTAAGTGGATGAACCCAACATACAGTATAATGACAGAATTAGAGCCTGACCTGAGAATTGCATCAAGCAGAGGGGTTACTCTGGGAAGCAGTGTCCCCAGGGGCTTCTCTCTTTTCCTGAGAGTTTGAACCAGTTAATTGAAAGCCATCGATATCACTTCTGTGGTTGACTGCCCCTCCTAGCAAGACCAAAGACATCACACTCTCTTTACTTTAAACATAATATACATAACATACATACGTATACACATGCATACATATATTTATATAAAGTGGTGCGTGTGTGTGTTTGTGTGTGTGTGGGGGGGCACCAATATTTTATCTTGCCTCTGGCCAACTGGAACGAACTTATGTCAATGGCATCAAGTATGTAGTCATCAAGCTCCATATCCTGTATGCTTTTTTGCATATAAACAGTTTAAGATCATGCAGCCGTGAGATGACTGTACATACAGAATGATAGCAGACATCTTATAACTGATTTTACTAAAATGTCCGATATATGATCCAATCAATTGCCTTTAGATTAGTATTGAGCACTGCAGTCATTTTCAGATGACACATGCTGCAATATTGTAGCTTGTGGCAGTAGCCTAATTCCAATATACTATATTTTGGAATCTGAAATAATCGGTATGTGTGATTTGTTATAGTTGTTCTAACCTTTTAAACCTCTTTTAAATACAATATTTGTTCCCAAGACTGATATCTATCAAGACTTTAATAAGCGTTCCTGCCTGGACACTCACTAAGACATCAGAAAGGAGATTTTCTGCAACACAAACAGAGTTTAATAAAGGTCATTGTAAATTAGCAGATTGAAAGTGCAGCACATTGAAAATGCTAATTCCATCACTTTCCAGACTTTTTTCTCTCAATCAGACCAAGGACAATTAGAAGACAGTTTTCAGTGTGACATTTAACTGTTCTGCTGCTGCTGTGCAGGTATTTTGTCAAATGGGAATGGCAGTTATTTTAATATGCTGTTTATTTTTGTTATATTTTATCTACAGGTGTTCTCAGGAAATACAAATGCAGATGGTGTGGTGAACCACAAGTTCCAGCATTCCATAAAAGCCAGATTCCTACGATTTGTTCCATTGGAGTGGAATCCAACTGGGAGGATTGGAATGAGAATTGAAGTGTATGGATGTGCATATAGTAAGTAAAAGTTCTTTAAGATGAATTACATTTATTTGTTATCAATGCCGCCTGTTAAGACTAGAAACGTTAATAACACTTGTGTCGCTAAAATTTGTTATCTAAATTCAACCCAAAAAATGTTGTGTAAAAAAGATTAGATTTCTTATATAAGGCAAACCTTAAAGGTCATTAAGAAGACTAAAAATGTTTTAGCTTGGCAATTTTCACACATACAGTATTTTGACAAATTCACTTGGCAATCAAATGATTAATTTGCTTCATTGTTGTAACAAATGCTTGCTTTCTACAACTGAAGTTGTTATCTCTTCTTAATTAGTGGTTATTTTAAGTCAGAAGGCCTGTGGTCAGGTATTAAAACAGTGGATATTGATGGTGGCAGCGTTACATTTCTTGTTAGCTGTAAGTGAAAACTATGGTTAATTTCTCCATTGCTAGGGCACATTTTATTATTTTTTGTATATTATGAATCTAGTTTTTTATATCATGCACACTGTACAAGATGTGAAGTTATGTATTAGGTTTTATTATTGTCTTGTATACCAAAGCAAAATTTAGCAGATAAAGGGAAGGATGCACTAAGCAAAAAATGCGGTAAAAAACACAGTTATCTGGGTTTTTACCGCATTTTTATATGCAGGAAAACCCATACGCCGGTTTTCGCTACGGGGGATATCCCCAGCAAAAGCTGGCAATACCCCATAGAAGCCTATGGGCTTCTTAACCCGACCCAGCGTCTCCCCGCACGGATTCACGTTGACCACCCCGTTGTCCAGGCAGCACAGTGCTATGCTGCCAGGACCCGTGACCTCCTCCTCCCTGCACTGTACATCATCTTCCAGGTACAGGGAAGAGGAAGAGAGCCCACCCCACAGCAGAATTATCTGCCGGGTAAGGGAGGGGGAAGCCACTGGGTAGCCACCGGGCACCTGCTGCACATCGCCACCACAACGCAAAGGGCAGCTCTTAACACAAGAGCAATAATTATTGCATATGATATTGCATACTGTATGCGATATTTATCTATGCAGTAGCTGGCGATGTGCAGCAGAGAGGGGCAGCGAATCTCGCCCAAAGTCTTATAAATGACTCAGGTATGCTTCTCAGAAACTGTGCACATATTCTACTGATTCCAACCTATATATATGAAGAGTGGCTATTAGTCAGTACTTGTAAAAAAGAAACCATACAGCATTAAAGGGGGTGGAGGAACGTTGACCCTTAAATCTCCCAAAAGGGGTTTGCAAGTTTCACCCCTATTGCCTTAGTTGTAGTTGCCACACAGTGTTTGAAGTTGTGTTTTTTTTTCAAGCATCATAAAAATGTTTTGTTTAAAAGTAGAGAAAAGTGTTAACCTTAAATATTCAGTTACATTTATCAACTGCATACCAAATCTTTCTGTATGCTAACCGTGGCTTATGGGGCAGATTGTATTTCATGTGCATGTGTGTTTAAGTGGCACAAAAGATTTAGGGGTGATTCAGGTTCACTCGCAAAGAAAATTTGGTTTGCTAATGGCCAAAACCATGTGCACTGCATGTGGGGTAGATGTAAGATGTGCAGAGAGAGTTAGACTTGGGTGGAGTTTGTACTTCAAACTGATATCTATATTGTAGTATTTACCCTGCACAGAAACAAAATAACTCACCCAAATCTAATATCTGCACGTGCTACATCTGCCCCATTAGCATACCGAATGTGTTTCATGTTTCATCAGGACAATGCATCAGCCCACACAGCACTGGGGGCCTTATTTTGGTTCATTCTTTCTGACAAAATCCTTCTTAGATGGACAAAACCACGTGCACTGCAGGGGGGGCAGATGTAACATGTGCAGAGAGAATTAGATTTAGGTGAGTAATTTTGTTTCTGTGCAGGGAAAATACTGACTGCTTTCTTTTTACACTGCAATATAGATCTCACTTTGAAGTAAAACCCCACCCAAATCTAATTCTCTCTGCACAAGTAACACCTGCCCCACCTGCAGTGCACATGGTTTTGCCCATCTAAGAAGGATTTTGTCAGAAAGAATGAACCAAAATAAGGCCCTATGTGACTTCTTTTTGTCTGAGAAACATGCCACAGTGCTAGAACACTCTCCACACTTGTCAGACCCAGCACCCTGTGACTTCTTCTTTTCCCTAAAGTCAAATATGAATTTTATAAGGGAAGGGATAAAAGCACACCCCAATCCTCTGATGATTGGAATGTGCGTTTATCCCTTGCCTTAAAAAATGATCTGGATACATCAGCTTGGCCATTCAAGCTCAGCCGATTCCTATTCCGCCAGATCGCCATCTAAACAAGCACCGGGACCGAATCCTAACCCTGAGCGGTGAGCGGCTTATTGCTTGCTCCTTCTGCTGGCTTTTTACTGAATGTATATTACCCGCCTGGATGAGTTGCCTTATACTGCATAGAATTACAGCCATCTTCCAGCAGTTCAGTGCTTTCTACTTACACTGACTGCTAAGGGCAGACGGCTCGCTCCCTGCAAAAAGACACCAGCGGCACGTCAACTGGCGACGTCCGCTGGCGGGGTGACTGGAAGCTGTCTGCAAAGTGCAACGCGGTATCATTATCAGCTTGAATATAAATTCTCAAGAACATTGCTATATTATATCACCACTCCCTCTGCAATACATATTTCAAAGAGTGAATAAAAGGAATTGATATCTTTCAACTGAGGACTGAGAAGTTTGATAACTTTGCTATATTATTATTAGCCAAATGTATGAACCATTTTGCTTATGTATTGTTTTATTTAAAAGTTTTTTAATTAATTGTTAATATAGATATATATTATTAATATTAATAAATGAATTACATTTTTTTTTTTTTTATTATAATGCGTTTCCAATTGTGTGGCGCTCTCTGAGATATTTACAGGGGTATTAATCTCTGTATCTATTCTCTTGTACAGCTTTTTCTCAACAACTTTCCTGTTTGTTATTTGAGAGCAGCCAATTATTTGAGTAACGTCCATTATTAATTATAATTATTTTATTTCTTGTGCCTGATTAACTATTCTGGTTGAGATTAGTTTAGAGTGTTCTTCACATATTCTCTCAAATGCATATCTTAAGTCAAAGCAAATGATGCCTGAAATATGGGATAGTATGACCAGTTCTGCGTACATATGACCCTGTGTGGTTTATTTACTAAGATGGGAGTTCTATTGAAGATGGGGGATTTTACCGCTATCAACCAACCAGAATCTACTGATATAGAAATAATTTGATTGGTTGCCCATAGCAACATCAAATCTGTAATAGAACTCTCACATTAAATAAAGGGGTAAATAAACACCTGTGAGTGATTGATTGAAGAAGAGGTTTTACTTGTAAAGCCCCGTACACACGGGGGAGATATATTGCTCAGCAATATATTGCTAGCAATATATTGCTGAGCAATATATTGCTCTGTGTCTCCTGTTCATCAGCGACCAGAGATGGTCGCTGATGAAAAAGAAACTGCCGGGGGGAACCCGGCAGTAGAAATCAGCTAGTCGCAGAAGCATATTCCTGCGACCAGCGATCACTACAGGGGTTAAAACGTGAGCGCGCAACTGGAGATATATTGCCGGTGCACACTCCCATCTTGGGTAATATGGTCGCTCAGCGACCATATTTCCCGCGATATTACACAAAATCGCCCCCGTGTGTACGCACCTTACCACTGATCACTGCAATAGTCTTGTAGCGGCACAAGTGTACTGAATGCAGAAACAGTCACTACTTGAAATATTATTGTCTATACATGGCAACATTGATAAATGCTTCAGATAAAGATAACGTACAATAATTAACATTTGACAGTTTACTAAACACACATACAGTACTGTGCACATTCACAAAGCAGACTCAGTTGCTGCATAATTACACTATAGTAAGCATCAATTTCTCTTCTTACACCAGGCGATTTAGTTGAGGATCCTAGTGTTCATTCTAGCACCCGCTATCTTTGAAAACCCATGCAGTTCCTGTTCCCCACCTGGGGAGTTGCTGTCTGCTGTGGTGTTTCTAGCACGGGATCAGGATTGCATATCAGTGCTGATATACAGACCACACTGTGCTATAAGCGCTACAGCAGACAGTGAAACCCCAGGCAGGGAAGAGGAACTGCATGGGTTTTCAAAGATAGTGGGTGCTAGAAAGAACACTCGGATCCCTTACATATACTGTTTCATAAAGCATAATATGGAATTTCCGGCAACCTGATGACACTTGCAAACACTATTACTATCCATTTCAGATGAATGATGGTATGCAGTGCTTGCATCCTGTGATTTGATAACCAAATAACTATATTCACATTCCTGCTGTAATTAATGAATACATAGCATCTGTGGTTTACGTGAATGAAACTGTCAATCACTTTGAGAATAAAAAAAACATATGCTGTGAACAGTGTATAACTACAAGTGATTGACAATTACATCTGTGAAAGTGCTCTACTGTGTGATAAAATAAATGAATATCTTTCAAATGGACACCATGCCCTTTGCAAAACACTCAGTACCCACTCTAGACTGGCTCATCTAGACTTTAAAAAAACAGGTAAACCAAGACTTCAGTGGTTTGTGCGTATAATAGATGTAGTGTGTGCGATGCAGAGGGGTCCCTGTGGCCCTGCACCCATTTCTACTTACTCCCCTGGAGGTCTGAATTTGCTATAGCAGCCTTGCACTATCACTAAGAAAATGGTGTGGTATTCATTTTCCAGGTGTTTAGTGCATATGGAGTAGGGGAATCACTGGGACAATGTCCACTAAGTCTTGAGTATGCGCAATAGATTAGATACTACTAGACTCTCTGAGACTATGCTGCCAGCAAGAGAGATACTACTAGACAAGTAGCAGCAAGATACTACTAGACTCTCTGAGACTATGCTGCCAGCAAGAGAGAGAGGAGAGGGCTTCCAACAGCACATGGGCCCCTCCTCTCAAAAAACACCCCTGCAAGAGTCCCTCTTTCATAACAAATATCAACAGAAAATTTAGGAATGAGTTAAATAACCTTCTAAATAGATACCTAATACTAGTATATGGTTAAAAATGTATATGTTAATATTTAATAAAAAAACATAAATTACAGTACAAACAACAATATACTATGTAAAGGTGAAAATAATTCTGCATACTTAAAAATGATACCCTTAGAAACCCTTGCAGTAGGTAAAATTATGTTAATACACAAAATATGACTATAAATCACTTTTATTATTACAAAAGGCACACATTAGAACAATGCGTACACAATGCTAAAGACAACAGTAACAGAAAAACAGAAACAGAGAGGTAAAATTAGGTATATTATAAACATAGGTCCCAAGGGTCTGGTACTCCACTGGATTGAATTACCAATATTACTTGCCCGGTGCCTATGGCACTCAGACTGAAATTTGTAGAAAGGGTTGCTTTACCCGTTGCCCCAGGCGAATGTAGATATAGAGAATAGCAGGCAGCACCCATAGGATTCGTTGAACAAGAATACACTCAAGCAGGTGCAATGAATCCTATGAATGCTGCCTGCTATTCTACACATATATATGTATAAGCGGTATACACACACACACACACACACACACACACACACACACTCAGATAAAGGTAATAGTGGAGAGCACTCATCAGGCTATAAAAATTTCAGAGGTATTATTCAGTAATCAAAGAATAAGGTATTGTCAACATTTCTGTTCTCAAAGAGACCTTTGCCAAGACTTCCGAGATAGGAAAAACATTACTGTACGATGACTGAATAAAACCTCTGGAACTTTGAAAGCCTGGTGAGTGCCCACTGCCACTACCTTTGGATATTTCTGGAGCAAACTGTAAAGGAATGCCTATGAGAATTGACATCCCAACATTAGAGACCATGTAAATTATGATAGTGATAATATCTGACAGCAGGTGTTCTGGACAGCTTGCAATGCACCGCTAGATCTTTCTGTCGCAATTCTTGAGGTAGATTATGAGCAATAGGTTTCAATGGCACCAGGGCACAGGTGGTCATACAGCTCCAGATACTGTAGTTTCCTTGTCTCCGATTGAAATAGTGCTTAGGGAGTGTCACATTTTATTTTTTATTTTTTTGGGGGGGGGGGGGGAGGCGGCAATGGTTCGAATTCTACTTCTTGCTCATGTACGCCCACTGATTTAAATATTACAAAATCACAACTACAACTTATGTAGAGCTGGATTTAAGTTCAGTTTGTTGTTTTATTTTCTGCATATTGAATATTTTTACATACACACCCAAACTTTTAAAGCATCCTCATCCAAGCTGACGGGTTGCCATAACTTTTTCCCTTTGCCACTTTCTGGGACCTATAAAGAGGGTTTTAAACATGACCAAAGTCAGTAAGGGTGTCTTATGAGACGACACAAAAGAAAGTGTCTGTTAGAAAGGGTACCACTTTTGAGTTATTTACCTCTAATGCAAAATGGGCATTGATGATGATGATGATGCTATTGTTTTTCTGAAACCTTCTGAATCCCTCAAACTTAAATGAATATTACTGTAATGTGGCTACAGCAATCTATTGACATTATCCCAGTGTTGTTTCCTATTGGTCCTCATCAATAATTCAGATTTGAACTTTCAAATGGAAAGGCAACAAATGTGTGAAATGAAACCTTTACTTTTGTCTTTAGATTTTATTCTAATTTTCTTTTGCATAATAAATGTAACTTTATTAGTTTTTAATTACAGTGTCTAGATATGTACTATATAATGTATTAATTGTGTTCTGCAATTTAATTTAGTAATTAACACTATGGTTTAAATTTAATAGGATGAGAGAGTCAGAAAGAGGGAAATTTGAAAATAAATCTCCAGGTTTTTTTTTAAAGCGCAATTATTTACACTTCAAAATCAAAATGATTGCCGCTTTAAAAAAAACCCTGGAGATTTCTTACAAATCTTTCACTTTATATTCTTCCACATTAGTTGTCACTCCTGGCTGCCTAGATGAGTGGAAAGTCTCCTGGTGCCAGCCGTCACCTGCCTGCAGCCACTCACTAACAGAGAAAAAGTGAACATTCCAAATGTGTAATTTAAGCCCTGCCCCTGGATCCACAATGTTTAGTGGTATTTGGGGCCACAATGACTTTATTGTATTATCGTAACCACCAGCCCGCTAAGTTTTCTGCCTTCAAGGGAATAGTCAGGAAGTGAGTAAGTATGGCTATTTTTATCACTGTGAAGCCACATCATCTGGCACAGACCATATTATATACAATTGTTCACTTCAGTAGTAAAGCATGTGCATATACTACTCATGCAGAGATGGGCACATATTAACATTCTCTACCTGTTTTCAGAATACATTTTGCGCTTGCGATTCAGAAGGAATTCCATCCTACTTACAATGAACCCTACAGAGGGCAACTTGCAAGGCAGTGTTTCATTTTCTAAGGTTTATACGACACAAATTTACTTAGATGTAAATATGTTATATTTGTTTTCATATCTCTAAGATCTATTAATGCCTTACTTCAAGCTACAGTATTGTAAGTGACACTTATCATATGTGATCAGAATGAATTACTTCCTACATTGTCTTTTTGTACAGTGGCACACAGACATGTAATCAGTGGTTATTCATGCATAAATATTTATACAAATCAAGATGACTTGTGTTCATTATGTAGATGTTCTCAGTCTCAATATAACAAGCAGAACTGACTCAATGATGATTATTGAGCTGGAAGATAATAATATGTAAATTGAATGTGTTTCCCTTTACTTAATGCATCAGTATCCCTCCTGATAATAGGATCAATAGGATGTGAAGCAGGAGGAGATATCATCTGTAGTAGAGATTTCTATTAGATCACAGCTTATATATAACTTTTAACACAGATGTGCGAGAGCTAGTTATAAATAAATAGTATTAGTGTGTGTGTGCCTTTACAACACAGACAGATTAACTGCTTCAAACCTGAATAGTGGGAAAGGCAGTTAAATGTGTCTTAGTTTTTATATAGACGACCAGTCAGTAAACTTAAATGAAAATCTGATATACAATATCCTAATAATCTATTTATAATTTATTAAATAAATTGTTTAAAGTCTGTCTTCACAGTTGCCTAGTAGAATTCAGTAAATAGTAAATTCTTGTCCACGATAGGATTAAGGCAGTGTCCACTCACTCTAATCAAATATTTCATCACTGGCTTCCAGTACACAGCCCACCGCCTGCACCTTCCTTGTTCAATATCAGCATGTCTCTCTCCAAACCAAGACTTGTCATCCACAGTCCCTTCTATACACCATCCTAGGCACACCCCTGTATTGCCGCAGTGCCTGCTGTGAAAACAGCAATGGCCAACTCACCTCCCCCTGTTCTAAACTCTACCTGCTCTATCATTTATTCTACCCAAGCCTGACTCACCAATCAACCACTGCTGCTAAGTGCAATTAAGAAGCATGTAGTCTGAGTTATATCTATGTAAATAATTTTGCTGGATAATGTAAGAGCTTTATATGGAGTAAAGGTGCCCATACATGGTGCAATGATCGCACCCGTTATGGGCTGGATTGCACCACAATGCATCAGAACAGATGCGATCAGAAGGCAGTACAAAAAGTATGTGCAGCACATACTTCTTGTACTGTGTGATGAGATGCCCGTGGGAGCGTGCATCGACTCACGCAGTGCTATCGCACCGTGTATGGGCATCTAGGATCTACTAGGACTTATGTACACCATAATCCATTGGGCCCAATAGGAATGGACATTTGCACCAGAGCCAATTTGCAGCAGCCAAGTGGTACCAGTGGGTGAATATACCTAAACAAAACATTATTTGCATTTTTTTTTTGCCCCATTTTATCCTATTTTATCCTATTCATGCAATTGAATTATTAATATTAAAATGTATTAATTATTTGACTCCGGTGACCAAGCGCTGTTACAGTCTTTCTTTTTCTTGTAGGGTCTACTAGGAGTCTACTAATACATGAGTGATATATTTTCCTTTGGAATTATTCTATGTGCAGTTCACAGTATTACTTAAGTAGAATAGAGAAATGCCATAGAAAGGGACACATTAAATTAGCTTTCTTGGACAGGTGGTGATTATGGTGGACAAATTAAATGTAGTGAGCATATTAAACATTGCACACCCCCTGGCCACACATCTAATGAAGTTATTTATATATTGTTTCATTGTTAGGTGTAGCAATATTAAAAGTGAAACAATAGTTTAAAAAAAAAAAAAAAACTGTGTTTGAGATGAAATGGTATCAATTCTACAAAATGCCTAGGTAATCCTATGCATTGGCGCATATTGTGGTGGTAAGCTCACTATTCTATTCTATTCTACTCTACTGAGATGCATCTACTTTACAGCTAGAGAAAGGAGAATAATTGGCAGATATTGAAGATTGCCCTGAATTTGCTCATATCCTGTTTCTAACCACCATAGTTCAGTTTTCACCAGGGAGTCAGGCCCACAAATAAAGTATGTGCCCATTTCCTAGGTATACCAGTGTACAGTGCCAAACTTCCCATTAGGCATGTGAGGCACATGCCTAGGGGCAGCAAACATTTGGGGGTGGCACTTAGATGCTTGTGATAGTACTGTCAGCCTGAAATGTAGCAGTAACTGCAAAATATCCACTGTACTGTACCATATACCATCTTGAATAGAATAGTATGGGACATGCAAATACTGCCCCTGTAAGCTGTACTACTTAGTAAATATGTATACATAATAAATAAAAGTCAGTTAGTGGCTTTTTCATTAATCTTCCCCTGCCAGTGTAGCAGTGGATGATGGATCATAGTGTAAAAATAGATTTAAAGCTCTTTATACTGTATTTTGTTCATTACATGTACCAGCATAGCTGTGGGGACCAAAATGGCTTCTATTTTGCACTTGCACTTGGGTCTGCTCTCACCAGATCTGTTTCTAGCCTATATTTTGAAATATCATACGCAGGAAGCCAGGTGGGTGGGCAGGCTGCTCAAACAGGTCTACTGCGGCACCCGCCAGTGTGACAGCTCAGCAGCCAGCAGGGAGCAGCACCTGGTGGGCTCCCCATACAATTGTGTGGCTTTCCCACCAGTAGAAATCGCCACACTCCAACCTTCCCATGGATGTTAATACATTGTTGGGTTAATAATAGCTGACTGACTCACTGTGGCCATGTTTATGCATTGTGGTAGGTGTGCCCACAAATGGGAGTGTGTGTTCCTTTAACAATAGTTACTCTACAGGATTTAATTTTGTAATGATATTGTGAATTGTTCTTAATAATCATTTGATCCATCTGGTATCCAAAAACTCTTGGTATCTTTGATTTATATCAGCATTCACAAAATGTATCTATTGTCATGATGTGCGCTCTAAATAACTATCCCCCAGTACACTTTCTTTTTTTTTTCTGACTCGCTATGAATGTTAGGCTAAATGACTTGGCGTGCATACATTTGGAAAACTTGGAGAGAATAAGATATTGCCTGGTGTCATACTCTGGCATGAAGAGAATGGCAGTCATTGCTACAGTCGGTGTTTGCCAGTGATATTCTGTATTGCTGTGGCACACTGCCATATCATTTGCTCGTCTGGTTACTTACCTCTTGCAGAAAAAAAAAAAAAAAACTGACTGTGAATTGATAATTCTTCATTATATGGATAACCCAAGCAGCTATTAAAATTGTAGACAGATATAGAACTATACGCAGATATAAATGGTTTAGCCTTTTCTTGATAATATAATCAATTTTGACCACTAGCAGGATTAAAAGCTGTGTCTCCAATGTAAGAGCACAAATGTCTAGGAATAAGAGCATATTTCAAATATATTTCTGTGTGTGTCCATCGCCTATTACTGCACAAATAGAAAATGGCAGTGCAGAGATTATAAGTCATTTCAATGCTATCTCTTCTATCTGTAAATGCGACTGATAAGCCTTCTCCTATTTCACTGGAACATTCAATTGCTTGAACTTAAGTGAACTTGCTACTCGAAATTTATGCTGAAATCTCTTTTTCAATCACCGTGACCTTCTACTAAATGACACGTTTTATATTTGGAGTTTACATTAAATTGCAGAACTCGCTTATATATAATCAAAAATGGCTCCATTTGTTTTAAAGTATTAACTTTTACTGATGTTTCATTCATGACTTGCTCTCTTGGCTTTAAATCTGTGACACCGACACTGTTCTATTTCCTTCCCCCAACCACATGTTCTGAAGTATAAATGACTTATGAAAGTGTTTTTTAAAAGATTAACAAAGCTTTCTGCATGGTGAATGGATTCACTGCACATCCAGTTTATCAACTTTATGTCAAGGTAGATTCAATAGACATAATGATATTTTTTCAAGTTAGGAATATCATAAATCTGGGGAAATGAGTTAAGTATTTCAATATACGTTACAAGGATCCTGAGAAATGTTCTTGAGATTTTGTTTTACATCCAAGTCTTAATTACTCATGAGGCATTACTTTTGTCTCCTGCTGTTAGCCAAATCATTATACTAGGTGCTGTATATAGCAAATGATGCTTTATATTCATTTATTTGTATTCCCCTTCTATACTTGTAGTGGATTGTGCACACCCAATATGTCTGTGAACTATAGTATGTCATTCACAATCATATCGCGTTGGTCCTAAAGTGCAAAGTAAACAACAATAATTCACAGTCATAGGTCCTTCTTCTGGTTCACTCGGAAACTAAAGGGCAAATTCCTTCTCAAATGGACAAAACCATGTGCACTGCAGGGGGGTGGGAAGGGGGGCAGATGTAACATATGCAGAAAGATTTGGGTGAGTTATTTTGTTTCTGTGCAGGGTAAATACTGGCTGCTTTATTTTAACACTGCAATATAGATCTCACTTTGAAGTAAAACCCTCTCTGCACACGTTATATCTGCCCCACCTGCAGTGCACATGGTTTTGTCCATTTGAGAAGGAATTTGCCTTTGTGAGTGAACCAGTATAATGGCCATAATGCGTGGGCCCTACAGCAAAAAAATTTGGCATATCAGGCTGTGTGTATGGGCGACTTGATGACCGCCTATATACTGGCATTAGGAGACTGGCATCACAGATGTACGAGCATCTGAATTCATTGCCAGCCAGTTATGATGTCTGCATATTGGGCCTTATTCTAGTTCACTCTTTCTGACAAAATCCTTCTTAGATGGACAAAACCATGTGCACTACAGCGGGCAGATGTAAAATGTGCAGAGAGAAAATTAGATTTGGGTGAGTTATTTTGTTTCTGTGCAGGGTAAATACTGACTGCTATATTTTTACACTGCAATATAGATCTCAACTTGAAGTAAAACCCCACCCAAATCTAATTCTCTCTGCACAAGTTACATCTGCCCCACCTGCAGTGCACATGGTTTTGTCCATCTAAGAAGGATTTTGTCAGAAAGAGTGATCTAGAATAAGGCCCATAGAGAGGCTCGTTGGTAATTGTGTATACTTAGCAAATTGGCTGCTATAATATTGGAGGGGTATACTTAAGCGTTGTGGTGTTTGGATCAAAAAAAAGAGATGAAGCAATGTTTGAGTAAAATGTAAACGTATTAAATACTCTAAACTAATATGCAAAATGTATAGTACTGGGTATCTCACAGGAATAAGGCCAGCGAGGTATCACTCTGCGTGACATTAGTGCGGGGCTTAAGGTTATCTTTTAGGGACCCCTTTAAACCATAGGTCCCTAACCTGGGACCTATGTCCAATCGCAGGTGACCGCAGCGGGATGGGGGTATGCGAGCGTCCGTTGCACTCAAGGGTGATGGATATGCTGTTGATGTAATAATGCAGGAGCAATATGAGGACACCCATAGAGAGACAAAGTGCTGGCATTGCGGCGGTCAGGATTCCACCGTCGGTATTTCAACCATCGGGATTCTGACTCCCGGAATGTTGACGTCATCCCGGTAGTTCATGTGACTATAATAAAGGTGATCAATGTCCAGATTAGTAATGTCAGTGGTAAGCAGAGAGCAGGCATCCCGCTGACTGCTGCTTACCCTCCTTCAAGTCTGTGTCTCAATGTCTGTCCTGTCCATCCGTAACGTGCAGCCGGCATCCACCGTGCAGATCAGCGGTGCCCGGCACCACAGACCTACTAGTGCAGGCACGACTTCCGGGTTGCCGTTCTCGCGAGAGTTACAAGCGACCTTAATTTGGCTTTTTGGGTAAAGGCCGTTTGCTGCACCTTTTTTGTGCCAATTTGAAGGATCATATTTCCAGAGTTAGAGGTTTACATTGGCAAAATATGTAACAGAAGACTGGGTACTTTTTGTTAGTGAGAAAAGCAGGAATAGCTTCGTACTAATTTGACACTATAAACCTGAGGCTATGTACACCTGGCAGCCACCTGGCTTACTACACATTCACATTATTACCACACCCATATGTGGAACTCTTAATTTCAAGGATTGGCGCTTTTTATGGCCAGGGTACAAGGGTATATTGTTGTATATTGTATTGTAGTTATCAGAGTCTCATACTACAAAAGTACTATTTTTACACATGTCACCATTTTATGTATACACATAATTCTATCAGGCGAAGATGTACCTGCAATCGCACCAAAGTGTATTTGGCCACAGTCCTGCAAACATAATACCCTATAAATGCCTGTATTGGGGCTAATAGGAAATCCCCCTTGATATTTTTCAAAGCTACGCTCTGTTGTGTTTCACATACAGATGCTCACAGATATACAAGTGTTGCATGTCAAATTAATCATATAAAATTAATCAGCAAAGTCTCCTTGTTAGGACCTGTGTAAGGTTTCTTGGCACCCTAAGAAAAACTGCAAGATACCCTCCTTCAACCCAACAATGCCACCAATTCCCACTTTCCAGCCCCTCAAGTGAGAGTGTTGGTGGCATCTTAGATGGTCCACAGCCGCCACCTGCATTAAGTACTCCTTCATTTTAAGGCAGACTCTGTGGTGCCCCTCAAGATACCTGAACCCTAGGCAGATGCCTATACTTGCCTAATGATAGAGTCAGCCCTAGTCCTGGTGCATCCTAGCCACAACACTTTTGGCAAGTTCATTCACTCTGTGACATTTCGATAAAAAAGATGCCCAATGCTAGCAGAGTTGCACAGGAGCCTGTAGCTGACTGGAACAAAGTATCTCGTGATGCATGGCGTATTGAGGCTAAATGTATGAGAACACATTGGTATGTAATGCCAGTGATCACAATACATTGTAAGATGTGGCAGTAGAGCTAACTTGTCTGGACTAATGCTTTTTTTCCCCTCTCGATTGCCAACCAAGAACCTCTGCAATCTGCATGGACCAATATTTGTGCCTATTCTCATGTAGCAATGCCTGCTTAAGCTTATTTGTCTGTTATTAACAGTCTTGTTTTATTTACTGTTATGCTTCTAGTTGTAAAGCTTAATGGTATATGCTTGGGCTATATACTACACCTGTTATTAGTCTAAGGGAGGGGTAGAATCTAGCCAAACACTTCATTTAAAATAGAAATTAAAAGCTGATTGGATGGTGCCTTATCTCTCCCCCACTTTATATCTCTCTAATGTTTGAAGTGTCTCCCCCAGAGGACTGTAGTATACACATTTCACAATAAATACTCATTAAGGCAGAAAAAAGCAAGTGGTTCAAATAGTGATTATTTAGTACCAGTTATTTTATATAGCTCACACATATTCCACAGCGCTTTACAGAGAATATTTGACCATTCACATCAGTCTCTGACCCAATGGATTTTGCAATCTATTTTCCCTACCACATGTACATGCACACACATTCTAGGGATAATTTTGTTGGAGACAATTAATCTACCAATATACAGTATTTTTGGATTGTGGGAGGAAACCAGAGTACCCGGACGAAACCCACGCAAGCACAGGAGAATATACAAATTCAGCACAGTTAGGGCCATGGTGGGAATTGAAACCATGACCTCAGTCATGTAAGACACTAATGCTGACCATTACACCGCCCGTGCTGCCCCAGATATGTTTTTTTTTTAAACCAATTAACTGAATATTCACTTTGCTCTACTCTGCTTGATATTGTTTTGTGTGTTATCTCCACAACAATACTGCAGGGCGCAATGAAGTCATACCATCATCCTCATCATCCTAGCTGAGATCTTTGTAAAGATCATAAATGACACTAAATCTACAATTTAGAAATACAAGACAGAAAGATGTTTTATGGAATGGCAGAACGAAAGTGAAGTTTAAAGACTGAAATACCAAAGCTTTGCATCTCATGCACAATGCTGCAGAAAGTCACCCTCTGCCTCTCCCTGTCACCCACTACCATGTTGCATATTGTAAACTTGGGATGTGTTAAAGGAGGGGGATTAAATTATATTTTTGCACCTGGGTTTACCGCCCACAAATTCCACCAACCTCCTGATCCTATATCACCCCTTACACACTAAGGGCCTTATTCTGGTTGGAGCGGCCGGGCCGTACGCGTACGTCCCGGGTTTTTTTATAATCTGCGCATGCGTACATTCGCTAATGCGCAGGCGCGACCACTCACCAACGCTTACGGACGGGTCTCTACGTGCGAAAAAACCTGTACGCGAGTGTACGGGTATTGGGGGCGGCATAGGGGCGTGAAGAGGGGAGCGGCCGAAATAATGAGGGAAAATGGGCGTAAATATGGGCGTACACGGGGGTGTGCACCAAAAATGAGCGGTGCTACTACCGCACGATCGACTAAGGCACCGTTCATTTCGGACACAAAACAGGCGGCTGCCAACCGCCATCTCAAACCACCCCTACAGATACCGCATGCCAGCGTGCGCCTGAGTTTGCTAATTAACGCTGAGTCCTACTCAAACACATACACCTGAATGTAATAAGCAATGCTGCAGTCTATTAAGTCCAAACCATGATTTCACTACCTGCAAGCCACACGCAGCACTCAAACACATTGGAAGCTTATCTTTCTATACTTCTCGACATTTAAAGGTTTGTTTAATTTAAGGTAAGATTCTTTTTAAGACCTGCTTATATATGCTAAGGTAGCTATTTGCTAAACAGTTAGACACATTCACTACGTGCTTTCATAGACTTTACACAGTAGCACACTCAATCTACACAAGTCGACATGTGTCAACGTGTTCACTCTAATACAAACATAGGTTTTGTATTTAGGATACAATAACATAAACCACATCTAACACCTACAAAGGATGTTTCAGCAATGTTTTAAGCCCATGACCACTATTTTGCACATTAATTAATTCAATCAATTAATTAATTTTCATAATTATAGTTGAAAGGCAAGATTTGCAGGTCCATATATATGAAGGGTATGTCAGCGTACACGGACGTACGCTCACTCTCACGAGCGGTGACATAAGCTGACTTTTCTATTGAAAACAATAGGGACCCGTCCGTGCAAGCTGGCGTACGCTCAGATCTCCGCAAGAAGGCGGTGGGAAGACGGACGAGAGACGTCCGTAAACGGCGGCGTACGCTCATTTGTACGCCAGCTGTCGGAGTGTAAGGGCTGGCCCGTCCGTGTACGTTGGCGTACGCTCATTTGTACGCCACTCCCCTTCTACGTTGTTTATGCCCGTACGTATGCGGCTGAGTTGTGGGTGGACTTAACCCCAACGGCCGCGTGCGGCTAGCGTACGTTAATAGCGAACGTACGCACGTTTGGCCGCTCCAACCAGAATAAGGCCCTAAGTTATTTCCAGCAGAGTGTGTACAGGGTTTGTGGGTGCTCATAGTGGGTTAAGCTGGGGACACTGTACCTGGCTAATAGGGACCAATTACCTGAGCAGCTGAAGTCCCCAAAGGTGTGATCCAAGCTTTAGAATCATATATTAATAGAATCACCCTCTCACATGACTCATCAGTCTCTGCATTGTCTGACTCTGCTCTCCTCTCCATTTAAGCTCTACTATTTTCTCCTTGGCTTTATAATGGAACTTGCAAATTCTAATTTTGTGTATTTAGACATTTGTAAACTTTTCTGCATATGTTTAGTATATTTTCCTAATTTTATTTCAGTTCCCCCCTTGACCTAGCCATGAGAAAAACATTCTCCTTACGCATTGTACCTCTGTCAGCATTTGTTTAAGCTTATTTTTTCTATTTACAATTCCAGTTATAGCAGTGCTAATTTGATCCATTAACAGATCTATTGTTAGAATTATTCAGAAGTTGTGGTAATAGAATTTATAGTAACTGTTCACTTTTGGCAATTAAGGGGATAGACTCATTTATGATTAAGATCATTTAAAAATTAATGAAAACCTGATAGTACAAGAGTGTAATAAAAAAAAATTGCCCTAGGTATGGACAGTACCTAAGCTTCCAAATGACAGCTGGTAAAATCAATGGAGAATGCGAAACACTGTACCGTGGCTCTTCAATTATCTAAACACATATTATATTTGTAAGCAACATATGTTATCATGTTAGCACTAACTGTTTGGGGGACGCAAGAGGCCCTTTAAGGCTGTTCTTCCAGATGGGTCACTGCAGATCTTTTACGATTTCTGAGTAGCCATCATTCTTTTTCATAAGGAATCTGGTGCTCAGATTGATAGTGTCGTACGGAAGCTGCAGATGTTGATCAACGTGTGAGCAGCCAGGTGAATAACTTGAAGGAAAAAAAATCAGCACTCGTGATGGAGATATATGAAATACAAGAATACAAGGGCCCCTGGGTATTTTCAACTTGTCTTATGTGTTAAAACACGTGCATTAATGAACTCTGGATTTCTTTTGTAAAGACATAAAAGGCAGGCGGTTAAGTGTTTTCTTCTCTTCATAATTTCAAGGTGGACTCTAGGGACAATGTTGCTTGTCATGGCCTGGACTGAAAATGTATTATCCCAAGCTCGTTCAATCATTATTTTTCTTTAGCAACCAGGGAAATTTGCTCAATTCAGCAGAATATACTGCATACTAATAATGGTGTCAGATCATCCTTTTATGTATATGCTTTCTGGCTGACTCACTACATCAAAGACTGACACAACATCTCCTCCTTCAGCTTGTAGGACAATCTATTACAGTAGATTCCACATTGTTTTGCATATATTTCACTTTACTAATGATGCACTAGGACAGATAATGGTTATTCTGTTTTTGATTGTTTTATTAATTAAAAACTAAGTAAGTTTGTTATCTAAATATGAACCAGCCCCTGGATTTTATGAATTAGATTATAAATGAAAGGTTTGCACAAACTGTAATGACACCTAAAGTACAGTGTAGTTAGGAATGTATTAGCAAGTGCATTTTAGGAAATTGCCACACTATTGTGCACCAGGTCTAAAGAGTTAATAGACAAGTGGCATAATCAACATACTTGTGTCACTATCCATGCCCCACTTTTCATTAGCAAAAGAAGATCCAGTAGATCCTACTTGTCAAAATCCTGGCTTTCCCCTCTGGGACAGATGGGAGGTGTGAAGATCGCGGTTAGGCATTTTGGGGTGCTTGGTGCAAAAATCTCTATACAAAGCTGCAATTCTTTGCATTTGAAATATGAGATAGACCATCAAGCCACCCAAATTGCCAATGACTAGAGCTGTCAGATGCAGCAGGCAGCAGCAAGGGCCCTCTGAAAGATTTTCTGACTTTTTCAGGTATCTGGCAGTGAGGGTTAAGTAGAAAATGTAACTGTTTACTTGCTTTTTTGTTTGCTAGGAGCAATGGTTGTTTGATTTTTTTGGTTACAGTATAGTAACTTTGGTTAGCATCAATAGTTTGGGATGCCTTCTTCCTCTAACATGTAAAGATGTATGGCCCTGTAAGGTAGAGTAGCAATGGCATTCTGCTTTTAACATGGTCAGAGAGGTGGTTATCATTGAAACTTCAAAATACTGGAGCCATGAGTTACCCTTTGGATTTTGTATATTGTCCCCCCAGTTTGCAAGGATTTCCCAGGGCCAAACTATCCTTTAGACTCTTCAGACAGGCACTCCGCAATCTCTGCAGGTCCCCGAATATTCCCGATGACTATTTCAGCCCTATTTCAGAACTGGGGTTTCCTACCATAGACCAAAGACATATAAGTACTAATAGGTTACTGTTAGTGTAGTAGAGGATTTAGGGTGCAACCGCCAATGGGGCAGGAACTGATTTAATATTCCTATTTTCCCTATTTTAAATATATGGGATTTAGTTTTTGGCCAAAATGTATTTGTGATGCACTACCCTATATTATAACCAACATATGATAAATTGAAGTGCTCACTCATATGCTGGCCATACATATGTGAGATATCTTATGCAATTGTTCGATTTCGGCCACATCTGGCCGATAAATCAAATGATTGCATGCATTTTTAAGCTAACATTCGACGCGATGTGCAGGCATGCCATCGAATGTCGCATCGATAGATATTATGAGCTGCACATAATATTTATCGAATTGCATGAGCAATCGCATGTGGTTTTTAACCACATGTGATTGCTCGAATGTAATCAGCGGTGGGTTCAGGGAGCGGGGTCGGGATGGGGACCGGAGTGCTGGTGGGGAGCCGGTACCTTAATGCCGGGGAGGCATGGCGGCTGTGTAGCGGGGACCGGAGTGATGGAGCTTTCAGGCGGCGGGACACGGCAGCGGCAGCAGATGACTGAAACACTGGACGGCCCTCTGATTGGCTGAGGCCGCTGAAAGAGAGCTCTTTCAGCCAATCAGAGGGCTGTCCAGTGTTTCAAAGTCACTGCTGCTGCTGACAAGTCCTGCCTCCTGAAAGGTCCACCGCTATGGTCCCCAGCTCCGGTCCCGCCTACACAACCCCACACCACCCCTCTTCCAGCAACCTATGTCCATCGCAGGATGGCATGCGACATCGGGTGCTGCACTGGGCACCACTTGATGTGATCAGATGCGATGGGACATCACATTGCGATGGGCAGCAATATATGGGCAGCAATATATTAACTAAATTAACTTTAATGGATACGATTTCTCTTAAATTGAACTACAGAATCTAAATTTAATTTCCAATTGATAATTTGTTATTGAAGGTGTTTTGTACTAAATTAACAGTGTAATATGTTGGCACTACACAAATAAAGGATAATAATAAAACTGATTTTCACTTTTGGATAATCTTAAAAGGTTACCTAGATATTATCCTGCATTCAGAGTACTCTAGATTTTCTGAAAAAAAGCAACACCTTATAAATAGAGCCTTAAAATATTTAAATTAAAAGCAGGATTTTCATATTCAGGTGGAATTGTCTTTAAAATAACTTTCTATTAATTGTATTATTCCATGTAAATCAGGCATGACCAAACTGTGGCCCTCCAGCTGTTGTGAAAATACACATCCCAGCATGCCTTGCCATGGTTTTAGCATTCCCTAATAGCAAAACTGTTGCAAGGCATGATGGGACTTGTAGTTTCGCAACAGCTGGAGGGCCTTCGTTTGGACATGCCTGATGTAAATCATACATTCACGGCTGCATCCACGGGCATAACTAGAAGCTTGTGGGCCCCATACTGTAGCTAAATCTTGAAAGGACTCCCCCCCCCCAAGAGAAAAACACATCTGCCTACACATGAAAAAAGGGGGCATGGAGAAATGCAGGGCGGTAGGTTGGGGACGGAGATGTAGGGTGGTAGGATGGGGATGGAGAGACGCAGGGCGGTAGGAAGGGGATGGAGAGATGAAGAGCGGTAGGATGGGGATGGAGAGATGCAAGGCGGTAGGATGGGGATGGAGAGATGCAAGGCGGTAGGATGGGGATGGAGAGATGCAGTGCCGGTAGGACGGGGATGGAGAGATGCAGGGCGGTAGGTTGGGGATGGAGAGATGCAGGGTGGTAGGATGGGGATGGAGAGATGCAGGGCGGTAGGTTGGGGATGGAGAGATGTAGGGTGGTAGGATGGGGATGGAGAGACGCAGGGCAGTAGGAAGGGGATGGAGAGATGAAGAGCGGTAGGATGGGGATGGAGAGATGCAAGGCGGTAGGATGGGGATGGAGAGATGCAAGGCGGTAGGATGGGGATGGAGAGATGCAGTGCCGGTAGGATGGGGATGGAGAGACGCAGGGCGGTAGGATGGGGATGGAGAGATGAAGAGCGGTAGGATGGGGATGGAGAGATGCAAGGCGGTAGGATGGGGATGGAGAGATGCAAGGCGGTAGGATGGGGACGGAGAGATGCAGGGAAGTGGGATGGAGATGGAGAGACATGGGGCGGTAGGCTGGGGATGGAGGGATACTGGGGGGGGGGATTAGCCTGAGGCTCACTCTCACCTTATCTGTGTAGCAGACAGTTCCGATTTTACAGTGGTATGAGTTGTGCAACTGCACGGAGCGCCACATGGCTCGTTCCACTGTTTCATTGCCGCAAAAGGACAGGCAGTACTCCTCCTCTGTATCCAGTTACTTCACACCCGTGACCCGCTGACTCCCCACCTGAGCTACAGCACTTTGTGACTGTCTGTGGCTGTGCTGAGCAGGCAGCTAACACCCATGAGGACAAGTTACCAACTGTCATCAGTGACAGTCAGTGATTTGCTTTTTGGGCAAAAGCATTGCATCGTGGATGCAACGCTTGCTACATCCCGCTCGTCACATAAATTGTCACTGTGGGCATCATCGCTAAAAAAATTGTACCTTGCCACGTGCACTGTACAACTTAGACACATAGGCAGTTTACCATTAATGGCTCAACTCCATAAATATCAGCATTGCATACAACTCTGAATTAGGCCCTGTGCCAATGTCAATAGAAACTATTTGCTGATGGGTTGATATGGGTTAATGCAGTTTATATGTACAGTAGTTTACAACAAATTGGGCTTTAGTAAAGTATTTTTTAAGTCAGCTGCCTCCACCTTTAGAAATAGAGTAAGTGCCTGTTTTGTCACATGCACACATAACCTACAAAGGCACAAACTGTGACTAAGAAAAAACGTATTCTTTAAGGAAACTGTCAGGGGATTCAGTTAACCGAGAGAAGACAATGACTGCTGAATATTGGCCAATAATGATGCTGCTCGTGTTCATGTCAATAGCGAGCAGAATTGTCATTGACCTTGCTTGTTTACTTACATGACCGCTTGTCAATTGCCTCTTTGTTTGTTTCCTATCTAGAATCTGATGTAGCTGACTTTGATGGCAGAAGCTCCCTCCTCTACAGGTTCAATCAGAAACTGATGACCACATTTAAAGATGTCATTTCCCTGAAGTTCAAGAGCATGCAGACTGATGGAGTATTATTTCACGGGGAAGGACAGCGTGGGGACTATATCACTCTAGAGTTACAGAAAGGAAGATTATCTCTCTACATAAACCTAGGTATATTTTAAATTTAAAGACTGCAGAATTGGGATTGTTTTTAATCAGTTAACTATTAGTACTGTATTTGTGTAATATTTTTTTTTATAAAGGATGAAAAACATGTACAGTACAGAATTGAAAAACTTTCCAAATAAAGTAATTATACAGAGGAGAAGGTCCTAACAGAAATATCAAAAACTGAAAGTGAATAATTCAATGGTGTCTGAACTACAGTATTTAACCAGCTGCCAGCTACAGCAGTAATTTCATACGACAGCTTATCATATACGATCCATAAGCTATGCAAATGCAGGCGGAGGTGCATACCACCCGCTGTCTGCATTTGCGATAGCAACAATATTTAAAAGCATGGGATTGAACTTTGTTGTAGGATAGGAACTAGTGAGTCGCAGTATATGGAGTGCAGAAAGAGAGGGAAAGGTTGCCAGTGTAGTACCACAGGAATCTCTACCAGTGCTTTTTAATATCTTTTTTTGTTGACATTGCAAATGGTATTGAGCAGCGGTCCTCAAACTATTTTGCTCTGGGACCCCGTCATGACAATAAAAATGATTACAGGATCCCAGCAAGTTACCACAGAATGGTCACACACATGTGTCGTCAGCAGTCAGAACATATATGACAGTATGGTGGAGGCACCTAATGATGGGAGGAGTCTAAAGTAACAGACAATTCAACTGATTTTTCAAACTACTTGGATGAGTGATTAGAAATGTCATCAGCCTGATGGTCAACAATATGGAGTTGCGACCCCATGCAGAGATGGTCGCGACACACTTTGGGGTCAGGACCCACAGTTTGAGAACCACTAGTATTGAGGGTAAAGTTTGCATTTTTTGCAGATAACACAAGAGTGTACAACATAGTAGATACACTAGGAGGTGTAAGATCAAGGTACACTACAGATATTTGAGGGGCAACTATGGTTTAATGCCTAAAAATGTAAAATCATGGACGTGGATCTCAAAAACCCAAAGGCTAAAAATATTAGTAAGGGTACTATAAATTATACTGCGGAGGAGGAAAGGGATCTACTGTAGGAGTCACTATTTCAGATGACTTAAAAGCAGATAAGCAATGTAACAAAGCAAAGAGGAAGACAAGTCAGATGCTTGGTTGCATAGGGAGAAGTATCATCTGCAGGAAAATACACTATAATATTAACTGTATAGGTCATTGGTACGACCCCATATAGAACATTCCGCTTTGTAGGCCATATCGATCATATATTTGTCTATCTTATTTTTGTCGATAATATATCTGTCTATGAAGGTGATGTTGATCATCTTCATATCAATCTTTTATTTGTTGATCATTAAGCTGTCTGGGGGGTATTCAATCCCGGACGAAAATTTTGGCAGGCGATAAAATGGGCAGTTTCACTTGTTTTATTTGGCAAATTCGATTTAACAACTCAATCCCAGGGATGTTCTTTTGCCTCGGCAAAAATTCAGCATTGGAAAAAAACGAGTATAGCAATGAAATTGCCACAAATTCACATAGTTTTTGGCAACAAGAGGAAAACATTATTCAAAGGAAGACAATGTGCACTAAAAACTGGGGTAGGTAGGTTAAAAGGAAGTTTAAGGGAATATTACTTCACAGAAAGGGTAGTAGATATTTGGAATAGTCTTCCATCAGAGTCTAAGACAGTAAAGAAAATTAAACTTGGGATAGAATAAATATATTCTCAAAAATAACTAATAAACAAGTAGGGTTGTGGTTACTAAAAGGTAAAATAGAGGCAGACTAGCTGGGACAAGAGGTTCTTATCTAATGTCAAATTCTATGTTTCTTGTTTTTTATGTTCCTAGATTTACAACTAGGTTTTTAATTAGTACTTGTGTAGTTTCACGGCGCCAGCATGGCTGTGTGTCTGAGTCCCCTTGCGGTGCTCGGTGGCTAGCTACGCTCGATATGCTATCTAAAATCAACTCCATGCCAACGTGGATAGTGGGGGTATGAACAATCCACGTTGGCATGGAGTTTATTTATTTTATTTTAGAATGTTGGGCAAGCGCAGAAACCGGAAGTAGCGCACGGCCATGCTGGCGCCGTGAAACTACACAAGTACCTTTTATTTTACCCAATTTTAATTGTGCAAATTGCATGTACTGTATCACATATTTTAGTTTTTATAGTTGACATAGTCCTTAAATGTATTTCTTCTGATATATGAGAAGAACTTACAGTGATGAGAACATTTTGAATATTTTAATATCAACCCCTCCACCGCCCCCGCCCCAGAATACCAGGTGCTGATAGGGTAAATGTGATATATCATTCTCAAATATATATTGATGGTGATTGAAGCAGCAGACCTGACTGTGCCCGTGAAGGCTCCAATTCTCTTCAAAAGGCGCTATACAAAAACATTTTGTACCAACGGCACCTCACTCATTTTTTTAAGAACCTTATCTTGGCAGAATAAACAAACAAGACAAACAAGTTTTAACTCTAAATATAATAACTCATAATATACAAACATATATACTGTATAATTTTCAATTGAATTAATCAATGTTATGTATACAAAAATACATTTTCAACTGTGCAGCTTGAATAATAAATGAATGGCAATTATGAATAAATACATATAAGTTGATAAATTAATCTCCGTTACCAGGTCCAAATTTCTGGCTGACACTAAATAAATAATTCAACAATTGTATTAAAACTCAATCAAAGAGTGATCCAATTACAAGAGGCTAATTACCAGTCAGGTCTGGCATTGCTTACAATGCTCCTAGGGAAGGATCTTACATTCATGAGTATAATCTTAATTGTCACTCCTTTAATTATTGGGCACAAAAATACTCACTGTCCGCAGGATGTATTGATGTGATGCTCACTTCCAAAAGACACAGGTCTGTAAACCTGGAGGATAGCAGCCAGCACAGCCACTGAGTAAAAGTTAAAAAACAAAGTTTCATTTTATTATTGGTGTAGCAAAGAGTAGCAGACTTCTAAGCCATTGCAAGAACCAGCAGGAATGAAAAAAAAAATGCAATTTAACATTACAGAAAGTGGAGTATGACAAATCGTTGAGATAAATGGACAACCTACTGACCTTCTCCTCCCTAGTCGCGTACATCCCCTTCCGGGTGCAGGGAGGAGGAGGCGGATTCTGCCCAAAGCAGCAGCAGGCATCAGCCAGTTAAGAGAAGAGGAGCTGCCAGGGACCTACTCACCCTCTGCCGGCTGGTCATAAAGGGGGGCAGATCTTATCACAAGAGCTGCCCTTTGCAATACTAATCGAATACGTTAGAGCATATGGGATTAGTATCGCCGTGGTAGATGGTGGAGGGGGGGAGAAGAGGGGTGGTGGTTGTTAGAGCATCCCCCCCTTTTAGCTGGCCATGCACTAGATCAAAATCGAGTATGCATGCACGATTTCAATGAGTCGTGTGATGGATTGTGTGCACATAGTGTGTGCGTCAGGATGGTTTGATGTGCGGTTCCGCAGGTCGAGAGATTGATCCTTGAGGTCAAAAGAAGTTTGTATATCCTTTTAAAGCACATACTTTATGATCGCTCGTTAGTTTGCTCTTACAACCTGTATACGATTCAAACGTATGCAGGTCATTCTAGTGTATAGCCAGCTTAAGAAATACAAACACTGTTAACCATCAACCAGACTTCAATTGTATCTGATACCTTTAACCCCTCCAGTGGTGTTTTTTTTTTGGGAGTGCTCCCCACTGGGTGAGTTTTTTCTGGGGCGCGCACCCTAAAAAACAACACCACTGTAACCTCCAGGTCCAGACAGCTCCGCTAAATAGTCTAGCAGCCGCTGCCCAGCCCTGTCCCTGGCAAGCCGGCTGTGTGCAGCATGATGTTACAAGGTCACACAGCCGGGGGAGGGAAGCAGGACTGGGCAGCAGGAACCAGGCAGCCGCTGAAGCTGAGTGTGGTGCTGATATCAGCGCTGAGCTCAGAGGCACTGCTAGGTGGGAGGGAGCACAGTCAGTGGCACTCCCGAGAATTTTCCAGGTTTGTCAGTCTGCGCAGTGGAGCAAAACCTGAAAAATTCTCGGGGGTACCACTGATGGCGTTAATAGGATATTTTGCAGTATTGGCCTTTACCCTACTGTTTATACCAGTGATCTAGTTTCACTAGGTATGGGTCATAGGGTTGAATATATTAAGGTCTACAGTTATTAGGTGGCCACTGTTGGTTGACAGGCCATAGGTCAACACAGTAAAAATGTTGCCACAATAATGGATGGAAATGGGAAAGATTGACATGAAAAAGGTCGAAATGCGCTTTTCTTTTTTTTTTTGGTGTCTGTGAACACTTAAGTCAACATGGACACCATACAATTGTAACCTGTCCTCTCGCATGGCTTGCTACACTCGCCATGCTTCTCGCATGGTGCCCCGCTATGCTCAGCAAACCAATGTATTCTCCCTCTAAGTCCCCTTGGAAAGTAAAGTATGAACAAAACACCTGTTGTGGGATAAAATGTGAAAAAATAAATACTCATGTTGACCTTACCCATGTTGACCTTTTTTTAAATGTCGGCCTTTGGCCTGTTGATCAATAGTGGTTGACTTATTAATTGTTAACCTATTTATTGTGAACCTGCCAATTGCGTCCATTTTCACTGTCCCATTTAAAAGAATTCTGTTACTGCAAGCAAAGAACTGACACAAAATAATGCAACATATAATACAAAAGAATCAGGGTTAACTGGAGAAACAAAGTCATTTTTTGCATCCCAATTTACCCACTGAATTTGAAATGGGACATTGCACTGGGAGTGCAAGTCTGCTAACTACTCAGAGAGAGGGAAATGTGTTCATAAATCCTATGTTCTAATGAGTAAAATGTCACAAGTAATTAGCTCATACATTGGTCGAGGCCCCAGTTGAAATACATCTGTTACATTCATGTATTCCAGGCTTTCTATCATAAACAGAGAACCTTTAAATGTCAAATTTGCCCATGAAATTTAGCGAGAGGAAAATCTGCTATGCTTTGCTTCCTTCTAGCCTATTTTGAATATACGCAGTATATGGAACTTTCTCTATGCATGGGGGCTGAATGCTCTGCTTATATCAACACTTCCTATGTGACAAATCATTTGGTTATACCCAGGCCAGCATCTACTAAAATAAAAAAGTGCTAAAGAGAATTAGAATGTATGGCTAATGAGACCATTGCAAACACCAGCCATTAATGTGCTTCAACTCGATGAATCAGATACAGTTTATCTACAGTATGTATCCAATACTAGCAAGCCTGCTTGAAGCAAATGCTTCAAAAGCTAGTAGATGTTATTTCACTTGTCACCAACAGATGGCAGTGTTTTGGAGTCACACAGACACTAGAGATATAGACAGATGATAGTCTTCTCTTGATATCTAATATGACTCTTTAGACAAGCTACTGTGTATGTCATCATTAACTATGGATTCATTCATTTTGTGAACTCTTTTTGTTTTTAAATGTAATAGTTTTTTAAGTCAATTTTGAAGCTTACAGTATGTTTACACCATCGCAGTTGCTTTTTATCTGTAACATATGTTCAATTATTGGGGATTTCCTAGAGATTCTGTTGCTTTTTTGCAAGCCCAAGATGTCTCTGGGTTATGCACATTAAATAATTATCTGGCATTGCATTTTATTGTTGTCAACTAATCTCTGTTAAGTTCATCATGCAATTGATCTGATCTATTTTTAATGATAAGAGATGCAACAATTATAATTATTTTCACCTTTTTGTATTAAAACAGCAAACATTACAGCGTTCAAGTTTTGCTTCATTATTCATAATGAATAATGGAAAATTGTCAAAAATACTACAGTATGCCATGTAGCCTTTGAGCTCAATCATATTTAAAGCATTTTTATTTTAAATAATATGTTCAGCTCTCTCGAATCTGCCTCAGTTTTAGTCTTTTCTACAGTTTGAGAATTAAAAAAATTGACATAAGGGCCCAATTCAGTAGTGATCAGATTGGGGTGAATTCAGACCATTTTTGTTGGTGGGAGGTCTGCGCATGTGCACACATATATTTGCACATGTGCAGACAACAGGAGCAAACGCTTTTGCCTCCCCCGCCGTCACCGCCAGTCCCCCTCTCTGCCCCGACTCCCCCGAACTGGGAAGCGTCTCCCTGAAGCAGAGACGGGCAGGGAGACGCTGCCCAGCCGCCGAAATACTGGGATGCGCGTGCATGCGCGTCCCAGTCCCTATCACCGTTGTTCGCCAGTGAAAGGGATCTGGCGGGCGCCGGCCAAGGATGGCAGCGGCTCCATCTGTATTTCTAACAATTTATATTCACTCTTCTATTTTGTTTTGTTTTCTATCCCTCCAGGGGATGCTAAGCTTCGTTTTGGTAACACTCACACCGTGGTCACTTTGGGAAGCCTCCTGGATGACCAGCACTGGCATTCTGTTCTAATAGATCGGTTCAACAAGCAAGTCAACTTCACGGTGGATAAATACACCCAGCATTTTCGCACCAAGGGAGATTCGGATGACTTGGACATAGACTATGAGGTGTGTCCTTTATAAATGTTCATTTTGTAACACTTTAACATCAATCTTCAGATTTACATTAATATGGATGACCTGTTTAAGCTTGTCAGTTTCACTTAAAAGACCTGCCAATATATTAATCATTCTTTAGAGGAGTAATGTATAAGTGTCCGTTACCCCCCTAATAACTGATCTATTTAGTCAAATGTGCAGAGCTTAAAACTTTAATAAATGAAATTTAAGTGGTATCATTTGATGCGGAATACACAGAGGGATAAATGGAAAATGTGATTAAACACCAGAGATGACTATTTAGTCATGCCATTTGGTCTCTGTAATGATTTTCAGGATTTTTGCTGTGACATTTTCAGGTCAATTTATAATGATTTATCTTGATGATATATTTATATTGTTATCTTCTTTAAAAGAATATATTTTGAAAAATATTTGTATGCTACATTTAAAAATTGCATTTTTTACCTACTACTATTAGCAATTCATGAGTATGGCCTTGTCAGTCCAGGGTTATACAAACATCTACAGTAGTTATTGTTGTAGCTTTGGTAATTGTTTCAGTTGTGTTGAGGTGGTCTGTAGGACTGTTTAACTAATTTTTCGTCTGGTCAAAGGGTCCTGATTTCACTTTCGTGTTTAAATTCAGCACATCTCTTTGTTAAAGCCAGTCACCACCCAGCCATATTACTGATGTTTTAGTTATGTCAGCAGCAGAATGGTTGTTGGCTTATATATGATAATGCAGGTAGTTAATAGGCAACAGAAATACAGGAATAATTTGCAACAATAAAGTGTTGCAATTTGAATCAGATTGTATCCTGACACTAAAAGCTGCTATAACCTACTATTTTGCTTGCATAAAAGAAGGAAATGAAAGTCAAGGCATATTAAATATGTTTTATATACTGTACATCTGGGATGCAGATGATTTGTATCAGTGACTGGGAATGGGGTCTTCTCCTCTCTTAATGTGCCCCTGTACCTGCTCCATGTCTCTCCAGCATACTGCTCCCTGTAACTACAGCCTCCTGCCCCATGTCTTCCCAGACTTTTGCCCCATGTCACTTCTGCATTCTACCCCACTTCAAATCAGCCTCATGAGTCACATCAAAAAGAAAACCCTTCTTTTCCCCTTCAGTTTATATATTTTTTTACTCCACTTTGTGCTTCTTTTTTTCTGAATGGCAGGGCCTTCAGGAAATATTCAGCAGTTGGCCATGTATGCTCAAGAGGTACATGCCAGAGGTCCCTCCTCTGTGGAAAACCACAGGGTTCTATTGCTCAGCAGCTGTTAGCATTTGGTGGGGTGACTACAGCTACACCCCCAGGTATTGTCCTCGGCGATAGCCTTGCCAGCCCACCCCTTTAAACACCCATTTGCTGAATATCAGAACCAGTACTGGAATTTAGAAGTCATAGGAGTCTTGTCTTGACATTTACTAGACAATACAGTAAAGGTAAATATATTACTCACATAGGGGGTTATTCTCGTCCATTCTTTCTGACAAAATCCTTCTTAGATGGACAAAACCATGTGCACTGCGGGTGGGGCAGATGTAACTTGTGCAGAGAGAATTAGATTTGGGTGGGGTTTTTCTTCAAAGTGAGATCTATATTGAAGTGTAAAATCATGCAGTCAGTATTTTCCCTGCACAGAAACAAAATAACTCACCCAAATCTAATTCTCTCTGCACATGTTACATCTGCCCCCCTGCAGTGCACATGGTTTTTGTCCATCTAAGAAGGATTTTGTCAGAAAGAATGAACTAGAATAAACCCCATAGACACATATTACAAACATTTTTTTTAAATCTCTCTATATGGTTAATTGTGATGAAACATACAAAACATTTGTGCTTTTGATGCTGTGGTGCAAACCCCAGCTAGAGGAGGGAGAAAATGGTGAAGGATCTGACAAGATCCCTCTCTCTTATGCATATTATTCAGAAGAAATCCCTGACACCATCTTTAGATTACTTTAGATATGTAATTATACTGATACATTTATTATACAATATTATTGTGAAAACTGATTTTCTAATTTTTCTACGTTAAAAAAACACAGATGATACTGTAAATATGCCATTTAATCTATATTTGACTATCATTTCTACTCTAAAATTATGTATTTTGTATTTTGATTGCACTATATATATATATATATATATTTTTTTTTTTTATTTTTTTTTATTACAATTACAGGTATGATACTCATAAATTATATTGAAGCATTAGAGGTTAGGTCATTTCTGTCAGCTATGTCAGGTTTATGCCATCTGACTACTATATTTCTCATTTTTTTCTTTATATACTATGTACAAGTGTTTACATTTTCTGTTCCTAATTTGAATACATTTTATGTTTTGCTGAGATGATTAGCTGAATCCCACATAGGTTACACAGTATAATTTTATTATCTGAATAACATCCATAAGCATATGTGCAATGTAGCCTAATGACATTGATATTTTGTTTTTACTAACAGATTTTCAATAAAATTCAGTGACATATGGAACCCACCAAAGATTATGACTGTCATTAAATAATATTTTAGGGCATTTGATTGGTGATAAAATTGTAGGAAATAACCGGTATTAATGCAAGTTATTATTCAGTTACACAATGAAAAATGTTCAGAACAGCTGAAGTATGCAACTAGTACAGGGATCTGAATCAGCTGAAATTAGTTGCTGTGGCTGTTTAGGAAATACATTAATAGGCTTTAAATTTCACATAGCCATATATATCATTACCTTATAAATTAGACAATCAGAAATGCCTATACAGTAGTACGATAGACTAACAGAAATTGAGTGAGAATTGTTTGCTACTTTTTGCAAACACTATTTTCATAAAATGTTTTTAGCAATAAAGAGGCAAATGTAATTCAGTGCGAGAACCAGGACTTTGTGTGGTTTTTTAAGCGCCAATTATTTGCATCAAACCAGGGTAAATGAATGCCGCTTTTTTCCAGGGTAAATGAATGCCGCTTTAAAAATACAGTGGGGCAGATGTATTAAGCCTTAACAAGAGATACATGCAAGGTGGATAAAGAGAGATAAACGTCCAACCAATCACCTCCTAACTGCAATGTTACAGGCTGTGCTTGAAAAAAGACAGTAAGGAGCTGATTGGTTGGACGTTTATCTCTCTTTATCACCCTTGCATTTATGTTTTGTTAAGGTTTAATCCTTTACATCTGCCGCAGTAAGTGTGATCTTTCATGAAGTACCGCACTTCCTTTTCTTCTTGCTCTATTACATTCCCCCCAAAAAACGTGATCTTTATGTAAAAGCTCTTACATACTGTGTTTGGTGAAATTGCTATGTTTAGTTGTAATTTTATTCATAAAGCAATAAAGTGCATTTGGGATATTAACAATTTTTTATTTCTTTAAAATAATAACATATTTACATACTGTGGAGTTTGTTTTCACTTTGACTTTTACAAGCTTCATTAAAAACATAAAATCAAAAATTTTAATTAATAAGGTCAATGACCTTTTCATGTCCCAATGGCCTTTATTATCCTGAAGTATAAAGGATGGTCATTGCTTAATGCAGAATTGACATTGAAACTACAAGGCATGAATATTAATATATGTAGAAATTGTGACTTTTTAATAATGTAGTAGTCCAAGTTTTTGCACAATACAATAAATAATGATATAGAGATTAATGCCGGCATTTAAACAATTACTGTATATTACTAATCCAGGAAATTATAAATTATAAAAGCATTCTATATAAATGATTAAAGCCATAAGCCATGTTCGTATACATTTAATAGTGTATCTGTAATGAACTACAATACAGTAGGTGAAGCATTTTTGCTTACAGTAGGATAGAAACAATTAAATATTACATTTTATTTTATTAAATTTGAAACTTGTTCTTAATTTTTACTTTTGTAATAAAATGAAACGATTACTACATATTTAAATGTTGGATCCAATGATTTATGTGGACTTCATATTAAAGGAAAATAATAAGGAAATTTACTAATTGCATCTTAAGCATTAATTTATAGTTCCCTTCACTGCATGGATGTCTCCAATTACAGCCAACATAGATGCCAGATTCAATTTACTCAGATGGTGACTTTAGTGCTGCCCGCTAAGCAAAAAGTGATGTCTATCAATGCTGACACCTTGTCTGCACCTTTATTCCCCCCCCACCACCTCCAATATAAAGTAAACATTATTTTAATGAGCATAATTAGTTACAGAAAGACTTACCAAGTCAGTAAACCATGAACGATACTGCCAGGCGTATTCACAGCCCAAATCATACAACTGAAACCTGAATGTCCTATCCTTCTATTGGCCTAAAATTAAAAGTATTAAACTTTAACACAATCCACAATTGTGATCCCATTCTACATATGCAAAACTCATCTCCAATTACTGCCTTAACCACCCACTAAATTCAACCCAAATCCTCTTGGCCACAACTTTCCATGTTCCTGCCTCACATATATGGCTACAGGTTACCTCTAGAGAGGCCATCTTCTCTACATCCCAGCATCCCTACCCAGAGGCATACGTTCATCAACAGCAGCAGGTGGCCACACTTGGATCCAACTGTGAACCACAAAAGTATAGCTGTACATGCAGGTGCCCCTTCAGAGCTTGGAGCCCAGAGGCAGGCGACTCCATTGCATCTGGTAGTTACATCCCTGCCACTTCCATATAGTAGTAAATGAATACTCATATTTAACAGAAGTCGGTTAACTAGTGTTTTCGGATTCAAAATTATAGATGTTAGTCCCAAGAAGTAATAATTATTGATGCTTGTCTCTGAATAATTAAATCACAGTATACATGTGCCATGATGACTTGCTGATAGTATTTCATGGAACCACTTACCACAGGGATCCACCCACAGCCCTTTGACAACTAATCAGTCACTATTTAGATGTATAAGCCTGCTTGCTGCCAACTTGCCTACAGCATTACACAGGACCTGACCCTTTGGAACCAAGCCCGCTTCCCCCAGATGACCAATCGTGATAATAATTAGCCTAAAACCTGCCTGGAAAAATGACCTACACCATGGTGAAAGCCACATCACAATCAATTCAGTGGTTTCAGACGTTATTGCAATTAGTCAAACAAACAAACAAACAAACAGACATTTTCATTTTTACGATGTATATATGTCTGTATCCCTCCTACAAACTATATTGTGCTAGATAAACTGCTGAGGTTTTATAATATTAGATGATGTTGATTATTGATGATCATAAATACATTTTATTTTTGTGTTTGTTTTTTATGGTTTTTTTTTTAGGAGCAGCTATCTTAGTTAAAATAAGTTTCATGCAAGACCACTTTCTTAAACAGTATGAATGCCCATCAGACACATATATATATATATATATATATATATATATATATATATATATATATATATATATATATTTATTATGTACATGTATAGCAACATCCAGAAAACAGGGGCTTTACTCCGTTTATGGTAAATAATTGAGAAATTTGATGAGAATGGGACTCTGATTGCTGCTTAGCAACCTGATTGCTGCTTAGCAACCTGTCCTTGCAATCAATCAGTTGCTTTCTTATAACACTAGGTGGCCCCCACCCTGTGTTTTTACAGCTCTCTTTGCTGATTGGTATCTAAATCAGAGATCAACGATAAAAAATGTTTGCAGCTTCTGTGAGTAATTGGACAACATTTTCAACAAAAATATAGTATTTGACCTTATAATATATGGTCATCCAGACACATAAAAGTTCACTTAAAAACAATATTTAAGATTTATTTGACATAAGAACAAGATTTCATCAGATGTGCAGCAGTTAAAATAACAATTCAATATACATGTCCACATCAATGGTAGGTTAATTACTAATCATTTGGTTCTTCTTGAAGGCAAGCACATCGGATAATCAGATTTCCAGTGTGAACAGTGTACTTTAACCCTACGCGTTTTGTCCTTGCAGACTTCTTTAGAGGAAATTAGTAGATAAGATTGGTTTACAAGCTTTTGGAGAAGTCACATAGTTCACTGTGACTTTTGCCCACAAACAAGGTATTTCAAAATTATGTATCGCTGGATAGAAAGTTTAATTCCACCATTTTACTGCTTATATGTCATTTGATTATATGAACAGTCTGTTAAAGCCGATCTCACCTATTGATTTCCTTTGAAGAAGTCCAATAAGGATGAAACGCGTAGGGTTAAAGTAATGTACATTGTTCACACATTCAACTAGAGTCAGAGTATCCACTGTGCTTGTCTTCAGGGTGTTTTAGAATGATCCACATCTGTTGCATGTTTGAGAATTGATGAATTGATGATGATAATTTCAAGTTGCACTCATCTTAAAGCCTCTGATTCAATATACAACAGCATATTTGTAAGCTTATGGCCTTTAAAGTCTAAATCATGTCCTAAATTTATAGACTTGCATTTTGCATAATTTATGGTCTTTGATGTTCAAGCAATAGAAGGAATATCAGGCAGAGAAATGTACATAAGTCTGTATTTCAATGTAAAACATGGAGAATATTTGCTTTAGCAAGTTTCACCGATCCCGAGTTTTCTGGTAATTTTTGCCCTTCTTTAGACAGTTCTGTTGATATCTACATATAATTATAAATTTTAGTAGAGCAGTATTAATTAAACACTAACAAATCTCTATCATTAACACATGCAAATTTGCTTATTAGAGGTTGCTTTGTTTTGACCCAAAACAGCTCAGAAATTTCACATATATATTTTGGGCCCAGGTTGCACAAGTATGTATTTCCGTTCCTCATAATCTTATGTATTCTCTTTGTTGTTGTTGTTTAATGTCGTACAGAAAGAGAAATGAGCCAAAATTTTTTTCTTTTTTATTTCCCAAAGTTCAGCTTTGGAGGGATTCCAGTACCTGGAAAACCTGGAACATTTTTGAAGAGAAATTTTCATGGCTGTATTGAAAACCTATATTACAATGGAGTAAATATTATTGATTTGGCCAAGAGACGCAAACCTCAGATCTACATTGTGGTAAGAAATTATTTGCTGTGTTGTTATTGTAAAACGGGGATATAACTTCATATACAGTTGCTGATGGTTGGTTCTTGCATGCTTTTGGTGACATATGATGTATTGCACGCGACCCTGCTGCCCGGGAGGGTCCTGGGTGTCTCATGGGGAATCGGATGTGACTTCTCCCGTAAGAGAAGTCGCATAGTGTATGGGGGCTTTAAACTGGGAGCTAAAAAGCTATAAATACAGCAACTCCAATTATGCAATTTATGGACATTGCAGACACATTATTATTCTCAAAAACAGTAAATTATAGAATCTAATTACTACAGCTATCGTTTCTCATGCAGGAGCCTATTCATGTTGTGTATAGCATAGTGCCGATTCTGTGGGTGCTCAAGGGCCCGAGCACCCACGGAAATTGTTGAGCACCCACAGGCCCGAGTCCCGACGCTGGGCTGCCATATTAACTTGCTAATTTGCGGCTGCAGCACCCACATTGCCGGACCCGCCACCTGGGAAACTGTCTGCAGAGTACCTGCACTGTGGGGGAATTTATGGATGTGGAACTCTGTTGCCGTAATTTGAATTTTGGAGACAACTGTGCTCCGTAATATAAATTGGTATTATTTTGTGGCCACACCCCTTCCCCATGAAACAGCAAAAACATAAATTGGCACCTATGGTGTATAGAAATCGTTAATTTTTACTAGATATGTACACATCTTTAAATTCTATGGGCAATCACTGGGTGAGTATATTTATAGCCTGGCGTACCATGCATCATGCCACAATGTATATAACTATGTATATATATCACAGCATGAATGATCATGGCTACACTTGTAAGTAGCAGTTTCTGGCACAGTGATGGGAAACCCAGGGCTCTGGTGAACCTATCTTCAGCTTTGGTTCTGCCTGAAATCAAAGGCAGGTTCTTTTTGCGCATGCGCTGGCACCTATGCTCAGGAAAGGCTGCAATGACTGCTGGGATATAAAGGGTGGAGCTTAAATGGATGACAGGCAGAAGACATGGAAGTAAGCAACTCCCTTGTACTTTTAGTGCTGTAGTACAAATTAGGCCATCCTATTATTGCAAATCTGTACACAGCAGGGTTTTTTTTCTTTCATTTTCATACAAACGTATGGTGATACTGTATGATGCAAACATGGAGCTGTGGCGCTTCTGGAGAAGTAATGAAATTCCTCACAATATCCCATTCTGTGAATAAAATTGGGATTTTCACTGCTCTTTGAACAGACCCCAGAATCTAGTATATGTGTGTTTAGGTAGTGTATTGGTATTCTCATACACTTCCAATAAAATTTAAAGTATCTCAAAAATTGACATTGTAAATGTAGGATACATATGGATGATCAGCGCTCATGATTCAAGCAGTCAGAATACTGACACTGGCATCTCAAACGAGGGAATACTGACAGCAGCCAGGTCAATATACTAACCCTCCCCCTGTTCTCACTAACCCTAACCCTCCCTTTTAGCAGCTGAGCCCTAATCTTCCCCACAGCCTGACACTAATGATCTCCGATAGTGCCTTAACCTAATTCCAGCACCCTGCTTAGTCCTGCAGCCTAACACTACCCACCCCTCCTAAGTTCCTAGCAATACCACTCTGACCTTGCAACCTAACCATGACCTCCTCCTTCAGCCTAACCATTAGACATCCCACTATTAGCTTAACTTATCCCCCCATCGCCGGTGTAATGCTATCATGCCCTGTTTAATCATTCCAAGCATTCCAATTGATTCTGGTATTCTGAAAATGGACTGCCAGCAGTAGTCAGGATGACTGCATCAGTGCATCAGTATAGCTGGCATCTCAACCACCAGGATGCTGAATGCATCCTGTAAATGTGTTCTGGCACATACAGTTATAATTTATTACATAACGTATTTGCTTTTAGTTTAGCAGCGTCATGTGGCATAGCACTCCGCAGATGTGTGAGCATCATAGGAGCAAATGCTAAAAGGCAGTAGCAGGACACACCTACAGTTGCATCACAATGTTAATGCGGGCTTCACCTGGGTGTCACCTGTTAGCTCCTACATAGTGACAGGAGCCAGGTGTTGCACTGTAGAAGCCTGCACTGTAGACAATGCAATCTCTGGGGGCAACCTCTCCTAGACCCCCGGAATGAGAAATGGAGGTTAGGGCACTTAGCTATGCCTCCTTCCATGGAGCCATGCCCCTCCACCATAGCCACACCCCCTTTAAGCAGCCACCACACTAGGGGCACCCACCTCACTAATCAGAGAATTTGCAGTAGATTGCGAATAGAAAGCTGCCACCCAGAAATAAAGGAAAAAATGTCACTTGCAAATTTGTCAATGTATCAAAGAATAAGAAGAATGGATCACTTCTAGCATGAATCTATTCACTTAATATGTGAACTAGCAGTGTGCGTTGCTGATCATTATACTGTAGTTTCACAAACTCTTTATCCTCAGTAGTCCCCGCCCTCCAAAGATACTGGATAAAGAATGCTCCTTTGTTCTTACAATAGTCTTTGAATAGGCTTCCTCTGCAAATACCTACTGTAACTCCTAAATCTCTCTTGCTTAGAGGACATGGTTGAATAGTCGTACCTTTTGGTAGTAAATGGGATCCTCCAACCTGGCTAGGGTTTATTACAGGAAGCTGACACTGCTGTATGTTGACTGTCTTGTCTGTGTCCAGGGCCAGAAATAGGCTGCCTGTGGTGAAAAGCAAGCAATGCCCCAGGATGTTTATCAAGCTTCAAAAAGTGAAAAAAAAAATGGAGACTGATTAACAACCAGCCAATCAGCTCCTACCTGTTATTTTTCAAACCCAGCCTGTAACATGACAGGTAGCAGCTGATTGGCTGGTTGTTTATCACTCTCCAATTTATCAATTTTTGACGCTTAATACATCTGGCTCTAATTCTACTTCACACATCATCAAGGCATACACAATACAGATATGATTTTAAATGAGCCAAACAGACATTCATGAGATATACATTAAATATACATATTGGGAGAACTACAATAATTCACATCATGGACACAGATGGGTTATCACTTAAAGTACCATGAACACAATTTATCCAGGGCACACAGAATGCATACAGTCATAACATGTGACCCATAGCAGCACCAATGAATAAAACCAAAGGTTTATAATGGGTCATCTAGTTGAAAGATTGAAATCCCCCCCCCCCCCCCCCCCCCCCCCCCATCCTCTCGGTCAACTAGCTCTACTGGAGAGTGCTATCCTGACCAACCCATAGATAAGTCATGGAAAAGAAGATTGAAGATACTAGTTCTAGTGCAAAATGTACTAGTAGCAAGCTAAAAGTAGCCATTTCAAATGTAGTCACTACAGAAGGAGCCATCCTCATCTAGCCCTTTAATATGATTGAGTCATTGGATTACTGTGCTAATCTCCTACTGTATTGTTCTGTGTATTGTATTGCATCCAAGAACAATAGGCCTTGGATAGCCGTGGCTCACCTTCCCAGAAACATTCTGGCTCTCAAAAATCTCAGACTATTTTATTTGGCGCCCAGAATTTGTTACTGTATGTTTAGTTGGTAGTGATATTTTTTTTAGCAATTTGAGTAAAATAATTCTTGCGCTTTAATGTTTGCTGTAAAACAAAACTTTTGGGGTTTGCTGAAGTAGGATCATTTTAACAAATATTATTTAATCTTTTGCTTGTCTTTTTGCTCCATATTTTTTGCTTTACACTTTGCTTCCACATGAGAGTTCTCATCTTTATTACCTCAGTTTTATTGTGAGCAGAGATCACTAATTGCTCCTGAAGGTGTGCTACAGAATAGTCGCATTCTACAGGCCACAAACATCAAAACAAAACACAAAATATGATCAAAGCGAGTCTTTGTAATGAATATATTAAGGTATTTTCTCTGCAGAGAACTCCTTGTTACAAGAAAATAAAATCATTCTAACATCCAAGAAGTATACAGTCCAGGATACTCTTGGTACTTTGCACAGAAATTTGATTCTGTATTGTAGACAACAGCCAATCAGGAAACCATAGGAGAGCTGGCAATCTTTGCACTTAATCGAAATGTGGAGAAGTTGGCTGCTTCAGAGTTTTAGCTTGTCACTTCCAATTACAACATCATAGAGAGAGCAACTTGTAAGTACGGTATGTATTCTTGGCAAAGAACACAGAATGTGCAAATTTTGCCCTAAAATCAAAGCAAGGAACATAAAACACAGAAATATTAAAATACATTTTTGTTTCAGCATTTCAATCATGGGGGAAACATGGAATTTGTTTGTGAATAATTCAAAAGCTGTAGCAACAAGCAGCTTCAACCAACAAGAAGTCTGTCTCATTTCATTTCCAAGGTGAAAATAAAGCATTAAGATCCTTTAGAAAACATTGGCAAACTCTTTAGCGTTTTGTGGAGTTATGAAAATGAAGGACTCGAGCGGTCAGTGGTTTGCTGGCTCAGCTTGCGTTGTGAAATTAGGTACTCTAGTAGGGCTGATGAGAGAAGGGAAGAAGCTGGTACTAATTACCATGGCTTGTTGGAGGGGCCTAAATCTTCCACCCCTTCTTATCTGCAGCAAAGAACATGCTTCTGTGTCCTCTCTTGCTGTGGGGCCAGGGAGGCTGCTGCCACTGCAAAAACTAACCCCCTAGATTTGCCAATGGATGGGGGATTCACACTGCCCCTTTTTTTAAATCCCAAAGAGGGTGTGCCTATGCCTACCATGACTAAGTGATGCCCTCAAAAAATACCAAGTCCTGGTGCAGCTCTCTATGACTCTACACTCAATAACTGACATACTGTAGTTTAGCAACAGCTGTATAGGAGATCTTTGTTTTTCTGTTTTGCATAAGCTATTCAAAAGGGAGACTTAGTCCACATGTATGATACAAATACAGACATCGTTATTGAAGAACATAGCTTACTGTACCTTTCTACCTACTAATTGAATTAATTTCAGTTGGGACAAATAAAATGTAGCTATCTTAGTTACCATAGAAAGTGGACCCCAAGTCTACATTATTTGCCTATTGAACCATTTAGAATACTGAGATTATCGTAGAGTATAGTTGTTGTTTTTATTAGTGGTAGCTGCTGCTCGTGGGCAGCGTGGGGAAGGGGTGGGAATTTAACACATACTGTATAAACATACATGTAATATATGTGCTAGCTCCCTTACCCAGGGATCATTAGAACTGTGTTTCACTGAACTGTATGCTGTACCTGGAACACTGGTAACGCAGGGGCAGATTTATTAAGCTTGGGGAAGTGATAAAGTGTCTGTTTTTTATCACCAGCCAACAGCTCCTAACTGTGAAGTTACAGGCTTGGTTTGAAAAATGACAGGTAGGAGCTGATTGGCCGGTGATAAAAACCAGACACTTTATCACTTCACCGAGCTTAATAAATGTAGCCCTATGTTTGTCCCTCCTCTATAAGCCCACCCCAAACTCTGTGACACTTTCCAATGAGAGACTGGGGACTTAGTCTAGAAGAAAGTAGCAGAATACTGAGTCATGGATGTGTCCCAAGGTCACAGGCAGCCAGAACATTTATTACATACAACATTACATGTGATAACCAATCCACGCCCCATCCCCCATCGTGCAATGCATAGTCAGCAGCCGCCACTGATTTTCTTTATCCTTCATTGCCTGCAGAAATTCAGGTGCCAACCACAGGTGGAGTCTAGGACTGTCAATATAGGACAAGACTGAATATGTTATAACAATATTTACTATATTTTACATGCATACAAATTCTGTTACCCTGAGAGTTGAATTTACTATCTAAAATTGGTGTATGTGGGGAATATGCCAAAGTAAACAATATGGTAAAATTAAGCATCTGTTCTGGATCATTTCCCTTGGACAAGCTAACAAGCTAAATTGGGGTAATGTTAGAGAAGATTCCAAGCAAAATACAATTTGTTAATTAACTAGTTAAAGCCCATCAAAAGAATGGCTTCTGCAATGTACTTTCTATGAGCTGTGACTTTTTTTTAGCCCACACACTCTCCACCCCAGCCCCAGTCCTTGTACTGAGCTTGAAAATTGATAAAATAGAGAGTTATAAACCACCACCTAATCAGCTGTAAACTACCATGTCACAGGCTGTGTTTGGAATATGAAAGGTAGTAGCTGATTGGTTGGTGGTTTTCACTCTCCATTTGATCACTTTACAAGGCTAAGTACATATCACCCCTGCTCCTACCTACAATTCTCTTATTCGTTACCATCTTTTTAGCACACAAAGGAGTAATTTGGTCCATCGAGGGGCCTTTAGTGGTCACTGGCGGTACTTCATCTAATAGAGGTGAGGAATAGTATACTGATATCCATAATAATGTATATCTATATAAATAATTATTATTGACAGAAAGTTCAAATAAATCCTATTTATAACGAGTATATATTTTCCTTTTTATGGGGAAAAGTAATTTAAATAATGACAGAAGATAGCCATGAATATATATATATTCATTTATTATTTTATATATTGTTTGAAATAAAGCTGTCAGCAGTATTCAGTAATGTAAAGGAAAATAGGGCACTTTTTGTTAATGCAGCTGGGTAACAGGATGCCACTGCCTACTAGGCCTGTCCTCCTTTTGCACATGTGACATCATGATGAAGCACCACCAGGAACTAACTATGTGTCTGGAGAATACAATGCCATGGGCCAGAAATATACAGTATATACTTATATATGCTTACATTTACTGAAGAAAGACATTCAATTAAATACATAAAAGATGATGCTATTAAGTAACATTAAACAGCTAAATTAATTTACACTTAAGGCAACAGCATTTTACACACACATTAGTTAATTGGATTCCATTCATTGCTGAAAACATGAAGTGCTCATACTCTGTATGAATCTCATTTGTTGCTTGTGTATTTGTAAATGCTTCACTCTGGGAGCCATTTTTTCTAATGAAGATAAATTTATGGTAATTCTAATGAGATACTGGGCCTGATTCAACACCACACATAAAGCAGCCCGGCCGGACACTGCTCCCCCCCCCCCTGCCGAATTTTCTTGGTAACAGCGTAATGATATAGAACACTGGGTGGTCCCCTGGTCTGGCCCTGTGTCTGCCCTGGCCTTCCCTCCCTGAAGTGAATGGCCCGGCAACGGTGTACACATGTGCAGAAATGTGCATGCACAAAGCTCGACCATCGGGGGTGGCCCAAGTTTGGATCACTACAAGCGAGAACTGTGCTAAGGACAATTAAGTGTAAATGAACTAAGATGCAAGTTCTATTTAACCAATCAGATTCTATTATCTTTTAAAGGTGCTAAAGAAATAAGAAGTAGAATCTGATTCAGAGGCGTAACTAGAACTTTGTGGGCCCCATAGCAACATTTATAATGGGGCCCCTCACAATGTCCCTTATAAATAATATGACACAACACAATACCCATTACACATTATGTGACACACCGTAATGCCCCTTGGACAATATGCGACACACCGCAATGCCCCTTACACAATATGTGACACACCGTATTGCCCCTTAGACATTATACCACATACATACACAAGATGCCACACACCATAATGCCTGTTATTCATGGGATGCAGTCAGCATCCTGGCAGTCAGTATGTTGGGGTTCAGTATACTGGCGTCAGCATCCTGACTGCTGTCAAAATACTGGGGACGAATCTTAAAAACAAAAAAACGGGGGGTGGACTCTTGTGGCACAGCATGCCCCAGTGATTAACCCCAGTACTTAAACAGACTGCACTCGGCGCAATATCATCTTAGCAGTGACACTTCCCGCAGACCCCACCGGTGCTGGCTCCTCCAAGCCACTGTGGGGTCTGCAGGACAATGTAGCCATGTTAACATTTGCTGCGATTTGGCATGCTGCGCCGGCCTGTGACTATTTGTAGCTGGTGATCGCTCCATTAATTTGTAATGGTACATACACTGCCTGTGAATAGTCACAAACATTAACATTGTATAGGTCAGATAAAACGGGTTGGGATCATTTGGTCTATTGCATTATGGTCGAAAGTCATTAGGTCGAATCCATTAGGTCGACATGCTAAAAGGTCGACATGACTCTAGGTCGACATGGGAAAAGGTCGACATGATTCTAGGTCGAAAGGTCATTAGTTCGACAGGTCATTAGTTCGACAAGGTCATTAGTTCGACATTGTCTATGTCGACATTCACAAGGTCGACATGGGGTTTTTCACTGTTTTTTTACCTGAATGTCAACACAGTCGACATGGACACAGTTCAAAGTGCACTGCATCCCCTCGCATCGCTCGCTGCGCTCGCTATGCGTCGGGCACGGTGCCTCGCTACGCTCGGCACACTATTTTATTCTCCCACCATGCCCTAGTGGATGGTAGGGCATGAAATACCGCCTGTCGGCACATGTTGGCTCAAAAAACAGTGAAAAACTCCATGTCGACCTTGTGAATGTCGACATAGACAATGTCGAACTAATGACCTTGTCGAACTAATGACCTGTCGAACTAATGACCTTTCGAACTAGAATCATGTCGACCTTTTCCCATGTCGACCTAGAGTCATGTCGACCTTTTAGCATGTCAACCTAATGGATTCGACCTAATGACTGTCGACCATAATGCAGTAGACCAAATGACCGCATCCCGATAAAACACATAAAAAAACCCCCAAAACTGTAAATAAAACATTTTATATTTATTATTTCAATATAATCATATAACTGCTGCTGCAACATGTTCACGTACAGTAACCAAGCTCACCAGCAGCAGCCAGCAGGATTGCCTTTTTCCTCACTGTGTCCCAGACCCAGGCACTCGGCTAACAGCGCTGGCGGATGACCTTCCGTTTCATTCCAGAGCCTGTCCAGCAGGCTCCGAGTGTCTCACTTCTGCTTCTCTCCCCGCCTGGCTTCTCCCTCACTACGCAATCCACCCGGCTTCTCCCTCACTGCGCTCCCCTCACTGCGCAACCCTCCCGGCTTCTCCCTCACTGCACAACCCTCCCGGCTTCCCCCTCACTGCACTACCCACCCGGCTTCTCCCTCACTGCCCAACCCACCCGGCTTCTCCCTCACTGCGCAACCCACCCGGCTTCTCCCTCACTGCGCTACCCGCCAGGCTTCTCCCTCACTGCGCTACCCGCCAGGCTTCTCCCTCACTGCACTACCCGCCTGGCTTCTTCCTCACTGCTTTACCCGCCCAGTTTCTCCCTCATTGCGCTACCCCCGTGACCCCCCGCAAGACTCCCCACGCTCCCAGTGATAGCGCGCACATGCAGGTGGCCACCATGGCTCACTAATAAAATAATAAAACTACAGGTTGGTGCAGGGGATTGCTTGCTGTCCATGGGGCCCCCCAGCTGCTGGGCCCCATAGCAGCTGCACCCCGTTCACCCTTGGTGGTTCTGCCACTGATCTGATCTGCAATAGGATTCCCATCTTAGTAAATTTACCCCTTGTGTCCATTTGAAAAACAATTAACTTGTGTTCTGATTGACGTCTGGTATCAAGCTCGAATATTTATCTATTTAATGAAATATGTTTTGTCTGTAATTAAAAAAAAAAGAAAATACATAAAATATTTGGTGTCAGTAACACCCTTGAGCAGATTAGTAATATACAGTAAACAAACTGCAATACCTTTTGACGGTTACACAACTACTGTATGGTGTCAGTCATTGCATACAATTTTTGCGTTCTACAAACTCCTGACCTACTTGAAGTCATCATGTAAACAGCTAATAGATCAACAAGAGATTTTTTATCTAAAATTGAACCTTCTGTTTGGGAAAGATTAAAATCCCAAGAGTCTCTTTGCTGTGTACTAAAGTTTAACCTCAAGAAAATCCTTGTTCGATGAATTCTGTCCATTTAGACATGCGATGATATGACATTTTCTATGTTCTATTTTTGTATTACAGGGGAATATAACGTTTACCTGCTCAGAACCCCACATTGTTCCTGTTACCTTCATCAGCTCTAGCACAAGCTACCTGTTATTGCCAGGGACCCCAAAAATGGATGAACTCTCTGTTAGCTTCCAGTTCCGTACATGGAATAGTGATGGACTTCTATTATCATCGAAACTTTCTGGTGGTTCCGGCATCCTCGTACTCCAGCTATATTCTGGGAAATTGCTTCTTATGATTCAGAAGGAGATTGAAAACATACTGCCAATAAGCACAGGTAAAGTTTTGCAAGCATTGTGATTTGTATCAAACATTATTTGTTGGTGTACTGTCTATGTCATAGGCTAAGTTAGTGCATAGATAAGATTGGTCTGTGTGTACAGTATTTGCTAAATTTGTGCACAGTTTTTAAGATATTTTCCACCTTAAAATAACTTATTGATGCATAAATTCACCTTTAACTGTTACTGAAAACATTGGTTTGCATTCTCACACCTGTCTAGTGGGCTTGTACTGGCCTGGGGGGAGGGGGGAGGGGGGTTCTGCGCTCTGGCCTTGGACCTTAAGAATGTTAGGGACCTACCAGATGGTTGTGGTTGTCAGGGCCACAACTTTTGCCAGAGTAATGCGAACTTTAATTTTACAGAATTTTCTCTTTATTCTATGTGGAACTACAAGTCTCAGCAAGGTAGCACCTTTATGTTTAGAATAAGGTTGCGTAGCCCAATTACCCCCACTCCCCACACCCAGATGACATTCATCAAGTACAATGCATTGTCAGAAGGATCCAAGTAATTTTCTCTGCTGCTAGTACTCTGGTGACTGAATCAAGCAACAGGGTTATCATTTGGGCTTAGCTATAATGGGTGCAGGAAAAGATTTAGCTATGAGGTTCAGACTTAGCCCCAGACTTAAGCCCCTTTCACATTGCAGTTTTAACAAGGCATATTGGCGATTTTTAACTGCTTTAAAACAGTACCAGCTGCAATATGAAAGCTCCACAATCAATTTACCGGTTACAGAATACCGGTATTTTGAAACGTGTTAAAAGCAGGATCCTACACGTTTTAGAGCCGTTTTCCCTGCAGTCTGGACAGCTCAGAAACTGCATTTGCTACAAATGATAACCACACTTGATCCCAGCCCACAAGCAGGAAAAAAATATTTAAAATTACATTGTATGGCTTTCTATGGGTGAAACAGGTTGAATCTGAAAGGTACAAAAACGGTATTTAAAATGCAATATACCTTTACAACATGCAATATGAAAGGGGTTTAACTGGCTTTTGACCCGTTTTAAGACACGTTTAGAAAAATGGGTTGAAAGCAGGTTTTTGCAATGTGAAAGAGAAACAAAGAGGACTCACGCTAGGTGAGTCGAGCAGCGCTTATATCAATGAAAAATACCATTGGTTGAAAAAGTATAACAAATTTTACTGTTTTTAAAAATACATACAAAGTACAATAAATGAATAAACAAATAAAAACAATATACTAATGGTATAATGCATTTGGTGGGGAAATAAAAGTAAATTGGAATGAATAAAAATGAAAATGAAAAATACCCCGCCTCAATGGACACGTCTGGATGTACTAAGTGATCACTTGTTAGGAAGGGGACAGGTAAGTGCACGTTACCAACAGCGAATTGTGGATCCTTATGAAGTGGATTGTACTGGGGGTCCTCACAATGTTTGCGGCTGTATGAATTGCCGCTGGAGGGAAAGTATTTCGCTTGATGTATTTCAGACCTTTTGTTTAGGGTGAGAGAATGATGTTGGTTGTCTCAGATCACCAAAGGATTGTCTGAAGCGATGCACCCAGTAAGAGTTCCAGCAATGGGGTGGAGACGTGGCTTCCGTGCCCAGTAGCAGTCCTCACTGGTGTAGATGGTGTTGACCAGTGGTTATTGAGCACGGTGTCCGCCAAAATAAAGTATCCAAATGGAATAAGGATGGGAGTAATGTCCATGTACAGCAAAGGTGTCACAGCGATGTCCAGAGGCAGGGGGCAATCAACTAACGCGTTTCACTGCGTCCTGCAGCTTTATCAAAGGTGTGATTTCAAGCGAAATACTTTCCCTCCAGCAGCAATTCATACAGCCACAAACATCGTGAGGACCCCCAGTTTAATCCACTTCATAAGGATCCACAATTCACTGTTGGTAACGTGCACTTACCTGTCCCCTTCCTAACAAGTGATCACTTAGTACATCCAGACGTGTCCATTGAGGCGGGGTATTTTTCATTTTCATTTTTATTCATTCCAATTTACTTTTATTTCCCCACCCAATCCATTATACCATTATTATATTGTTTTTATTTGTTTATTCATTTATTGTACTTTGTATGTATTTTTAAAAACAGTAAAATTTGTTATACTTTTTCAACCAATGGTATTTTTCATTGATATAAGCGCTGCTCGACTCACCTAGCGTGAGTCCTCTTTGTTTCTCTTTCTCGAGTGGGGAGTGACTGCCCCCACATTTGAGCAGCTGCTTTCACTGGAGACCCAGCCCATTGCAAAGCGCCTGATTATTCCTAGTAAATACATCTTTTCCCCCTTTTGCAATGTGAAACCAGCTTTAGATTATATAGTTGCACAAAAGTTTCCTGGATTTGCCTGCTAAATTATTGGGTGAGAACATCACCTAGCCTGCATGGAGTGACATTCCATTGTCAGTCAGATGTTTGTACTGGATGTTAGAAAAGGGGCACTGTTATGTGACAGATCCGGAAAGTATTCATAGCACTTCACTTGTTCATTAAAAAATGAATGTATTCCATTTTGGAATAAGGCTGTAACATAACAATGGGCCTTATTCTGGTCGATGCGTCATTTTCCGAATTCTTTCGGATGGCGTTTGTTAGCCGTCTGCGCATGCATGGGCAACGCTATGCGCATGTGCCACGCAAGGTCTCCGTACTCGTTCTCACTAATACCGTACAAAAAAAGTGCACCGCATTCACTCGGAAAATATGGGCGTAATATGGGCGTCATTCGGAAGTACACAGGGGTGTAGTTTCAAAGTGGGCTAAACTGGGCGTAAACATGGGCGTACACAAGGGAGTGCACTAATTCTGGTAGGCGTGCATTCGGACAGAACACCAAACGAACCAAAAGGCCGAAAATATGCGGTCTCCATAAGCAAGTATTGCTTTGCGGACACCACTCGGTCATGCGCTAGGCATTTGGAACGCCCAATTAGTACTGCCGCACCTGAACCAATGTCAGCTGAACACAATACAATCCACTCCTCTACTCATTACTCATTAATTACACTCTTGTCATTGCTTCAATTGGAACCATTGCAGCTTAAATGGACCATTACAAAACACACAAATATATGCTGAAAGCATGGCTGCATTTTTGATTCCAATTACAAACAAACACTTTTTAATGAGGTTGCCTGGTACTTATGTAATATCTGGGCTCCCGGTTTTCTTATGAGACCGTGTCCCCTCTCGGGGCTCGCTGCGCTCGCCACGCTTCGGGCACGGTGGCTCGCTGCGCTCGCCACACTATATAAAATCAACTCCATGCGTAGTTGGATAGTAGGGGTATGAAAAAATGGGGTGCATTTAACATGGGAGTCCAGATAATACATAAGTACCGGTTACCTAATTGCATAAGTGTGTCATGTGACCGATTTATGAGTTCAGATAATAGTCGTGAGTTTTGCGTTAATACACCGCATCGGTGCGTATGGGCAGGTTCCCGTCCGTACTGACGCTGTAAGACCGTGCAGACGCTGTAAGACCGTGCAGAATATGTGTGTGTCCACCGCACACGCAAGGTTTGGATGTCGTCCGTAAACACGCCCTCTTCTTAAAGAGTGAGTCTGTCCGAATGCGGACGACCGGTGGGCGTTTCTTCGTACGATGTCCGCTCCGAAAGAATTCGGAAATTTACGCACCAACCAGAATAACCTCCAATATGTGGAAAAAGTGAAGAGATGTGGATACTTTCTGGATGCAGTGTATAATGTGGAATACTCTGACCTGTTTGTTGTAATATGGTATAATTTCAGGTCAGAGTGGAGGACACTCTAATATTACATAATATGAACTGGGGAACTACTGTGGCATAATATGAAGTGTGGCATAGTATGAACAAAGGCATGTGTTATAATATTAGCTAAGGATATTGTATATCATAATGTGAATTGGGGGTATTATGTGGCATAATGTAAACTAGAGCACTATTCTACTATGGTGCATAAAATAAACTAGTATCCATCATAACATCAGTCATAGCCTTACCTAGAGCACCACTATGGTACATAAAACTTAGTAGAACACTATTATGGCCTAGAAAATGAGGTAGTCTCTCTAGCAATGTACATGCTTCTGTTGGTTAAATAGTCAGAAATCATGGCCTGGTTTACCATACACAACTGTACATGTACTTCACTCCAAGTACTGAGCTTCAGGTGTGGATGAATGTCAGTTGTCTGTGATTGGATCCTGATAAAACATGATAGGATCTCAACATCAAAGGATAGGACTGCAGCATAGTCAACCAAGTGAACTTATACTTCAGAATTACAAAACACTGATCATGGGTGGAATGTTAATGTTGTCCTGGATGGTGGCTTGTCACTTATAAAGCCTTAATCTGATGAATATAGCCATAACCAAGCAATTTATTCCCTCTGAAGATCTGCCAAAAGTCATACATGAATTTAGATTATCTCAATTATTCTACTGTGACCTCTACATTGGTCTCCCAGCAAAAATAATGCACTGCAATTAAGAGGCTCTGACTCTATGATACTTAGTTTTGCACACAGTTTGAAAGGCCCCCACTCTAGTATATTTCAAACACATACTAAAGGCTTTCCTGTTTACTCCAGCATTTCTATGTTGTCGCTTTAGTACCTCCATGCTCTCTGTATTTTTTTTAAAGCTTTTCAGTACTACATTGTTTCTTTAGTATATTATGTTCTTTTTATCTGTTAGGTGCCTTGAGTCATATAGGAGAGAGAGCTCTATATTACATATTATTATTATTATTATTATTATTAGCATTGAAACAGGGGTACTTAAAAAAATTGACCGTTCAGATGGTAATGCAAGAGCTAATGCAGAGTGCTTGGAACAGGACGCCTTAGAACAAGAGAGTGCTGCACACTGGACAGCATTTTCGGGAAAACAACCTGATCGAAGGAACACCACAATTAATATTCTATTTTTTTTTTTTTTGACAGCTGCACTCAAAGTCTTCATTTTAGGTATTGTTCTCATTTAAATGGCAAACTACTGACAGTAGAGCTTACTATTGCAAATACAGCATAAGAGAATTCTAAAGGGATTATTATTTGCTACTTTTAAAAGAAGAACTAGATGTCCATCTAGTGGAGTTTTAATTTAGTTTTCATTTGGATTTCTCCTTTTGTTAAGTACAGAGGGGTTTGGCGGTTATAAAAAGAAGTGTGTCTCAAAAGATTTTTTTTACAAGGAATGTTATTATCTACGATGATTTGACATATTTGAAGACAAAGTCACAACTGAGCAGCCTTTAAATGCCTGGGTATTATTTTTGGTTTGGCACAAAAGGAGCTTAATGCTAATTGCTTTTAAAGTAAATGGCTTAGCAATCAACGGAAGAAGATTGGCAAGCCAATTTTGGCTTTATTCTGTAAAAAATTAATATAACTGTTAACAAAAAGTGAAAACAGAAAACAAATAACACCGGAATGCCGACATTGATAAGGATGCCAATACCCAAAACCTAACTGCTAGCATCCTGAACATATGTATATGGGTGTGGGTGGCAGTTTAGCATTAGGCTGGGGGAGGGGAGGAGTTAGGATTAGGCACTAGCAGAGGATTTAGCAATAGGCTGCAGGAGTGCATGGTTAAGTTTAGGCAGTGGCAAGGAGCATTAAGCTGCATTGGAGAAGGTTAGGCTTAGCCTGTGGACCCCTGCCATGATTCCCTTTTTTGGGATGCTGGCATCAGTATTTTGGCCACCAGCTCCTATCCACTGGGCATCCATATATATTCTGCATAAAGCCCAACCTTGCAAAAAATGCGTAGAAATAAAAACAATTGAATAATCATCAAGTAAAAAAAATGTGATCATAACAAAATGCACCACAAGTTCAAACTGCCAGGCACAGTTTAAAATCATCAAGATGCAGTGCTGTAACAAGGGGTATGTGACCAGAGCCTACACACAAGGCCGAGGGGCAGCTTTATCACTGCCCGAATGCAACTTGTGTATTAAGAAGCATTCAACACTCATCTGTACTCAGTGTTTTCCCTGACTGCTCTCAGTGTTTCCCAGTACTTGTTGTATGATGTCTTGGAAACACGGCAGAGGGGTATGCCAGCCCAGGGCACAGAGATACCCACCTACAATACTGTGTCTAGATCAGTGTTTTTCAACCACTGTGTCGTGGCGCACTAGTGTGCCTTGAGCTGTTCTCAAGCGTGCCTCCAGATCTAGAGATGCCCAAACCAGTTTACAGCCACCACCAGTTCAAGTGTTATTTACTGGTCTCTTCTTTTCATTTAAAGAGCCAATGTATTTGTGTTACTGTACCTGTGGGGACCAGTGTGATTGTTTTTATATGGGGGCCAATAGGTTTGTTTTTTTTCCTGTGGGGGCCAATGTGTTTTGCCCTGTGAGGATCTCATTGTGTGCCTTGGCAATTTTAAAATCTTATTTAGTGTGCCACAAGGTAAAAAGGTTGAAATTCTGAAGACCCACATACACAGTAAAGTATATTGTACTAAGAAGCTAAAAATAATAATACAGAGAAAAGTACAATAAAGTTCTTTTCCCAGTATAAGCACTCATTATAGGATAAAGAACAGGGCAGACAGATTTATGGAGACCTGTACAAAATAAAGTATGTGCCAGCATTGTATACACTTGGAAATATAATAAACAACAAAAAAAATGGCAAACAATTCTTGGAACAAAAAAAAATACTAGTTAAATAAACAATGGATTGTTTTATGGACAGGACAAAAAAATAAATGGGGCATATCATTTTAAATATTTTTTTGGTACTCTTTACCTAGAACGGCGCCCGTCGCGGGCATCGCGGGTACATTTATGCCTGCCCGCGACGCGACCGACGCGATGCCCGCGATTTTCCCATTGAAAACCATGTTAAACCTGAAAAATCGCGTCGGTCGCGTCGCGGCCGGCCATAAACGTACCCGCGATGCCCGCGACGCGATGCTCCCGATTTCCCATAGGAAGCAATGTTAAAAGCCGCGATGGACCCGATTTTAGTGTTAAATGCCTCAATCCACCCGATTTGGCCATAGGAATCAATGTTAAATGGGCTACAGAGCCCATTAACCCTTAAATGTCCCCCCAAATTTTTAACGCCACCCCACGATCAACGCCAACCCGAAGCGTGGCGAGCGCAGCGAGCCCGCGAGGGGCGGCGGTGCGCGTCCTCCGACCTTTTCATGCCCTACTATCCACGTCGGCGTGGTGTGAGAATAGAATAGTGTGGCGAGCGCAGCGAGCCACCGAGCCCGAAGCGTGGCGAGCGCAGCGAGCCCCGCGAGGGGACGCGGATACCTTCACAGGTAAGCGCGTCCCCTCGCGGGCTTCACAGGTGTCCGTGGCCACGCGGACACCTGTGAAGCCCGCGAGGGGACGCGTATAACTGTGAAGGTATCCGCGTCCCCTCGCGGGGCTCGCTGCGCTCGCCACGCTTCGGGCTCGGTGGCTCGCTGCGCTCGCCACACTATTCTATTCTCAACTCCACGCCGACGTGGATAGTAGGGCATGAAAAGGTCGTAGGACGCGTACCGCCGCCCCTCGCGGGCTCGCTGCGCTCGCCACGCTTCGGGTTGGCGTGGATCGTGGGGTGGCGTACAAAAATTGGGGGGACATTTAAGGGTTAATTGGGGCTATTTGGGCTCTGTAGCCCATTTAACATTGATTCCTATGGGAAAATCGCGGGCATTGAGGCATTTAACGCTAAAATCGCGGTCAATCAGGCTTTTTAACATTGTTCTCTATGGGAAAATCGCGGTAATCGCGGGTACCCGATTTTGATGTACCCGCGATTTACCCGCGATTTACCCGCGATGCCGCGATTACCGCGATTTTACCCGCGATGCCCGCGATTTCAATCGTGGGCGCCGTTCTAGGTAAAGAGTACCATTTTTTTTATATGTAAACTCCTACAATTTGAAAAATAATCTGTATACTTAAAAATATGTTAATATCTATCTACTTATGTTTGTTTTGAACATTTATTTATTCAGAGTCAGTTACCATGAAAAAGTGTACAAGATTGTCCAGCACACTTTCATTGTATAAGATTGCCTAGCATACATTTTAATAAGGGCCATATTCAGAACTTGAAACAAAAGACACAGCAGCTGTGTCTTTAGATGTATTGGCTGTGTAAAATGTTATAATGTCGCAGATGGCGCCTGCCGGCATCTCATATATAATACCTGCACCAAAGAAGAAGTTTTAGCTCACCATTCCCATCCCTCACCATTTGTGATCATATTCATATGCCTATCCTCCTCAGTAGTTTGCATTATGGTACTGTCGATACTATATTAAGCCTTTGGCTTTTGAGATATAAGTGAATGATTTTGCATTTCCTAGCATTAAAAGCTTCCACGAGCAGGACCCTCAATCCTCATGTGCTTTCCTTAGAACTGTGGTAGCCAACCCTAGTCCTCGAGAGCTACTAACAGTGCATGTTTTGCAGGTCTCCTCACAGAATCACAAGCGAGCTAATTAGCTCCATCTGTGTATCTTTTAAAATGTGTCAGTGATTAATGAGTGCAGCAGCTAGGTTGTCTATAAAATGTGAACTGTTGGTAGCTCTCGAAGGTTAGGGTTGGCTATCACTGCCTTAGAATACAGTATGGTACTTGTTTCCTAGCACGGCCACAATCGCGGGCATCGCGGGTCATTTCTAATGGTATGCGATGCGACTGACGCGATGCCCGCGATTTGCCATTGAAATGCATTGAAAAGGTGAAAATCGCGTCGGTCGCATCGCATGCGGCCAAAAAAAGCATGCGATGCTACCGACGCGATGCCCGCGATTTAACATAGGGAACAATGTAAAATGCCTCAATTGACCCAATTAAACATAGGGAACAATGTTAAATGGCCCAGAGACCCCCCAAAAAACCCCTGAAGTGTGAAATGGCCCCCCAAAAAATTGTTAACGCCACCCCACGATCAACGTGAACCCGAAGCGTGGCGAGCGCAGCGAGCCCACAAGGGGCGGCGGTACGCGTCCTCCGACCTTTTCATATCCCCACTATCCACGTCGGCGTGGAGTTGAGAATAGAAAGTGTGGCGAGCCCGAAGCGTGGCGAGCGGACGCGGATACCTGTGAAGCCCGCGAGGGGACGCTGATCCCTGTGAAGGTATCCGCGTCCCCTCGTGGGGCTCGCTACGCTTGCCACGCTTCGGGCTCGGTGGCTCGCTGCGCTCGCCACACTTTCTATTCTCAACTCCGCGACGACGTGGATAGTGGGGGTATGAAAAGGTCGGAGGACGCGTACCCCCGCCCCTCGCGGGCTTGCTGCACTCGCCACGCTTCGGGTTCGGGGCGCCATTTCACACTTCAGGTGTTTTTTGGGGGGTCTGTGGGCCATTTAACATTGTTCCCTATGTTTAATTGGGTCAATTGAGGCATTTTACATTGTTTCCTATGTAAAATCGCGGGCATCGCGTCGGTCGCATCGCATGCGATTTTTTGCCCGCATGCGATGCGACCGACGCAATTTTTTTACCTGCGATGCCTGAGATCCAAATCGTTGTGGCCGTGCTAGGAAACAAGTACCTACAGTATATATCTCTGCCACCCAAAAAATAGCTTCAGTGTCCTGTCCCCTTTACTTTGCATATTCTTGTCCTACAATTAGTTTTTTTTTTGTTCATTTATGTATTGTTAGGCGCTGCAGAACCCTTGTTGCAACCTATATGCCAATAAATTATAAAAATAATAAATAAACTGTAGTTGCCATGTTCTTGACCATTCCTCTAGTCCAGTGGTAGCCAACCCTAGCCCTCGAGAGCTACCAACAGTTTACATTTTCCAGACAACCTAGCTACTGCACAGCTGCACTCATTAATCACTGACACATTTTAAAAGATACACAGATGGAGCTAATTAGCTCACTTGTGATTCTGTGAGGAGACCTGCAAAACATGCACTGTTGTTAGCTCTCGAGGACTAGGGTTGGCTACCCCAGCTCTAGTCTATCTAGATTAGCAATAATTTTTTTACCCATGGTGTGTTTACCCTATTGCATATCTTTGTGTCATCTGCCAAAATAAATACCGCAATACCATTTGCAATGATACCAACAAAGATATTAAAGAGCACTGGTTAAAGTAAAGATCCCCGGGGTTCTCTACTGGTAAAATGTTGCTCAATTTACTACAACTGTTCCAATCCTGCAACCAAGTTTTTAATCATTTAACTTTTTTATAATCCAATCCCATGCTTTTTGAAGTTGTTAGAATCTACTTTGTGGTAAAGTGTCAATTGCCTTACTAAAGTCTTGATATTTTACATACTGTATACCACCCCCCTTGATCTATTATTTGGCATGATTTCCCCTGAGTAAATCAAAGTTTTGGATCCTGTAAGTTATTATATTTAAAATATTCCACTACTCTGTCTAATAATATTGTTTTCATTACTTTCCATACTAGTGGTATAAGGCTTATTGGTCTGCTTCTTCATTGCCTCCCCTTTTGTGCAGTGGAACTACATGCCCTCTTTTCCAGTCCTCTGGAATTACTATTGTAGCTAGTGACTGGTTGAATAATTCTGTTAATGCTCCTACCAGCACATCTTTTAGCTCTTTTAGTATCATTGAATCTATTCAATCTGGCCCTATTGAGTTATCCACTTTCAGTTTTGAAAGGACCTTTTCCTCTGTAAATGTATTTTTATCTACATTATCTTTTATGAATGTCCTTGCAACTTAGCTGTGACCTGTTCCCTTCTCCTGTAGTGAATACTGAGCACAAATAATTATTTAGATGATCTGTTACTGCCTTTTTTCCACCACCAAATTCCACTGCTATATCCCCTTGCAACCATGCGAGAGGATGTGTTATGAAAACACATCCCCTCGCATGTGCCCGCAGCAGGAGAAATTTTTTAATGGTCGTCCGACCATGAAAAGATTTTTACTGGTCTCACAAATATAAGTCACTGGAGAGTGACTTATATTTTTGGGCTCCGGGATGAAGACAGGGCGGGCTCCCCCGTCCTGCCCCCCTCCCATGCGAGCGCCATGCTGACTGTGCAGGTCAGCAAAGGCACCCGCACAGAAGCCCTGCACATGTGCATATGAGAATATGTGCATGCGCAGAGCTTATACATCGGTTCCCCGTGCGAACATGCAGGGGACCGCTCAAAATAGGGCCTCTGTGTATTAATTCTCCTTATTCCTCTATTTGATTTTCTGCTTTCACTTTCACAAAACTATTGCCCCCCTTTATCTACTGACTCAGCTACTGGCTTTGCATGTTATTATTTTGATTTTCTAAAGGCCATGTTGTTTGCTTTAACACTAGTTGATGCCTGTTTTGTGAACCATACTAGCTTCTGTTTCTGGGTGCTTTTCCTAACCCTTTTAATAGAAAGGTATGTTGCCTTTCCACCTTATTTTTCCTGAAATGGTGGATTGGGGGAATGTAAACGGTAAAGTTCCCCTAATCCACCAATGAAGTCAGCTTTCATAAAATCCAACAGGAGTTGGACCCTGTTTATATAACTAATTAAAGCCCCTCCCCCATTAGTTTGTTTCTGTATGTTAACTAATCTGTCTTTATAGAAAGCATGCATTACTCATCTCTAGCAAGCATCTGCCCTCCCCAACAGTTGTCAGGACCTTTTGTAAGAAGGAAATTTTGTTTTGTTTTTTTACTTAGCACATTTTGAAATGAAGGCAAAGTGTGGAACATCCACTGTAGTCTTATATGTATAAAAAATGAACGGTACTTATATGTTAGTTGGGTGCCCACTAAGCTATTTGCTTTGTTTTCCGCGTCCCCTCACAGGGCTCTTTCGCTTGCCACACTTCAGGCTCGGTGGCACGCTGCGCTCGCCACACTCTGGCCCTTATTCTGATTGATGCGTACTTTTCCGAATACTTTCGGATAGCGTATTTACGGCGTCTGCGCATGCGTGGGGAACGCAAGGCGCATGTGCCAAGCCTTGACTCCGTACCTGTTCGTGCTAATCCCGTACAAAACTGTGCACCGCAATCACTCGGGAAATATGGGCGTATTATGGGCGTCATGCGGAATGACACATGGGCGTAGTTTCAAAGTGGGCAAAACTGGGTGGAAACATGGGCGGACACGGGGGAGTACACTTATGTTGGGGGGCGTGCATTCGGATAGCACTCCGAATGCACGCGAACAAAACCGATAGAAATGTGCGGTGTCCATAAGCAAGTATTGCTTTGCGGAAACCACTCGGTCCTGCGGTAGGCGAACGGAACGCCTAATGACTACAAGCATTAACAGCTGAACCCAATACAATCGACTCCTTTACTCATTACTCACTAATGGCACGCTTGTCAGTGCTTTAATTGAAACCATTGCTGCTTCAAGGAACCTTTACTAAACACACTATGCTGTACTTGTCACACACTTTGAAACTGCTAAGAATGGACATCACTGAATATTAATACTATCAATACACATGTGTATTCTACATGTACTAATTAAACCACACAATTTTGGTGAAATAAATAAATTTATTTCAATACATTTCACAGACACTGACACTGTAAAGCAATAAAAAACATTAAAAAAAAAAAAAAAAAAAAGCATGTCAGGAATGTACATAAATAAATTATAATAGAAAATAAATCTAATTGCACACATTCATAACCACAGCAGAATCATTTGGAACACAAAGGGACTTAGCAACATCACTTCAAGTACAGCAGACAGTAATGGCAGGCAAAAGAGGGCAACAGGGGAACCAAAAATGACATATGAAGCAAGGGCTAATCTGGTTACCCTCAGCACGTGATTGGACACAAGAAGCTGACACACACAGCACAATGAAAGATTTGGGACCACATAACGGTGGAGATTAATGCAGCCACAAGTTCATTTGCGGCCACGTTTGCCCTTGGTAGGCTCCTTGGCCTGTGCAGCAGCTCTTCGGCCACGGACAGATGCTGGCCCAGGTGGAGCAGATGCTGGTGAGGGGGTGGATGGTCTACCCCTCCTGCCAGCAGGGAGTGTTGCTGGTGGTAATGCACCAGAAACGGATGACATTAGGACCCTATTGCTGTCAACTAGCTCCACCATAAGCTCATTATGGTGGAGGAGGAGATAATTTTGACGCGTGGCTTGCTCGGCCAGCACCTGAACACTTGCAGCCATGGCCTGATGCGCCTCAGCCATGGCCTGCATGCTCCCAGCGATGGACTGCTGGGTGCTGGCCAAGCTCGCCATGATCTCCTCGGTCCTACGCATCCGTTCTGATGCCAACTCTCCCTGCTGGTTAATGTCTCCAAGCATCTGGGCCAAGCTGGCATAATCGGCTTGGACCGATGCCTGCTGCTGCACAGGCCTACCACTGGGGCCAGGTGGCACGGACTCCTCCACCTCCTGAGAAGATTCTTCACCAAACGGTGGGGTGTCTGTTGAAAATGATAAACACAATTAGGACACATTCTAAGATAATTACTTCCACAAGCTTATGGCATGACAAATATTTACCTTCCACAAAAGACGCAAACACTTCAGCTGGGGCCTCGCTATCCATGGTGCTCACCCCCCTGACCTCCTCAACTGCAACACAGCACTCAGCCATCAACTCCAGGGGGGTGAACTGTAGCCCTGATGGCATGGGCCCGGCCCCAGACCTCTGGCTGTGTTCCCACCGCTTGGTCATCTTCCTCTTCAGGTTGGTTTTGAAGTCGTGCCACCTGCAATGTCAGTTGACATATTAATACATGTCACTCCAGATGTTTGCTGTTGCAGCCATTGCTATGTGCTACATATTACGACATGTGCTTAATGTCAAAAACATAACATTACATTCAACTATGATATCAACCCTTACAAAATCGTACCAACCTCACCGGACATTTGCCCAATCCATCTAAGCATGAATTCAAACATTACTTGTCTATTACTGGGCACATGTAACACAAAACAACTTGCCTCTTCTTGACGTGCTCCGTCTCACGAACTTGTGGCGCCACTTCATTAATCTCTGCAGTTATGTCTTCCCAAATCTTCCATCTGCGTGTGTGTGTCAGCCTCTCCAGTGGACACTCAATCCAATCACGTGCTCGCGGAACCAGGATGGCAAGCTCCTGTGCTTCATATGCCTTATTTCTGGAACTTGGTTCCTCTGTTGCCCTCTTTTTCCCCTGGCCACGCCCACGCCTACTGCCACGTGTCGCTGTACTTGAAGTGCTGGCCATGGTATTATCTTGTGAAGTCCCCGGTTGTGTTCCAAATGATTCTGCTGAGGCTGCATATGAGTCAGCTGCAGGTTGCCCTGCTGATGAAGGGCCAGCTGCAGGTTGCCCTGCTGATGAAGGGCCAGCTGCAGGTTGCCCTGCTGATGAAGGGCCAGCTGCAGGTTGCCCTGCTGATGAAGGGCCAGCTGCAGGTTGCCCTGCTGTTGAAGGGCCAGCAGCCTGATCATTACCCAGTGCCTGCCTGTGCAGTGGCACATAGGAGGTGCTGGAGTCCATCCTGGCAAACAGTTGCTGCAACTCCTGGTCCACCTCAGATTGGGATCCAGACATGTTACCAGCAACTTTGTCACATTCTAATACACCTTTATATACTGTTTGTGTATCCTGTTTGGCGTACATCAGCGGCAGCTGCGTTCCGTGCGCGAGCGTAACGGCCGCCTGCGTACGGCGCATTTTTTCCGCGCCGCATACGCCACGCCCATAGTTGCGGAAATTCCATTGTGTAAAACCTGGCGTAACTTCTACATTAAATATCGGTCACCAATTCGAACATTGCATAGAATCTTCTGATACACCTGTGAGTATCGCACAATATACATGCTATTTGGGATTGTTCATGACTACTGTGGTATTGTTGAGTTTCATTGAAATGTAAAAGTAACCCAATCCCTTCGAAAATCCAGGCCACAAGTCATGCAATACTCATCACTAATGTTATAGACAACACATGTGAGAGGCCTATAAATAGTGGATTGCTGCTAGAACCATTTGTCTCCAGCTCTGTAGTTGTCAGGGTCTAAGGTAAGCTCTTCCATGGTCCTTGTAGATATGCTATCCATTAACAATGTAAGTGTATTAATGTATGCACCATTGCCTCACTGACTACAGATTGTTGGGCCAGCAAAGGCTTTGTAGCATTATTGCAACATGTCACATGTTCACTATTTCACTCACAGGTGTTAAACCTGTGTGTGTCCATCTATTGCAGGACAACATGTCCCAGCAATAGGTGAAATGTCTCATAGTACATGATGTCGGCAACAAATGCAGACACCTATGATACTCAAGTAGTGTTTAGTAGTTAGATGTTGTAAGCATCTGTGTGTTTAGGACGGTGTGTATTGAGTTCATATTATTGTTACATCATTATAGAGTCAAATGGATATTCGTGATTTCACGGGGCGGCCATCTATTGTACGTATTGAAGCCTACAAATCTATTTGTTGTCGGATATGGCCATTATGTGCATAGGTGCATCATTATTTATGTTCATTTATTTATAGGTTGCTGAAGCAATGATGGCTTTCATGGCTAGGAGGCTAAGGGCACTTGCGGCTCTCCCCACTCGTCGCCCAAGGAGGCCAGGACGTGCTAGAATCTATCGCACACGGATGACTCTGTTTGGTATGCCCGATGATGAGGTACTTACTAGGTACCGGTTACCACCACATGTCATTCTGGATCTTCTCTCGTTAATTGAGAGTGATCTGGAACCTCTTCACGGGATCACGACAGCAATTCCGCCTCACACACAGCTGCTGGCGGTGTTGCATTTCTGCGCCTCAGGATCATTCCAACAAGTAGTGGCAGTACTTGCTGGAATATCTCAGCCGGCCTTCTGCCGAATCCTGAGGCGTGTGACGTCGGCCATGTTTAGGCGCAAGGGGCACTTCATGGCCATGACATTTGCCACCGAGACCCTTCGCAGAAGCCAGCAGGCCTTCCATCAAATTGCTGGCTTCCCTAATGTGATAGGGGCTGTGGATGGCACCCATGTACCATTTGTGCCTCCATCACGAAGTGAGAAGATCTATAGGAACCGGAAATTGTTCCACTCACTCAACGTGATGGTGGTATGTGGCCCATCCATGGAAATTCTCGCCTTCAACTCGAAGTTTCCCGGAAGTGCCCATGACTCTCATGTTATCCGACAAACCGGGATTTGGCAAAGACTACAAGAGCTGGAAGGCCGTGATGCGTGGGTTCTGGGTGACTCCGGTTACCCATGTACGCCCTGGCTACTTACGCCGTACAGCTCCCCAGCACCGGGCCCACAGGAGGCATTCAATCGGGCGCATGTTGCCACCAGGCAAGTGGTGGAGCGCTCAATTGGCCTTTTAAAGGGTCGATTTAGAGTGCTCCACCGCACTGGTGGTGACTTACAGTATGCGCCTGAAATGGTGTCGAGGATCGTGGGCCTGTGTGTATGTTTTCATAACATTGCTGTGCGGCGTGAGATACCCTTTGATGAGTGGGAGGTTCCATCTGAGCCGCAAGATCCGCCCATGCGCCCATCCCGCGCCCCTGAATGCCGGAGGGGATACCAGCTGCGGGACTCTGTGGTGCAAAGATTCTTCAGGTAAATTTTATATAGTTGACCAGAACACACCAATTGTAGTAAAAATCACACCTTCAAATAAGTACAGTGTGTTAGTTGTCAGTCTTACAAATCGACAATTAGCCAGCCTGCCCTCCTAATGGCAAAGAAATAGGCGATATTTATCATATGTGGTTACTTTTGGTGGAAGTACAATATAGGTGCTCATTATTATACCTTGTGCAAGGGATCTTATGTGTTTGTTATATCTTCATTATTGTAGTTGATACTATCACTGATGTCTGGTGAGTACATTGATTTATTCTCTTATGTGGTGTTGACTTTTTTCTGTGTTGATGTATGATTTGTTTGCAGATATATATATATATATATATATATATATATATGTGATTTGAATTTATTAACATGTTTAGACATTTCAAGTAGGAGCCAGGCAGGCAGGCAGGCAGGCAGGCAGCCAGCGCTGGTGTATAATGGTGGACTCAGGATACCTGCACGTATGTGTATGTGTCTTTTAAACATAAATGTACGCATACACATAGATGCATAGAGTAAGTAATGCGAAGTACAGCTATGCGTTGCCAAGCTATAGCACGCGTTGCTTGGCGGTGCGATGCGTTATTCGATTTGCAAAGTGCATACACACTGTGTTTTATATATATTACATTTGTTCATTGCCATACATCAGCTCTAACGTTTTTAAGGCATGCGACTTTTTCGCCATTTGTGTTGGCGCAGAGACGCTGTTCATGTAAAGATGAACAATAAAGTTATTAACACAAATAACTGTGATAAACCAATTACAGCACATGATTGGTTGATTGATGCCAGTGCTAACATAGCGGAGACACGCAGAGCAGAGCCCTTTTCGCCTGCGGAGCTTCGGGCACTGGTCTCCGTCATGGAGACAAGGCTGGGCCGTGCAGGGCCCTTTATTACTAACGGCCAAAAGCGGCGAGCCTATGCTGCGGCAGGGCGCCGTATTTACGCCCGTACCTGGGTGCGGAGGAGCATCGGGCAATTAGAGAGGCGCTGGTCAGACCTCCGCAGGCGCCAGCCAGAGCTACTGCAGCAGATTAGGAGGGAAATAGCTGATTGTGAGTATTTTCGCTATGAAATTTCGCACTTACATCATAGCATATATAAACAATAAAAATCGTAGAATGTGAAGTGGGTGTCCATGGGTTTAAAAGTCCATAGACTGTTATGTGTGCTTCTTCCTGGTTAACATGCAGTCATGTGCCTTTTATATGTAATTACATAGCATTATTGATTCTGATGCATACAATGTGCCTGATGTAATATGTGTTAACCATTGATAAATGCAAGGGTTGTAATGATTGAACAAATTACTAACAATCACATATAACTTAAATTTCAGATTTTTAAGTCCATTAACAGTAAGGAGCAACTTTAAAGCATAATTTTCGATCATTATCACCCTTCCATGTATCTCTTGTTATGGCTTAATACATGTGCCCCAATGACCCTACATTGACATTGATGTTTGTTTTCTCCCACACAGCACGAGCCCAAGCACGACAGGCACGGGAAGAGGCAGAGGCAGGCCAGGGCGAGGAGGAGGTACCTGAGGAGATGGAAGAGGATGATGTGGAGGAGGAGGTGCCGGAGGTGGTGGAGGAGGAGGATGTTGTGGAGGAGGAGGAGCAAGTGGAGGAGGAGGTGGTGGAGGAGGAGGATGTTGTGGAGGAGGAGGAGCAAGTGGAGGAGGAGGTGGTGGAGGAGGAGGATGTTGTGGAGGAGGAGGAGGTGCCTGAGGAGGTGGTGGTGGAGGATGTGGAGGAGGAGGAGGTGCCTGAGGAGGTGGTGGTGGAGGAGGTGTTGGTGGCGGAGGAGGATGTGGAGGAGGTGGCTGAGGAGGTGTTGGTGGCGGAGGAGGATGTGGAGGAGGTGGCTGAGGCGGTCAAGCCTATTGAGGAGGCCAGGATTGTCCCGGAGTCGGCCGATTCAGAGGGGGAGGAGGCGTGTGAGGCGGTGGAGGCAGAACAGATCGGTATGTATACATAATGCATCATTCATAAATTAGTTGTACTGGTATTTGTTATGTAGCACTGGTGAGGATAAATTTTGTTACAATACTATTAATACATAACACAAAGTGGGTAGCTACAGATACAGGTACGGGTTAGATGGGGTGTCCAAGGCATCCCTTTCATCCAGGACACCTCTTAATTACACAGGTTTGTGGGATGGCTTGGAGCTCCATTTTGACTGCCACATAACCGTTGTAGTTAAACAGGATCCTGGAGTAAAGGGATGAGTGTATCATTTTTGGATTAAATTCACCTGCTGCAAGTGTAAAATCTGTCCCATCATATAGCTGAATATATGTTTTAGGTGAATGATATTTATAAACGATATGATGTATGCTATAAATGGAGTATGGCCCGGCCTACCTTGGAATGGAGTAACAAGTTGACAGTGTCCCTGGAGCCTCCTCTACCTAAACACCCCCTGTGGTTCAGATTGTTTTTTTCCCCTCACAGAATTGTAGGTTGGTTTAGACTGAATTATGATTTTGAGGATGTGTACTGTGCATTCCTGACATTTGCATAACTCCCATGCCACGAACCATCACTGAACTTAGATTGAGGAGATTGTGCCAAGTTGTTATTGACGGAGGACATGACATGCTTGTCATTGGTTAGTCATGGGTGGGTTGTGAATCAGAAGAAACACTATGACTGTTATGTCTTCTGCAGAGTAAAGGGTAGAGGGACAAAAACACAGTATTAATTAAATAAGTTTGCATGTATGTATATATGTATGTATGTGTCATATATATTTATCTATGTGTGTCTCTATCTCTCTACATATATATATATATATATATATATATATATATATATACATACATACATACATACATACATACATACATGTCACCCTGCATTTCTGCGATTTATGTAGCAGTATGTGAAATGTATGCATGAATATCATGACTAATTTTTGCCCCTTTGACATGCCCACAGATGCCACAACACAAGCAGATGAGGGTGTTCGTGGGGCCCTCATGCGGATGGGCCACCATTTGCAGCTACTAATTGCAGACCTGCAGGACCTTAGGGACTTGCTACTTTAATGTTATTTTTTTATTGTTTTATATTTTAATGTTTAACTGTTATGAAAATAAATATTTTATGCAAGTTCGAAGTTGTTGGTTTTCTTTGCACATTAAACAGTATATGTGTAGATTGTTTATAATATTTTACACAGGGACAAATACAAACCATTGCACTTCAATTGATGTAAGGGTTAATGTGTGCAATGGATGTGTTAGCCATGGTTGTAAGGATATATTGGCATGTAATTGATTCCAATTACAAATAAACGTTTTTTTATGAGGATAGGTAATTGAATAAGTGGGTCATGTGATGTATTGCAGAATAGACATAATAGTGGGTAGTTTTGCGTAAATACCCCGCTTCCGTGCGGACGCCCCGCTTGCCATCCATTCGGATGCGGTATCACCGTGCATACTCTGTAATACCGTGCCGAATCTGAGTGTGTCCACCGCACACGCATGGTTTGTATGTCGTCCGTAAACACGCCCTGTTCTTACAGAGTGAGTCCGTCCGAATGCGGAGGACACGTGGGCGTTTCTACGGACGATGGGCGCACGCTGCCGCACAGCGTGGCGTGCGGACCGCACCGTAAGAATTCGGGAATATCCACACCGATCAGAATAAGGGCCTATATTAAATCAACTCCATGCCAACATGGATAGTGGGGGTATGAGCGTACTAACTATAGTGGGTGCCCAACTAACATATAAGTACAAAATTAACACATACTGTATATTATATATGCTGCGTAGGAATGGGTAGAATATAATAGAGTGGGGTGGAAGTAATATGCAGAATTGCCATGGTAAGTTGCAAGGGTTATTCAGCGATTGAAAAGCTCCCTGAATGGGTATGTTTTTAGGGAACAGTTAAAAGTTTGACCACATAGGGAATCCTATAGATATGACTTACACAAGTCAGTTGTTACAAGTTAGATAGGTTGAACTCGTCTTTTTTCAGCCTTAATAACTACTGTATGTAACTATGATTAGAGCTCTGATGGTGACACTTACATAATTCTGACCTGTTGGTATTGGCTAGGGCTGGCAATCCTTAATGTCATATTTCATTAGTGAGACCTGCAAAATGTTTCAAACTCTTAAAGCCATCAGTTCCATTAGTCTGCAGTGAGAATACTGTAACTAAGGGCCTTATTCTGGTTTTTGCGGTCCGTTCTGAATTCTTTCGGAAATGACCGAACGCCACGCGGTGCAGACATTCTAAGAATACACGCCCACAGGTCGTCTGCATCCCTTCGGACAGACTCACTAAGAAGAGGAAATGTCTTCGGACTACATCCAAACGTGCGTGTGCGGTGGGAACACAAAGATTCTGCACGGTCTTACAGCGTCCGAACGGACAGGAAGCTGGCCGTACGCACTGATTCGGTGTATTTCTGCAAACCTGACTACTCTATTCGGATCTCATGCATCTGCAACATGACACACTTATGCAATTAGGCAACCTGATAATAAATGGATTATTTTTAAATATAATCAATTAATTCCTAATTGATACTTAAACACATTACTAGCACTTTAGATTAACCCTTAAATCATGTTAACTGGTATTACTTCATTGTTGCCCCTTTACCTGTCTTAGTGGTTCCAATTGAACCTGTAAAAAGAGTGTAATTAATCACTAATGAGTAGAGGAGTGGATTGTATTGTGGTCAGCTGAGAGTGCTTCAGGTGCGGGTATACTAATTGGGCGAACCGAATGCCTAGCGCATGAACAAGTGCTCTCCGCAAACTGAAAAACTTGCTTATGGACACCTCATTTTTCATGCGTGTTGGTTCGCTTGCAGTCGGTGTCCGGTCCGAATGCACGCCTACCACAGTTCGTGCACTCCCACGTGTACACCCAGATTTACGCCCACTTTGAAACCGCGCCCTTGTGTACACCCACATGACGCCCATATTACGCCCATATTTCCCGAGCCAATTCAGTGCACATTTCTGGACGGTATTGGCGAGAACGAGTGTGGAGACACTACGTTGCACATGCGCATAGCGTTGCCTACGCATGCGCAGACGGCTAAAATGCGCCCTCCGAAAGAATTCGGGACGGACTGCACCAAGCAGAATAAGTCCCTATGTCTGTTGTTCTGACTCTTATTCAAATAGATTTTTGCCATACTAGTGCAAGTCAATCATCTAGTTTTAACAATATCATTATCTTGAATATGTGACAGAACAATGCATTTTCTTGCTTCTGCATATCACATAAAGCAACCCAGAGATCAACAGTCTTCCTCTCCTGTCTGTCAAAAATGACTGACAGGAGATAAATGAATTTCACTGACGCTACACATGGTAATAGAGCAAAAGATAACAGCAAATTCACAAATGAGTCCTCTTGCAGGTCTCCAAGCTGCAACTTATAAAAAGTGGATATTAAGGCCTCTGCTACAAAGTAATACTGTACCTATCAGGCGTCCTTTCTATAACATGTTAATTTACAGAACATTCCAACACATAAGTCAAACTAGAATATACATGTCAAAATGTATATTCAGGAATACAAAAATGTCTACAAGAACATAATCAATAGACCAATAAGAACACTATATATATATATATATATATATATATATATATATATATATATATATATATATGTATATAATGTGTATAACATACTAATATGAATTTACAAATAACTGATCATATTGATACAGTTGCTTCTGTACTTAATCAATATAAAACCAGTGGCACCAAGGGGAAAGGGGGGGGGGGTGTCCCTACAGGCTGCAGTAGGGACCCAGTGGGGGCCCAGGGACTCTCTCACTCCCATCACAATTATACCTATACTTAAGGCTGGTGCCTTCTTTCCAGTGATATATTCGGGAAGATGGTGCCCGTACATCGAAAGCAAAGACTATGGCACAGTCCCCAATTCACATGCGCATCTGCCCAAATATCACTATTAAGATTGCAGAATCACTTCCCACAAGCAAGGTATGAAGTGGGTTCCCTCCCAACCCCCCGCATCATTAGAATGACACCCCCTCTAGAACACACAGGGTCACTTTGTCGCCCCACAATCATTCTGTTTTTTTTTTTACATTATATGGCTCTCTACACCCCTGCACAAAACTATAGTATAAACTAAACAAAGCCTTTACATAAGTAAACAAATAATTGAGTAATGTTGGCCATGCCTCAGGCAAACCATGTAATATTAGCAGTACATTTCAAGCAGCATTAATATTTGTGAAGTGTACATCCAGAAGCCTTTCCTCTGTAATAGCACCTGATGATGAATAACACCTCCCCAGGGAGAAGGAACATGTTCAATAAACACCTTCTAGTTCACAAAGCAAATAATGAATGAAAGAAATCATAGTGACAAAAAAATTTCTATCAATTTATCAGTTATGGTTATGAGTAATCTTACTCTTGTATTCACAAATGTAATAAAAACACATTTACCATATGCTTTTGTATGATAAAAATAATGATCATTAATAAGATCATTATTTATTAAGTATTCTAATCATAAAGGTAAATTCTGCGCACACCAATTTGTATTGACCACAGTTTGTATGTACAGGTGTAGCAGTGTACACACATTTATAGCCGAGCTGCGCTCGACTGTGACTATTCTCCCAAGCCAATAGGCAATGTATTGCTTATGAGCCATGTGTCCGTGCCCGTGCGTACCCACAGTGAAAAAATGTAGTCGCAGTTACAAACAGCTGCAGTCTGGCTGCAGCTGTATAAATATTATAATATATTCTGCCAACAATTGTCTATCCTAACTTATAAACTCTAAAAGGTAACCCTACAACATCTCTGTGAGAGTTGCGCAAAATATCTGCTAAAAATGCCAGCGTCGCTCACAATTGTTATATCAATTCAAATAAAAATGTGTAAAAAAAAAAAGATTATATTTCCTCTATAAGGTAAACATTGCAGGACATTTTGATGAATGAAAATATTTGCTTGCCAATTTTTACACCTTCCTTTGGCACTCAAAGGGTTAAACGCATTCTTTATATGACTAAATCAAACCACAAACATTCAAAAAAGAAACATGTTAAGAGGATAAAATTATTCATTGAATATAAAAAAAAAATACATTGATTTTAAAACAAGGTTTTTTACAAATTATGCCAATACATTTTCGCTGCTTGCATACAATGATGCAATCTACATAATAATTCTACAAGACGAGCTTGTACACGTGCTAATGGAACCCACTGTGTGTATGTTTGATGAGGGAGGAGGAAGGTAGCAGCGAAAGGACAATGCAGTTTGGGTAAATGTACGATGGTTATCAGAAGGGAACAGAGGAGGGATCACTTTACCTGGGTCTAATATGCTATTATAACATACATTACAGTAAAGACAGTGTTCCACAATATAAACATTAAAAGCATCAAGAATATAATTATACTTAAATATAATATCTACTGTTTCACCATCGGCAAGGTTCCAGCAAACAAAATAAACCCATTGTTTCCACCACTGCACAGTTGCGTGTTTTGAAAGGATATTCATTAGGCGGGTTATAGCTCAAGACAACAGAAGAATGAGGTCATGGTATGAATACTTCAACAAAACCATAGAAACCTGGCCAAGGCTGTACAAAACTTCTAAAAGGAAGATGTGAGGAGCAGCCTACTTTTGAATGCACCATCCTGTGATTCTTTTATCCGCTTTGTTGTCAGCATCTTGTATGGCTTCATTGAAGTGCTATTATATTAATTTTCTCTAAAGGAAGTTGGTTCTTCTGTTCTGTTTTCAACATGCTTCTTTATGTGCAATGACACTATGCAAATATTATTTATAAGTATAAACAAACAAATTAGCATAAGATAACACGACTTAAAACATATTTTAATAAGCTCAAATTCTGGGTCCAGTATCAATTTTCAAAGTAAAAAGAATTGTTATCGAAATAATCTTTGGGTGACAAAACTCTAATATTCAACTGAATTGATTCACCGATCCATATCCTTATGGAAGGGTGTGAATTGTCTATTTAAGGTTTGTTTTTCATATTATAAAATCTAGGTGGAAGTCTTATGACATTTTTGGGATGAAAAATGTCATTGTAGCATTGACCGGTTAACACTGTTATCGTAGCTATCACAGATGTATTTAAGTGCAGAAGAATGTTGTGTACTGTTCTTTGAGAGTTCCATGGGGGACATATTTCCTTTGGCTACCCACAACACTGGCCTGTGAGCATCTTTGTGAACCATTTGAAATTCATAGTCCACCTCAACAGATGTCTGCCATACCTTTATTTATTTATTTTTTATTATTATTTCTTCCTTCTTTTGGGCTATCTTTATCTTTAATTATTAATGTGACATTTTCTATATTGTATATATTTTATAAAATGATTGTGAATCCTTTTACTGTATATTGCACATTGTACTTTAAGTAGGTTTATTTATTTAAAATATAAAGGAGCACATTTTGTCCTTAACTGATAGATCACTTGCACTTTCAAGAAACAGGCTTCATCTGCATGTGTCATGATGTCATTTATGATGTTCTGCATTGACTTGTTATCCTTCTTCAGCAAACCTTGAATGTGAACGGCAAAAAAAGTATAATGTAAATGATCAATTTTATCATGAACATGTTTGAGGTCATGGAACCAATGAAATGTCATCACAACTCCAACTAGTTCAAAATTGTTTATGATCATCCTCTTTACATAATCACTACAAAAGGGGCATAAACTTTTAGGTAGTATGGAGGACATCAGCTCTTAACTAGCTGCTAATGAAATGAACACATTTAAGCTCCATTTCATGGCGCACACAGCAGGTACAACAAACTGAAAAAGCAGATTATTATTCAGATATGACCTTTCGTTTATTTGTCTGAAAGTTGTTCTGAAAAACAGCACAGTATTTTAGTTACTGTACATGCTGCAAGATCAGTTTCACATCTAGATCTGATATCTTAGTGTGCTGTAATGACAGGGCATGCCAAGAGACTGCACAGCACTTTTTATATACTGTAGGTTGAGAAATCTATCCATAGCCTAGATGTAACCCAAATCTCTGCATAAGCAAAGCACACTGAAAGATCTGTTCCAAAAAATGCTGAGCTGCCACTCTGAGACTCCTGTCAGTAAAGTTAACGGAAAGATTTGTTCTTAAATGCTGTTTAGATTTATTGTTTGCTAGTGAGGAGCGGCAGGGAATGGACACAGTGGAGGTATGAGAGGATGGTAGAATGGATAGCAGCTCAACAGTCCATAGTGGACTACATAAAAGTAATTAATTTTCTGCTTGCTTTGAGCACCATACAATAGGACCACTTTCTGATTTGACAATACATGTTGTTGGCTACATTTTAATTTATAGAGAAATCCAATTGGTGCCTGTTATTGTGGTTATTACATGATTACATACATACATACGCAAACAAGCAGATAGAAGTACTGAGCTGGATTGAGCCCATAATAAAATCAAATGAAGGATAATTTGTGCATATGCCCAATTGCGCATCTAGAAATGTTGCGCCCCCTGCTAAAAAGTTTCTAGTACCCCCACATACATTAGTTTATCATTTTTTAACCTACATGCTCATTGCCAGTGGTTACATGCTCATTGCCCAGAGTTTCTCGATTTACAGTACATTCATTGGTAACTTTAGACGGCAATGTTCTAATAATAATTAACTGAAGGAAAATCTCCTAGGATTATTGCTTCTCTGTGTGGTGGTCCTCTTGTTATACACAGCAAAGCTGAATAATATTAATAATAATAATCATTTTATTACAATTCAATATTTTCAAGTGTTGGAATTTTGTAATTTTATGAAACGAGCAAAACCAAATTAATATTTCCAGAACACTTAATCTTACTTGACAAAAAGTCTATAAAACAATAAGTTCTATTCCACAAATACATTTTTGATAAGAAAATAAGGACACAAATGGCACATGTAATTCAAAGGACTTTAATAAATCAATTGCAGTAAAAGTACACTTTATCTATCCAGCTTTCCTGTCTTGGGGGACACAGTGTGTTCTACTGTTCATAATAATCTCTATTACATTCTTTGTTTTGTTTCTTTTAACCATTAATACAAAGATAAAAATAAGGAATAATCTTTTATTCATTTTCCAGGCAGCAGCTTAAATGATGGATTATGGCACACGGTTACTATAAACGCAAGAAGACTTCGGATGACGCTAACACTGGACAATGGGGCTACTTCACCAGTTCACATCACACTCCCAGGACAGATTTCCACTGGACACCAATACTACTTTGGAGGTGAGATTCTTCATTTGTAACAAGGCTTTGGATTGCAAGTTGTTTAGTTGCTCTATCCATCTTCTGTATGTAGCTTCACCGCATGCTGTGATTTTTCATTATGTAAACTGTTTACTCTGTAGAACATGTTATTACAAAATACAGTAAAACTCCAATGTTTCTCAGGTTACTAAATGATACACTTTTTTCAGTGATCCCTTAATTTCCTATTGCTTTCCCTGCCGCTCATATTATTACTATTATCCTTTATTTCTTGGCACTACAAGGGGTCGACAGTGCTTTATAAAGTATATAAACAGAAAGAGTATAAACAAAGCAGCAAAAAAGTTACACTATAAAGTAAATTATAAAACATTGTACAAAATAGACATGACAGTGGGGATGAAATGGTGTTATAAGTGAGGGAAAGGAAAATTATATGAGGGAAGAGGGCCCTGCTCATAAGAGCTTAAACCAGTTATTGCAGTAGTGCCACAGTAGTGCTGCACCCCAGAGCCCTTCAGTCTCACACAGTCACAATAGTACCACAGTGGTTCTGCAATCCAGTCCTTTACTGACAGTAACAGTGTTGTAGCCCATAGCCCCACACCCTTAACCCTCGGGAATCCTATATGAAATGTTACCCAAATCAGAGAATGAGTAACTTTTTTAGAATCCAGAACACACAAGAGGCCTAATTCAGACCTCCGTTCCCTCGCAGCCTAGCGAACAGGTCAGCGATGCCCGCCATCTGCTGGATGCCCGCCTCCCCTGTCATGCCTGCCACCTGCATCCTCTTGCTAGCATTCTAATATGCCAAATTGGTGTGGGTTAAATTTTCAAAAAACTAAACCTAAAACTCTAGATTAAACATGTAAGGGGTTAATAAATAACATTTCATTTATGTACACTACATTATATGCACTATACTGTAACATCCAATCCAATGCTTGTTTTTATTGTTTCATTTACAATAATCAGATTAAAGTTGATATATGGTTGGTTGTAGTGGTTAGCATCCACTGTAAACTGACAAAGGCAGGTAACTGGTAGACCTGGGTCCAATGTGAAAGTTGATGGCCTGTGACTAAGCAGGGTTATCAATTGTATGAAATGGGGGTTCCTCCCAGAACACCTGCATTAACGTGATATATCTCTACATAACAACCAGATGAATTTGCCAGGAGCCTTTACCTCCCATCAAGGTTCAGAAAAGGATGAGTTAGTTTTGGTCCTATTGGCAAATATGAGAGTGACTTGGTGTTGGGGGAGGAAATCCATCCACACTTTTCATGGTAACTCATATTACAAAGGGATATAGCAAACAATTAGCAATTCATGTCAACTTTTTTTTTAAAGCATGACCTTGTCTTAGAATTTTTTTAGAAAATAAAATTGTCACATGATATCTCTTTGCTTTTGATAGCCATGCATATTCTTGCTGTGTCACTTTGAAACATGAGTTACTATGGAATGCTTCCTATTTGTTTAACGCCTAAGGAGTTTTCTTGTTTTACATACTTGCTGGCAGTGGCACAGAGAAGGGTGGAGCCAGTACTCTTTACTTGTGCCAGGGCCTGTTATAGACCCCCTGGGGGGGGGGGGGGGGTACTTTTGCATAGAGATGCAGCAAGGGAAAGCAAAGGAAATTATGCTGAAGCAGCCTCTCTCTTGAGCCAATCCCATCTAAAGAGACACCTTTTCCACACCCACTTTATAGGAAAAATCATGTACTGTATCACCATTGAAAAAATCGTGTCAGTATGTTCACATTCTGCAGGGTCAGATTATTTTTTTTTTTACTAACTGGGGGCCCCAGGCATAGACCAGTTAAAATAATGTGATTTCTTGTCATTTAAGGTACATAAGGTGCCTTTCAATCTAAAATCAATATAGTGTAAGAGTTATTGGTTACTTATTACATTTGTAAAGTGTAGAAAATAAATTTTGTCTTGAACGCATCTATAACAAAAGTTAACTTTATTTTTAATCTAGGCTGCAACATCTCTGACCTCCAGTCACAAACAAAATGAAATAAAGAAAATTAAATGAAATTAAAATCTTTGACCTGCCATAATCTTCCTTATAGAGAATGTGAGGTAGAAAGGCAGACAGACAATAAGAGAGCGGTGCAGTTCACCTCGTATGCCATGCTGATTTCTTTCTTCATAACCGGAGATTTTATGACAAAGCTTATGTAATAAAGAAAACATCAAGAATATTGAGACCTCAGGGTCCTCCATCAATACACTCATGAAAAATAAAAGTATTATCCTGAATTTGATTAGATGTGGTATCTTTGTCTTTTACTGAACAGGCTGTCCAGATCACCTCGAAGATTCCTTCTGTATAAATCCAATTTCTTCATTCCAAGGATGCATGAGGCTCATATTTATTGATAATCAGCCCAAGGACCTCATTTTAGTTCAACGGGGCACCCTGGGGAACTTCAGTGATTTGCAGATCGATATGTGTGGCATTAAAGACAGGTAATTTAATCTCACTTGTGAACTTGACATTGCTAGAAATAAATATGAATCCATATGTACAGTATAAACAGCTTTCTGTCTACACATCAGATGCTTTAATAGAAATGGAAAAGGTAAAATGATACAATAAAGATCTTTTTCAATTTCAATTCTCCTAATGTAATGCAGATACAGTACTTGGTGGATAGGTGGGTGGATGATACACAGAAGTCTATTAGAACTAATCCTCAAATACCAAAACACATTTTAAAACAGTTTAAGACTCTTAATCATACATTAAGGTCGAAACCACAAAGATAATTGCTATGTAAATGGAGATAGAAGAGATAGAAGCAGATAAATGTGCTATAGTATACAATGCTGGTAATAGATATCTCTTATATATTTAGCCAGATCTGTCACTCAACCCCTGTGGAGAACGTTCCTGTGTAGAACAGTTTCACTTTCATGTGTCTGACGTTCCACCCCCTTGACATCACCTCCCCCCGCCCAGCCAGGGCTACAGTACACGCCCACCATCCACCATTACTCCACAGCCACCATCCACCATTACTCCTGCACATCCCTACCCTCTGCCAGGACCCCCGCGACCCCCCCGCGATTAGCGGGACACCCCGCGACCCCCCCTCCTGCGATTTGCGGGACCCCCCGCGACCCCCCCTCCCGAGATTCGCGGGACTCCCCGCGACCCCCCCTCCCGCGAATCGCGGGACCCCAGCGCCCCCCCCCCCTCCCGCGAATCGCGGGACCCCTGCGACCCCCCTCCCGTGATTCGCGGGGCCCCCGCGACCCCCCCTCCCGCGATTCGCGGGACCCCCGCGACCCCCCCTCCCGCGATTTGCGGAACCCCCGTGACCCCCCCTCCCGCCATTCGCGGGACCCCGCACCCCCCCTCCCGCGATTCGCGGGACCCCCGCTTTCCACCCTCCCGCGAGTCGCGGGACCCCCGCGACCCCCCCTCCCGTGATTCGCGGGACCCCGCGAACCCCCCCCCTCCCACGATTCGCGGGACCCCCGCGACCCCCCTCCCGCGATTCGCGGGACCCCCGCGACCACCCCGGTATCCGGACTATTGTTAGACAGCACTTACATCGACAGCCATTTCATCGACACCATTAGTTCGACAGCTCAATAGGTCGACATGGTTTTAGGTCGACATATTAGGTCGACATGTCATTATGTCGACAGCTCATTAGGTCGACAGCTCATTAGGTCGACATGTTTTTAGGTCGACACTGCCATTAGGTCGACAGTGTCTATGTCGACAGTCAAAAGGTCGACATGGGTTTTTTCACTGTTTATCAAGCCGACATGTGCCGACAGGCGGTATTTCATGCCCTACTATCCACAAGGGCGTGGTGGGAGAATAAAATAGTGTGCCGAGCGCAGCGAGACACCGTGCCCGAAGCATAGCGAGCGGCTGCGGTACACTTCAAACTGTGTCCATGTCGACTGTGTCGACATTTTGGCCAAAAAAACAGTGACAAACCCCATGTCGACCTTTTGACTGTCGACATAGACTCTGTCGACCTAATGGCAGTGTCGACCTAAAAACATGTCAACCTAATGAGCTGTCGACCTAATGAGCTGTCGACCTAAGGAGCTGTCGACATAATGACATGTCGACCTAATGGTATGTCGACCTAAAACCATGTCGACCTATTGAGCTGTCGAACTAATGGTGTCGATGTAATGGCTGTCGATGTAAGTGCTGTCTAATATCCGTCCCAGACCCGACCACCCCCTCCCGCGATTCGCTGGACCTCCACGACCACCCCCTCCCGCGAAACGCGGGACCCCCGCGACCCTCCCGCAAATCGCGGGACCCCAGCGACCCCTCCCTCCCGCGAGCCCCCTCCCGCGATTCGCAGGACCCCTGCAACCTCCCCTCCCGCGATTCGCGGGACCCCTGCGACCCCCCCTCCCGGCATTAAAAGGGCCCCCTGCAACCCCCCCTCCCGCGATTCACGGCACCCCCCCCCCCCTACTGTGATTTGCGACCCCCCTCCCGCAATTCGCGCCGCCCCCTCCCGCGATTCACGGAACCCCCCGTAGCGCCCCCCTCCCGCGATTTGCGGGCCCCCTCGGCACTTCTCGCGATTTGCGACTGCCCCGTAATTCACACATTCGGGGACCCCCCCTCCCGCGATTCATGCCCCCCTCACGCAATTCACGGAACCCCCTATACCCCCCTTCCTGCGATTCGGAACCCCCCACGACCCCCCCTCCCGCGATTCATGCCCCCTCCCGCGATTCACGGACCCCCGCACCACCCCCCTGCGCCCACCCTCCCTTGATTCACGCCCCCCTCATGCAATTCACGGCAACCCCCCACACCCCCCCTTCTGCGATTCGCAGCCCCCCCACGACCCCCCCTCCTGCGATTCATGACCCCTCCCGTGATTCACGGACCCCCGCACCACCCCCCCTTGACTCACGGCACCCCACGCGCCCCTCCCGCAATTCACGGACCTCCGCAACCCCCCCTCCCGCAATTCACTAACCCCGACAACCCCCCTCCCGCAATTTGCGTACCCCCCTTCCCACGATTCAAGCCCCCCCCGCACCCCCGCCCACGATTTGCAGACCCCCGCCCCCTCCCGCTAACCGCGGATCCCCACACACCACCCCCCCTCCCGCAATTTGCAGACCCCCTTCCGGCAATTCCACCCACCAGCGGACCACCGCGGCCCCCGCTCCCGCATTTCACGTACCCCCGTGACAATGGGGGATCCTGTACCACCACAAGCAGGTACCGCCCCTAGGTGGGAAATCCGGCCCTGGCTGCCACACTGCAGGTTTCCCCACTGCCCTCTGCACCAGCGCCACAACTTTTATCAATGTCTTGCCCACATACCACTATTATACAGCCTCCTGCTCTCATGCACGCTCACTCCCTCCCAGTGGGAGGAGACGCTCACCCACTGCCGGGAGCTGCATACTGTCCCCCACCCTCCTCCAGTTCTAGGGATGCCCATCGACCATCAATGATTTTCAAATAATCGATGGTTTATGGCCGATGTTGAATACTTTTGCCATCAATGTGGGAGGACACTGCCCTGCCTCCTGTTCTCCTGCCCCGTAACTTCCGCCAGTGGAGACCCGCTCACCCTGTGTTGCCCACATTCCCCTATCATGCTTTACCGCCCAGCCTCCTGCTCTCATGCACCCTAACTCCCACCCAGTCGGAGGAGACACTGACTCCTGTATTTCTGTGCTGCCACGCTGGACCCTCACCCACTGGCAGAAGCTGCACAGTGTTCACCACCCTCTTTAGTCCCCCGTATGCCCACACACCCCTATCACTACCCAGCTTCCTGCTCTCCTGAACCGTAACTTCCACCACTGGGTAATCGCTGACGCTGTGTTGCCCACATAACCCTATCATGCCTCATATCCCAGCCTCCTCCTCTCATGCACCCTAACTCCCACCCAGTAGGAGGAGACACTGACTCAGGGCCACCGTCCGGTACTCCTGTGCTGCCACGCTGGACCCTCACCCACTGCCAGAAGCTGCAATACAGGGCATCTTTCATACAATTCTATCCATATTTCTCACAATACAAATGTTCACAAATTAAGGGGCGTAGCCCCTTACGCCGGTGTGAAGAGCGCCCGTAGGGCGCGGTGAATCACCTAGTGTCTAGTATTTAATCAGTCTCAGTTCCTGTATGTACATTTTGTTTATCAAAAAAAAAAAGTATTGCTTTTTAAATTATATTTTTAGGTGTTGTGCAGTATGTGATACCTCAGTACAATCATACAGGCCACCTGTTTTCTGTCATTTTCAGAACTGGCAGTATACCCCAGGGCCAGATTAAATGGGGGGCTCAGGGGTCAGTACCCCTGGGCACCCCTCTATCTAGAACCCACTGTTGTCAGCATGTATTAAAAAATGTTTAAAATTTTTTTAGCTAAAGGTTTTGTGCATGGGAGTGGGGTAGTGCTGCAGCTTCACCTATCTGACAATGTGACAATTATTAATGGTGCTGAGCATAGGGAGCCAAGGCACACTGACTGCACAAGTGTGCAGGGCATTACTGAGAGTTGACCCATAAAACTTTGAACAAGAGGTTAGAGGCTGAGAAGCTTGTGCTGAGCTCTGATTGATGGAGATCATCACATGCTTCTCGTGCTCATGGGAGAAGACAGCAGCAGCGCCCTCATCATGGGGTGGTTTTTAATCAGAAGCAGGGCTGAGCCTGGTCTCCTACAGAGTAATGAACAGAGGGACAAACACAGGGTTTTTATACTTTCTTTACTCTGTGTTTTCACAGTGTAATTTTCTCCCATACAGTTTGCGGCCAGTTATGACAAGTGGGAGGGGGCCCCTCTGTCTAACGTGACCCGGTCCCCCCCCCCCCCGAAGGCTTAATCCACTCCTGGTGCACCCAATTATACAGTATAACAGTCATCACAACCCCTTTTAGACTAGACACTTATTTGTGAAATGATTGCAATACAGTATATACATAAGAATGAATAAAGGACTATGCTAGAATTGCATTATGTTACCATGTTGGAAGTGTTGTTTCTTAAATATGTATAGACGTAGTATAGGTGTATTATGATCTTGCTCAGTGGCCAGGCCATGTTGGGAGTGTTGCTTTCTATGTATGTATAGAGGTAATATAGTTGTATTATGGTCTTGTCCAGTGCCAAGGCCATGTTGGGAGTATTGTTTTCTATGTATATATAGAGAGAGTATAGTTGTATTATGGTCTTGTGTAGTGGTCAAGCCATGTTTGAAGGATTGTTTCACATATATGTGTAGAGGTAATAGAATTGTATTATGGTCTTGTCCAGTGGTCAGGCAATGTTAGAAGTGTTGTTTCATATATATTTATAGAGGTAATACAATTATATGACGGTCTTATTCAGTGGTCAGACCATGTTAGAAGTGTTTAATATATATGTATAGAGGTAGTATAGTTGTATTATGGTCTTGTCCAGTGGCCATGTGTGGAGTGTTGTGTCATATGTCTATATAGAAGTAGTATATTTATATTATGATTATACCAGTGTAATGCCCTATTATTAAAGCTGACATTAATACCACTTGACTTCACAGTAGACATCTTCCTTGTCACTTCTGCTAGTTGTGTAGTGATAATGTAAAATACAGAAGACAATAAAAGTATAAAAGTAACTATAAAATAAATTCACTGTTATATTACAGGGTTTGGTATAATGCTGTGCGTTAAGGCAGATTTAAATACCTCCACTTTTGCTGTTGATTAAATGCAAAATTTGAACAAACGTTGACAGACGGACCATTCCCATAAATTGCTGAAAAAAGGCTGCAATTATATCTATCTCTAAACCATTTCTGAACATGTCTATGAATGGAACTTAATTAGTGAGTTTGCGAATATACAGTTCACTTTGAATACACATCTGATTGGACACTTTCTGTGAATGGCAAATTCCTGGGAAAAAATACAGTATGTAAACGGCTTTTATTTAAAGTAAAAATGAAAAGAGGGATTTAATTTCTATTTTGATCTGCCTTTTGTATGGAAATATTTATATTCCCTACAGATATAGTTTTTAACTTATTGTATGCAAGAACAAATTGTTGACAGCATTCAAAGTTAATGCAGTTAAATGACGGTCTGTTGCTTTTACGGAATACCATATACTCTTAGGAGGAAATTTACTAAGAGTTCTATTTCACATGAGATGTTGCTATGGGCAACCAATCAATCGATTCCTAATTTATTTAACACCTTCTAGAAGATAATAGATAGTATCTGGTTGCCCATAGCAAACATCCCATGTAAAATTGAATTTCCATCTTAGTAAACTTCCCCTTTACACTCTAGTGCTAGAATGTGTATTAGTTATATGTTCAATGGGACATACAGTATATACTGTATAGGAACATATGCAAAAATTTAGGTTCTGAATATAGCAAAAAAAAAAAAAAAAGATGAATTCATATATCCTTGTTTCACAAGACCAAAAAGACCAAAAATTAAAGGTTAAAAATAAAACCTTAAAAGACAGCAGCAGTCTCCTTGGTGTGTCTGTGTGGGCAAATCTGTACATATGGGGAGTGTAATCAGGTTGTAAACCCAATACTGCAGGGAGAGAAAGGGATTTGCGGTTACTGCGGTAATTGGAAAAGATGCATATATGTCTGAGTTCAAGGAACAATACAAACAATATAATACAATTTAAGTGTTATTTATTAAACAAAGGTTGTTCATCATATTGCTCGGTGGCCACCAGTGATACAAAATGATATAGTTATAAAATTGCATTGAGGAAATATAGTTTATACACCTATAAAAAAATGAAATAAATGTAAACAGCTAAGCGTCATGCACCAATGGGTAGTCTGTGTATGAAATAGCTATTTTATGAAGTAGTATCCATATGATGGTAATATGATGGTAATAGGATTAGTAAAAAAATGTATGTAATGTAAAATGAAAAGAGGGATTTACAGTAATTTCTATTCTGATCTGCCTTTTGTATAAGTATTAATATTCACAACATATATTATTTAACTTATTGTATGCAAGAACAAATTGTTGATAGCATTCACAATTAATGAAGTTAAAAAGTTAAATGGCGGTCTGTCACTTTCACTGAATTTCATATACATTAATACTCTAATGCTAGAATGTGTATTTTTGTATGTTGTCAATGGGATATATCCTTTCTCTATCTCTCTCTCTCTCTCTCTCTCTATATATATATATAGATAGATAGATAGATAGATAGATAGATAGATAGATAGATAGATTGATCGATCGATAGATAGGTTACTAAAATTACCTCATTGGTAATTAATGGCAGAGGTTTCTAAATAATTGTTTGTCTTCTTTCACTGTGCATCAACAATGGATAAAGTGCAAAACATTAATCCGATTTGGTTAGGGCATACAATCCATCCCAGTCTAGTCTTACATTCATTTTAAGATGAAATAGTGGATGAGAATGCTGATTTATTTAATTCAGCAAAGTATTAACAGCATTGGTGGCTATAGGTGGTGCTGCAGTTCAGTCCGTTATTAAAATACAGGAGCCACACTACAAATGCTGACAAACATGGCCATCTGGGGCTCACTGGCAGTTGGTTTGGCTCCCCTATATGAATTTTGGACTGCACTGTGGGCCCACTTCTGGCGCTGCTGCTGGTCTTATGTGGGGAAAACAATGGGACCGTCCTAGGATACAAATCCAAAAATTGTTGTGCTCATAAGTTTACATACCCTAGCAGAATGTGTGATTTTCTTGCCATTTGTCAGAGAATATGAATGATAACTCCCAAACTTTTCTTTCACTCATGGTTAGTGGTTGGGTGAAGCCATTTATTGTCAAACACCTGTTTACTCTTTCTAAATCATAATGACAACAGAACCAAATTCTGCTAGTGTATGTAATCTTATGAGCACAACTGTAAATATCAGGTTTGTTTACCTAATGTAGTGATTCCCAATCATTGTAGGATATTAGGCTGCATGTGTGACAAAAAAATATAGGGTAACAAAAAAGTGATAATTTTTTTTAAATGTAATTAAATGTAAAGCTGCAATTCACTTTAGACTTAACACTGAATAGTCAAGCTAAAAGCAATATATGAAGCCATTTGAGAAGTCCATACTCAGGGTAGTTTGAAGAAAAGGGGGTGTGGCCATATTCCTGCATGGTGCGGCACCCTCCTTTGCTCTGGGAACCCGACCTTTATCATGTCAGGCCAGTAAGCCTGGACGTTTCAGCATGTGCAGTCAGTTGCATGTAAAATGAACATCGCTGGAAATGTCCGTCTTTATATTTTATCTTATGTGATTCAAACTGTTCTCAAGCATTACAATGTAGAAAAACAGTTTGCAAATACACATAGTATTTTTTATTAAAACACATAAAATCATCTATTAGAAAAAGTAAGAATAAAAATATGAAATCATACAAATATTCCTACTGTTTCTCTTTTCATGCGTAAAATAATTCTCTAGTTTCTCATCTCTCAGATCCACAGCTGAATTGTCATGTTGAACATTACTATGGCATTATGTTCATTTGATAAATACATAGAAACTCCGGGAATATTCTTTGGTGAGACCCAGACTCAGCAGCAAGTGAGCATCTTGGGTATTTTAGAGAAAAACACAATAAATTCTTGCAGTTAGGGGATTTGTAGCCAATTCAGTGAGATTCAATTTCTGATCCACTGCATGTTAGGAACTTTATCAAAAGAAAAGGTGCAAAGAAAAGTAAAGATTAAACTTAATTACACCTTATGTGATGCTCACTTTAAAGAGATTTCAAATCCCTCTCTGGGATCATGGAGTTTCCAAAGACTACACCTTACACCATGTCTACATTGTAAAAGAATCGTACAGCGTTGTGTTTTATATTATAGCCGTATTCTGACTGAGTTGTTTATTTGGATTTTGTTTATTTGGATTTAAAGGTGTGGACACACATTGCAATATGGTGGCTGAGCATTTTTGGTGAAATATCTCTCAGCAATATATTGCTCATCAATAATTTGCTCGGTGCACTGGCTTAATGTCTCTCTGCAATATATTGCTCAGTGTATCGTTTTCATCAGCGACCAGCATTTCAGAAATTAGCCTAAAATTTAGAGAATTCTGTTAAGGGCTAAGCGATTTTACTTAAGCAACAAAAAGGCAGGGTAGTGTTTCAGGATAACGAAGATCACGATTGCTATCGCTCATTCTGTACACACACAGTGATTTGCAGTCACTTGCTAAGCGATTTCATATTAGATATTTGACTTCATGCACTGACTTTCCTAGCGGGCGATAGCGATGTGTGGGACCACACATAGCCATTGGGGGCATACACATGGAGCGATCTGTGCTTACTTTCTAAGCAATCTAGTATACTAGAGATCAAGCACAAAATCGCTCTGTATGTATGCCCCCTAATGCCTGGAGAATCAGCCAATCCAATGCATGGCATATAATATTTTTATCTGATGAAAGTTAAAAATTAATATAGACCTTAGTTAAATGCACTTTAGAAAGAAAGAAAAGTCCTTCTTTTAAAAAAATTAATTCCCTTGCTGTAGCCTGTGGTGTTTATTATATTATGTAAAACGTAGGATTAGGTGTCTAATTATCACCTTAAAACACATTACATGCAGCAGGAAGTGTTGTGATATTTGCTCATATGTTCTATTTAATTAGATTTAATTTAAATTGTGGTCATATTTTAATCTGCAAGATATCTGAAAAAAATATTAACCTCATTTTCTTTCTCATTTCAAAGTACAAAAATAAGAGAAAAGACATAATAAATGTTTAACCTATAATTTCTTGAAACTCCAAATATTAATGCTGCAGAATTAATGGAAAATAATATTTTCTTTTCCACTGTAAATATGCACTTCTGTCTGTAGTAGGAAGGATCTAATGCACTGAAGGATCATTTTAATGGAAATTGGCTGCTGATTGGGAAAGCAAACCACTAATACTAGCATATCAGGCAGGGGCAGGTTGGCCATAGGGTAGGGTTAAATATATATATGTGTGTGCGTGTGTGTGGATGGGCAGCACTCAGGTGGCTTGAAGAAAAGGAGACCAAGACCTGTTTAATTCAATGTTTTGAGAACATATATTATCGTCACCTGCATATTGGAAGCCCAGCTTGGGAGGGCACCAGATGCCATACATCCAGGGAGGGCACCAGATGCCATTATGATGTACAGTGCAGTGGAGTGCCGGCCTATATATATATATATATATATATATATATATATATATATATATATATATATATATATATATATATATATATATATATATATCATTGGTGAGGCCTGTTTGTTTGCTAACATGCGCCCCACATGACGACAGACTGTCCATCTCACTTGAGGCCTGATTCAACAATGCACACCTGCCCCCCAGATGAACGTCTGCCCAAATCCCCCCTCCCCCCATACCCCCCATACCCCCTAAGTACCATGTGAGGGTATACGTCACTGACCATCAAATGATTTTTCTCCCCTTTGGATATAAGTCAGTCTAAACTGAATTTTTATTTCCGGCGGAATACGCCAAAGAATGGGCAGGTGCTGACCTCATGTGATGTCAGGGAAGTCTCCAGCCACCCTCTTCCCGACCCCCTCCCTCCCCTAGTGCGAAAACCTAGGTGAGTGTGATACTTGACAAAGGCGTTCTGCAAATGTGCAAATATTCACATGCGCAAACCCTCCACCATCGGTTTCGACCAATCCAAGGTGAATCACCCCTTGTTACACTACATTGTAACCCTTTATACTGTTATTCAGTGGCAGTTCCAAAGACTTGGCTGAAGCACAAGTCATGATTCAAATAGGGAAGCCACACTACTGCCAGTGTGTAAGTATTGAATGGCAGTTGGTGGCAGTTAATGTGGCTCGCCTATTTGAATTATGAACTGTGCTGCAACCTCCCCTGCTGTTATTCCATCTCTGCTGTACAGAAACTCTGCAGTATAGCCTGGTATTTGGCCTGATAATTAATTCCCATTGGCTAGCTGAGGCTTAGGCTTAATTTACTAAAGCTTCTAAAATTTAAGAGAGGAGATATTGCCCATAGCATATCATTTTCTAGGATGCAATAGAGAAATCATAGACAGAATCTGTTTGGTTGCTATGGGCCCTAATTGTTATGCCTATTACACTGTACATCTTTCATCTTCCATTGGATTCAACATAATATTTTATCTGGTGCCACTTTTGGATTAATGCAGTAACTCCATTGCAACATCAATCAACATCAAGACTCATCTGAAGGAAGAGATTCCCTCCATACTGCTGCTTTCTCTGTCTTGTTTTATTAGGATCAATACTTTTCTGGTCATTTCCATTGCTTTATTGTACTACTGTACCTTGTTACAGTATGTTACCTTGAAGTGAAGCTACATTTAGGGGTCATATTTAAATGATTTTACGCCAGCAGCAACTAGAGGGCGCCCAAGTGAGCTATTCAAATGTACCTACTTTTAAGCACTTATGGCCTTACAGGACCTTGCAGAATATCCACTTTAGACAATTCATTATTTTCAGTTGGAAGTAAAACTTTGAATAGTTTGATAAGGACAGACCTTCAAATCAAATCTTTCAAAGAAGAAGAGAATGTAATGTGGCCCTTACAAACAGTTCTGGACCCGTTCCCAGGGGTGCATTTTGGGTCTGGCCAGCGTGCGTCTCTTCATGACGTCACACAGTAGCCAGCGCATGCATTGGAGCAGCAACATCATCGGGAGGGGAGCGCGCCACTCAGCGGCTGGGCAGTCAGAACGCAGAACAGCTTGGAGAAGCTGATGACATGGGCCGGAAACATGGCATGCAAACTTCTGTCGAAGCCGGGTAAGAGCAGGTGGTGGCTGGAAGTTACCATACACATATGGTAAGAGATGGGGAGGAGCGGGTGACATAGAGACACAGTCAGTCTCTGGGAACTGCTGCTTCTGGGGAGAAGGCACCTCCTGGCCCCACATATGCATCGAGGGGGGGGGAGGTGACGACGACACAACAGATGCCAACAGTGACTAGGGCCCTGTTCCATCCCCTGTCAAAGGCCTGCCACCAGCAGTGATGCAATCACCTTGTTATTTATTTTAAATGCCCAGTCACTACACATAAGGAAAGAGGGATGGTGACACCACATTTCCAGTGGCCACACCCACTTTACTCATGCCCCTTTCTGAGTTTGTACCGATTGCCACCCTTCAGATGTTGGAGGGTATGGAATGTCCGTGTGTGCATGAACATGTGGTAGGGAATATAGATTGTAAGCTACACTGGGGCTGGGACTGATGTGAATGTTCACTATATAAATAGCTAGTAATAAATAAAATAAATACATTTTTCTACCTCGAGCAGACTGTACAGCTCTTGAATGAACCAGATATGGAATTTTGAGAACTGGTTTTGCTCTACTTCTACTTCTATGCACTAGTATTTTGCACTCATCTCATTGTTGGCCGGAGACTTGGGGTCTAATTCAGACCTGATCACAAAGCAACTTTTTACTAAAATGTACAAAACCATGCTGCACTGCATAAGTTGTGGGCAGGGCCGTTTCTACAGGCGGACAAGCCGTGCAGCAGCCCGGGGCGCCGCACGGCTTGTCCACCTGTTACACAGCCAGGGCGCCCGGCCGGCAGCTGAGCTCTCAGCTCCCCACAACGCCGCTGCCGCGGCGCCGCCTCCAAGTCTCCCCCGCCGCCTCCGCCTCCAAGTCTCCCCCGCCGCCGCCTCCGCCTCCAAGTCCCGTCCCGTCCCCCCGCCCCCCCGCAACGAATAGGCGCACAGGTGAGCCCCAGGGGAGAAGAGCGCAGCGCGTCTCTCCTTCCCCTCGCTCGCTGTGTCATTGGGCTGGCAGCCAATCAGAGGACCTCGCGGGCTGGCAGCCAATCAGGAGCCAGCCCGCGAGGTATGAATGGCTGCCGGCTCAGGGACACATCGAAAGCAGCAGCAGCAGCATGCAGCGGCGGGGGACTGGAGGGGGAGACCCAGAGAGAGAGAGAGAGTGAGTTATGCTGCTGGCACTTTGGGGGCATATATGTGGCACTTTGGGGGCATATATGTGGCACTTTGGGGGCATATCTGTGGCACTGTAGGGGCATATCTGTGGCACTGTAGGGGCATATCTGGCACTGTGGGGGCATATGTTTGGCACTGGGGGCATATTTGGCACTGTGGGGGATATATATGTGGCATTGTGGGGGCATATCTGGCACTGTATGGGCATATGTGTGTCACTGTGGGGGCATATGTGTGTCACTGTGGGGGCAAATGTGTGTCACTGTGGGGGCATATCTGGCACTGGTGACATATCTGGCACTAGGGGCATATTTGGCACTATGGGGGCATATATATGTGGCACTGTGGGGGCATATATATGTGGCACTGTGGGGGCATATGTGTGGCACTGTGGGGGCATATGTGTGGCACTGTGGGGGCATATTAATAAACGGCATGAGTTGTGCGGCAGCGGCGTGTGGGGCATAATGTGTAATAGGCATTACGGTGTGGGGAGTATTGTGTAATTGCCATCACAGTGTGGGGTGTAACAGGCATCATAATGTGTAATTGTCATCATGGTGTGCGGCGTAATGTGTAATTGTCATCACGGTGTGCGACATAATGTGTAATTGTCATCACGGTGTGCGACAATGTGTAATTGTCATCACGGTGTGCGGCGTCATGGATAAATAGTGTATAATGATTCAAGTAACCTGTCATTGTTTGGCCTTGATCTGTGAGGCGTACTAGGTCACTGTGTGGGCCTTTATATTTTTATGTCACTGTGTGGCCTTCAGCCGGCCAACTAAAGTGCGGGAGTACAATGACAATTCCTGCGGTAACCAATGTCTGGACATGCAGGTTGCAAAGGTGAGTTGTAAGGTAATTGTTTTCCTGCTAGACCACGCCCTTATATTAAGCCACGCCCATTTGAAAAATAAACCACGCCCCTATGGCGCGCGCAATTTCTTCTATGTCGTGTTAACTTTTTTTTGGGGGGGGGGGGGCGCATTTTTATTCCTTTGCCCTGGGAGCTAAATTGTCTAGAAACGGCCCTGGTTGTGGGAGATGTAACATATGCAGTAAGATTCATATTTGGATGAGTTATTTTGTTTTTGTGCAGGGGAAATAATGACGTCTTTATTTTTTTCACTACAATTTAGATTTCAGTTTGAACACATTCCACTCAAATCTTACTCTCTCTACACATGTTACATCTAAGCCACCTGCAGAGCAGCATGGTTTTGTCTGAATTAGGCCCATAATTCCATTTTTTACCACTTGCTCTGCCTATCACATCCTAGCCTGAAGTTCTGTTTCAGTTAGTATGTTGCTGTCTAGTTATTTGCAGAAGAAGCCGTTATGTATATCTCCAGGAGCGCTATGTGCAGCCCAAACTTTGCAGAGACATGGCCAAAGCTAGGCCTCATGTTGAATTGATCACTATGGTTCACACATTGGGCCTATCGCAGTATTGCAGGGGGATAGAACCTATGCCAGCGTAATTATTACTCAATTCTGCCATGCAGAGCCCCTGGACAAGATAAGTAAAAGGTACTATAAGTACTACTCCATAGACCAGTAAAAAAAAAATGCTTGCCACAGTAGTGGAAGCCTTAGATTGTTGCTCATGCCCTGGTCTTGAACCCTTAGAACTTCAGGGACCGATGAGAGGATGTGCTGGGTAAGCCCAAAGATCCTGGCCAGGATTATGCAAAAAAACCTGTATTTATTGCAAAATTGATTGCAAAATGTATCCGAATTCTAGTTAGTAATGTTTGAATAGTGCACCTGAATTTTTTCTCTGACAGTAGTGGAAGTACCATGGGTGCTAGAAGTGTGTTCTGTTCACTACAGGTAATGGCACTAATTCCCGCCTAAACACACAGCTGCGAATTAGCAGGCCAATCGATTATCGATAGACTGTGCATGCATACAGATTGTAGCATGCATACGTGAGGCAATCCAGCTATAAATACTGCTACTAGGTGGGTGGTAACCAGCCATTTTCTGTCAGGGAAAATGCAGGCATGCCCAGGCTTTTGTAGGGAAGTTGTGTGAAGTACGCTCTGTTCCGATAAGCATATTTCTATCGCAGCCGCAGAGTAAGTCCTGGGCTACACACAGACTGCACGCAGTGGAAATCATTCCATGATGAGCGGCTTTCAAATTGATTTTCAGCTAATTGCAGGCCTGCAGTATTTCCCAAACTGTGCTAAGCAATTCAAATATTAGCAACTTTGTGATCAAGTCTGAAATAGGCCCAATGTCTGGTGCTCCCTTCCACTTCAAATATTCATTCTGCTATTAAAGGCAAATTGAAATAAAGGGTTTCTACTTATAAGAAGATATGTAAAAAAAAAAGTTGTTGAAGAGGGTCCTTCTGCTTTTCTCTTTTGTATGACATCACACTTTACGCTTTGGCAAAGCTACAATGGAAATTTGGTAACCTTAGCTCGCACAATTCCAAACTAAACTAAAACTTAACGCACCCAATTCTTTTTTTTCCCGATTCCAAAATCACAGTTGAGTCACTTAGAGTGACACAGGTTATATATCACACTTTATCCTTACATTTTATCGTACTGTATATACTGTAACTGAGGTCTCTTCCAAAATACTGTCATGTTTTATTTTTGCCATCTATGGTAAATGTGCTCTTCTTTACTTGTCTGTAAAAATATCAGAAGATTTATTTCTTATGAGATCTTCTTCCCGTCAGATGTTTCTTTTTCAATCACTCCTAACAGTTGTGTCTGTAATGATTGTGAGCAGCAAGTGCAATTAGGGTCCACAGGAGACCAACGTTCTGCAGAGAATGCTGGTTCTAACTGAGCTCTGAGGCTAATAAAACTATCTGTGCAAGAGCAAATAATCCTTCATAGAACATAAAAGTCCTTTTTCAATTAATATTTTATTCTGTAAATTGTATTAATATTTTTTTCCTAAACAACTTCAATAGAAAAGAGTAATTTATCTTCTCTAGAGGCTAACCGAGGTTGTAAGTGTCCTATGCACTACCTTGGAACATGTCTAGAGCATATTCTGGAAGCAGTAGGGGAACTTATTTATCACAATTCTATGTACCATTTGTTCCCTTTTTGGGCCTTTTTTTTTTTTTTTTACTAACAACCACCCATTGATTCTGTTCTGATTAATGGAGGGATAGATATTGAATAGGCTGAGATAGGTGCTGATTTCTTAAAATTATGGTCAAAAGATTTTTGCTCCATTTTTTGGCATCTGGCTATTTAGCCAGTGGAACTCTGCAGATATAAGAAACATCTGCTTCATTCTTTCAGTTAAGGATCACAAAAGCAGTCACATGGCTGTCGGGATCTATAACGTGCCGCAGCAGCCTTTGGGTGCAGATAAGTTACTCCTGGGCCATTGGGAAGATATGTTGAAATTTTATCATGTTGACATTTTATCAGTGTCAACATTCAGATTGCCAACATGGTCATTGACGACATGCCCACATCAACATTCTGAATGTCAACATACATTACACCCCTTTTAAGTGGTTTTAAAAGAGAATCATGGAGTTTGCAGTTCCATGAGGGGAGACCCACAATTTGTCTATTCATGCTATATGCAAGGAGTGAGCTACAATATAGAATATTATTCTCCTTCTGATTGATAATGGACACACATGCTAAAGAGATAATGTGCCTTTACATAAAGAGTTTGCACATGTAGTAGAATCACTAGTATTTAAAAAAAAATTAAATTGCTTATTTTTCCCTATTGCAATATGTGTATCAATGAATAGTCAAATGCTTGAAAATCTAAATACGCCTGTGGAGTTACGCACACATTAGCTAATTAAAAAGTACAGTATGTATTGCAGGCATCTTTTTGTTATGCAAATGCTTCTAAATAAATCATTATCTTCCAGTGAGTCTTCTCCAGTTTGATGAATCCACAAATACGGAAATAAAAAGAGAAACTCCAACTGTAATTGAGTCTCTCATGTTAGAGCAGTTGACTTTTGTTTAGTAATTTACCGTATCTGGTTCATCAAAATCAAGAGTATCTACCATTTGAAATTATTGATTTGCTTAGATCTCTTTCAGTCTCTCTACAGCTAATTAACTGTCAACATCATTTGGAAGTCATTTTTACATTCAGCTGCACAGTGACACTCGCAAATCACACCCTGTGGACTTTGTGTTTCCAATAGATGCCTGCCAAATTACTGCGAACATGGAGGAGAGTGTTCCCAGACTTGGAGCACATTTCACTGTGACTGTGAGGACACTGGTTACGCTGAAGCCACGTGCCATAGCTGTAAGTACACGGTTTAAGTGAAGGTATACTCAGGGGAACCAATGCAGATAATATATTATTCAATTATCATTACCATCCATTCTTAAGCAGAGGTTGCATAGGTAATGGACTTTGACTAGAATTCACTTGACAAGCGTTTGGAAAGGAATACAGTATAGTTTCACATGGCTAAATAACCCCAGGAAGGCCCCTGTGGCTGTTTTGTGTATGCTACTTGGATTAAATGCCTCAAATGACTGAATAAAAATAAAATGTATCTGGATTTTCTCAGAACATTTTTGTATTTGACCTAAGGCTGTGACTGTACTAATGCAATGTGTCATCCAGCAAGTAAAAGGTTCCTAATGTGGAAACATACTGTATGCTAGTCGTAGTCATTTTGTCAATGGATTAATCCTGCCCAAAAAGCACTCAATTTAAATAGGATTATTTCTAGTAGTTTGCATATGGAATGAGAAGGGCATCTTTTCATTCACCGCCTCATGTAACAGAAAACTGAGGGAATTTTCTTTTCTTGAGCGATGATCGTTGTTTCTTTAGTGCAGTAATTGGTGAACCATGGGGGTTATTCAGACCTGATGATTTTACAGCCTGGCCATTTATCGATCGACTGTACATGGATCGTAGTGCATATGCACTATGCCAGTGGTAGTGAACTATGGTCCTCAAGAGCTACCAACAGTTCACATTTTACAGACAACCTAGCTGCTGTACAGCTGCACTCATTACTGGCTGAAACATTTTCAAAGATCCACAGGTGGAGCTAATTACTTCACTTGTGATTCTGTGAGGAGATCTGGAAAACATTAACTGTTGGTAGCTCTCAAGGACTGGAAGTGGCTACCCCAGCTCTAAGCCATCCAGCGATAAAATCCAATGTCTTTTTTAATCACTAGCTGTTTTGAAGTTGATTGACGGGAAGCGGTGGTAAATAACCATTTGCAGGGAGTGTCAGGGAAAACTCAGGTGTGCCCATGCATTTTCAGGAAAGGCATGTCATGTCAGCTCCGGCACTGAGCAGCCTGATTCTATTGCACCGACCAAGTATTCCTGGGTTATGCACAGGCTGCACATACTGGGAAAATCATTCATAGTGAATTACTTCACAGAAAGAGTAGTAGATAAGTGGAATAGCCTTCCATCAGAGGTGGTAGAGGCAAATACAGTAGTACAATTTAAACAAGCTTGGGATAGCCATATTGATATCCTTACAAAAAAATTAGGTTCAAATATGGTTTGAGGTAATATGTTTAAAAAAGGGGCAGACTAGATGGGCCAAGTGGTTCTTCTCTGCCATCAAATTCTATGTTTCTATGAGTTGTGAATAGATTTTCAGACCTTGCACAGGATGGGATTTCACTCCAATTGCAGGGCTCTGCCATTTAACAGAGAAGCAATCAGATAATAATGAATAATGCCTCACATCAGTAGTCAATATGCTGATTTTTACTAGCCCATTTGCTGGATCTTCATCTGCGGGACCTCATTAGTCCTTATGTTGGACGTCCCTAGGCATTGTACCAGACACTTCTAGTCCATATACAGTATGCTACTCCATTTCATGATAATAACCAAACCATATGCTTGACATCACTTGTCCATATTGTGGACATCACTAATCTATATGCTGATCACCCCTATGCCTTATGCTGGACATCACTAGACTGTATGAAGATCATTATTGGTCCATTTGCTGTTTATGCAAATTAGTCACATTCTGAATATGCCATAGATTACATTTTGCATAATGAACTCTGCCCTATCTATCTATCTATCTATCTATCTATCTATCTATCTATCTATCTATCTATCTATCTATCTATCATACCTGAAAGTAATTATTGCATTTGTTTACCACGCAGATTCAACAGGTAGCATGCCGTAAATGTCAATTATGCCCTGATTACATTGAAATTGTTTCGTGTTTTTTTAATCAGACTTGCATATATACAGTGCAATAATAAAAATAAATACAGTATGTGAAGAACACAGGTGATTAAGGACCCAGCTAAACTACTTCTTCCAAATGGGTACAGGGCATGAATATAACCAAATATGCAAACTAGCTATTACAATATACAATAGGCATTCTAAAGTAAATAATTGTACATTATATAATAGTGATATTAAAATGTATTTTTTTTTCAGATATGGAAAATGTGCCCTTTCACAATACTGCTGACCCACAGCTATAATTTTCATCAGGAACTAATTACATTTTTCTGGCTTACAAGCCGTAACAGTTGACATTTTTAATATTAAAATTAATCATTTTCGCTAAAAATTAAGCAGCTTTCACAAGCAATAAATATAGAAAAGTAATTATACACCATATCATCCCACAGAGTAATTCATCTGGTAGTACACACTTCAAAACAAACACAATAAGAAAGTGTGGCAAGAGTTACCCAATTATAACTCCTAGTTTATTGGAAAGACGAGACCTTGAGCAAACTGGAAGATTTCAGGTGCTGAATATACAGCAGCCTCAGGATATGAAATCACATCTAAAAAAACCTTTCAGCTGTTAATTATAACTGTGACTTGAAGCATTAATAAACTTGTTAGAAGAAAAAGTATTTCAACTAGCAATGTGTTAGAAAAAAAGATTTAGATAAGTCACAGGTAATGATCTTTTTATTAAAGTAGATTACATCCAGCTTTATTTGGCTTTAAATCCTGGAAACTGTTTTCATGACAGTATCTAGTTTCCTCATGATCACATTCACGCCTGTTTTATCGCCTCTGACTTTGCAGGTAAACTGATATGATGTCTGCTCGGGGCAGTAGAAAGCTTAACATGGGCCAAACATCTAGCCACTGCCCTTCTCCTTACCAGGGTAACACAGCACACTGCTGAGCCTCACTACCAATCTTGGGCAAGGGACACGTCCCCCCCCCCCAACAAAAAAAAATCACAAGATTACCTACAGTAGCTGTGCTCTCAGTAGCAGCAGGTGAGGGGTTGTCAATCCCCAAACTGACAAGCAGAAAATGGAAATATAAAATTAGATCCAGGGGTGAAATTTCAGTATTAGCCAGGTTCACAAGACTCACAACTCTGTCTGAAAAGCGCATAGTAGGGCTTATATGTTAGCATGTGTGAACAGCTCAAGGACCACTCAAAAGAAGACTCTTCAGAGGGTAGAGAAGCAAGGGTCAGGGAGTACTTATCTACCCTCTGAAGAGTCTTCTTCACCCTTGATATGAGGGTGCCCTGCCAGGGAACCCTCATGTCAAGGCTCCACTGCAGCTGCAGCATCTGTACCAACATTAGTTCTATCGCTGTACAAACTATGGACTGCATTTATAAATTGAGATAATAGAATAGAATATAATAGAATCAACTTTATTGGCCATGCATGTTTGCGCACACTAGAATTTTTTGTGGATTACAGTGCAGCATCAAGCAAGGATGAAATGAGGGGGGGGGGGGGGAAGAGAGAGACATTACATACATTCCATTAAGACATTATACACATTACATTGAGAGCATTAAAACATTACTTGTGGGGATCACATGCCCGCCAAGCTGCACAGCGCCTAGGCAGCCATCAGCGGCGCCACTGGTCATTGCAGCAGCAAAGTAGGTAGCATTATAAGCAGGGACAGTACAGTTATCACACCGGGAACACAAACCCACCGAGCTGCACAGCTCCTAGGCAGCCATCAGCGGCGCCACTGGTCATTGCAGCAACCAGGTAGGTAGCAATATAAGCAGAGACAGTACACTTATCACATAGGGAACACATACCCACCAAGCTGCACAGTGCCTAGCCAGCCATCCGCGCCGCCACTGGTCATTGCAGGTGGGTAACAGTATGAGCAAAGACAGCACAGTTGTAGCAGGGACAGTACAGTTATCACACAGGAGACATGGGATACATATTGCTGAGTGCACAGTTCCTAGGCAGCCATTTGCGGCGCCATCTTGAAGGCCTCACCAGGCCATCCTCCTTGGGGGGGGGAGGGGGGCGGATAGAGAGAGTCAATGATTCTGGGAGGCTGGGGGGAGAGTCAGTGAGGCCAGGGGCCTGGGAGAGTCAGTGAGGACTGTGGCCGAAGTTAGGCCCACTCTGGCCCAATTTCTGGAGCCATATCTTCTCCCGGGCAGCTGAGTTCACCCAGATATCTGTGGGGCCGGACGGACTTCCCAGTCCATCTTAGGGCTTTTAGCCAGGGCTTGCTTGCCTGGAGTCTCCGCTGCAGTGCTGGGCTGGGATCATCCACGGTAGGCCAGGATCCTCCACTGGGGCAAGGATTCCCTCTCTGCTTCGGCAGTGTGGCGACCGAGGGTCCTGCTGGCATGAGGGTCCTCATGCTGGTGGTATCGCTGCACCGGTCGTCATCCTAGGGTGCGTGGCTGTGGGCGCTGTCCATCTCCCCCTCCATACTCTTCAGCCAGGGGACACCGTAGCCAGCACCGGGGGGACCAGCGCCAGGGGAACACAGCGCTCCCCCATGCTTTTTGTCTCACCCGTCCTCCCCATCGCTCCCCCTGCCACCCACACCACCGCGCCTTCTCCATGGGCCGGAGATAGGAGCTCCATGGATGGAACACTGGAGCTCTCCTGTTTGCGACCATCCCCGGCCCCACCACTGAAGAATCCCCCACCACTGAAGAACTCAAGAATTCATTCATTCAGTGTAGGGAATTGATATAGTATATTAACTAGGAATTTAATAAGAAAGAGCTTTGTTGGGTGGGACACAGTCACCACCATCCACCCTCAGACAGTTCCCATTATACTTATTTGCTCTCCCCATACAGTATACGGAGTAATGTGCAGTTTTATTGAGCTGTTAGTGGCCCACACCTGGGAGCTCTGTCATTATGTTAATAATGTAACTAACTAGTTCTAATATTTCAGAAAGAGTCTACATGGTTGCTTACAAATTGTTTACAATTGCTTGCTGACAGCTTGGAACCCACACAAGTTGTCAGAACACTACATCAGTACACATGTTGACAGAACATATGGTACATACAGTCAAAATGGACACCCAAATAGAATTATTGTACCATAATGAAAGAGCTGTAGACAGATCTTTGTGGGCCCCATAGCAACATTTTAAAGGTGCACTTGTCCCAATGCCTCTATAATAAAAACCTCTCTACAACTGTTGTTAATGCTATGCCCTATTGTACTGCTCTAGTTTATTTAATGAACCATAGCAGTGCCCTAATTCACATTATGTAAAATTGAAGGACTGCTAGTACACTTTATGCTACAAAGTACCCCCATTTTATGCCACATTATAGTTCCTACAGTTCATATTAGGGGCCAGAAGTATAAAGCTTCAAAAAGTGATAAAATGGAGAGTGATAATCAGCTCCTACCTGTCATGTTACAGGCTTGGTTTGAAATATGACAGGTATGATTCGCTGGTGTTTATACCTTTTACCACTTTTGAAGCTTGATACATCTGGCCCCTAGGCCTTCACTTCAAATTGTGCCACATTACAGTACTCACAGTTCTTATTATGTTCATTTTATACCAAATTACAATGAGAAGCTACATGTGCGAATCTACCGTAGATTGTAGACCTCAAGAGAAAATATTGTAAGGCACCTACAGTATATACCACTTAGTGGTGAAAACTATTTATATAATATATGCTACTTTGACAGGGAAGGTGCCGCTCTCAACTCTGGGCCCCAAAGTAGTTGCACTCCCTGTATCTATGGTAGCTACACCCTTGCATACTGGCATTTTAAAACCCACTAACATTAATCACAAGTCATGCTGATAATTTCCTATTAAAATCACAATTCTGAACCATGAGACCTTGGAACACAATTAAATCTTTACTTATCTTATTCACCAAGAAACACAAATGACCCTGGGCGAGATGTACTAAGCCTTGAAAAATTATAAAAGGGAAGGTGCTAAATCACAAACCAACCAGCTCCTGGGAGCTAATTGGATGGCAGTTTATCACTCTCCTTCTTCATACATTTTCAAGCTTAGCGCAACGGGCCTCCTTTGAGAATAAGCACAGAACCCTGTCTATTACTATTATTCTTGTTGTGGTGTTTTAAGTAAATATGGCCCAAAGTGTGATTTTTATGACACCAACATTTTGCTTTTATCTATCATAAAAATTTAATGGAGGTCATCAGGATGCGGTGGTTTAACCGTGAGAGACCATAAACCCTGAATGTGGTCATAATCTGCAGAGTTTGCTGAAAATATTTATCACTTTTATATTGTAAATAAATATTTTAATACCATCATGAACACAGCTGTAGCATAATGGACAGTTTTACCTTTTTTACCAGAGAAACGCACCCTATCATGATCTAATATACAGAAAACAATGTGTAAATGAGTTCCAGGCAGATCATCACACCGGTGATTGAATAATTAATTAGTTGTTACTCTATTGATATTTCAGTAAAACCCATAAGACATGTTACATTAAAAGCACAGTGCGGAGGCTACAAAGTCCTTGATGATATTTAGCACTTTCTAGAGTGTTTATTCAACAACATCTGACATTTATTACCTCAGCTCAAGAAATAATCATGTGTTTAGTGATTTTCCATCTCTGCATTCCGAGCTTTTTGTACAAACTCTCCCTGGTTTAATTGCTGAGTGTATAATTATTTCTGCATTAATTAATGTCCAGTAAAGAACGCTGTAGAAGTAAGCCATCACACAATATGATCAGTGGGGATTTCTGTAGCACACAATGCTTTCAGAATATCTTCAGAATCGCTACAGTATGTTATACTTAGCTACAGGAAGATGAGACAATGCCAGAAACGGATATGGTCCAAATTGTACGGTCTGGATCAGTGATGGCTAACCTTGACATTCCAGCTGTTGTTGAACTACACATCCCAGCATGCCCTGCATCAGTTTTAGCATGGCCAAATAGTAAAACTGTAGCAGGGCATGCTGGGATGTGTAGTTCAAAACCGCTGGTGTCAAGGTTAGCCATCACTGGTCTAGATAGACAGTCCAGACATCAACACCAAATGGTCAACATGTACAAGGTGCACATACTGTAGACAAAAGGCTGACATAGATATTGTCAACACATGAACATGTTGACATGGTTTTGTCATGTTTTGTGGTGTCGATGTGTATATTTCATCACGTGGACCCCAAATTAGTGTAACAAGTACCCTTGCATGGCTAGCTCCGCTCTCCAGGCTGCACTCGGCACACTTAACCATTTCCAACCAGAGGACGATAAAGTAAGAAAAAGTCCCAAAAAATTAAATAATCCTCATAACTCAAGTCAACATTTTCATGTGTTGACCATTACCATGTCAACATTTTGTTTATAGAAACCTATTGACTGTTGATCTGGACACTGTTGACCTATCGACCGTAACCCCCTAAATCAGGTACTCAACAGTTTTTAGTTTAGTTTTTTGTGTTTGTTTTTTTACATGTATATCTACATCTTTTTTCATTTTCTTGAGTTATAACAAACTTGATGACGTTCTAAATATCCCAAACTGGTGATTACTAACAGCTTAGCAGAGGGCACCTATATAGTTCTGAATGAGCTGTGTAATAATACTGATAATAATACTCAATAATAATGTGCACTGGACATAGAAAAAACAAACATGCAAACACCATACAGTTTATAGAGTGCTGTGAGACCAAGGGGGGCATTCAATCACTGGCAACCATCTCCAGACGGGGGAGATGGCTGCTGGGCCCTATTCAATGCTGTCTTCCTCGACAGTATTGAATAGGGGAGCTTGGCAGAATGGGCCTGAGAACAGCATAGAATGACAAGCTTTCGGCTGCAGCTTATCTCTTCCCGGCTGCAGCTCACGGTCACACCCCCTTCTCACCCCACTGCAGGCTCGACAGCCATGACCCCAGATTGAATACCATCGAAAACTGCTGTGCCACTACAATACATCATTTATTTATTTGTTGGTAACGGGTTTTATTTTAACTACAGTGCTGAAATATAATAGTTTTTTTTTTAAACTGTTCAGAATTTGTCAGATTGTTTCTGATTGAATTAGATTAAGAACATCTATTCAAAAAGTATCCAACATAATTTTAGAAACATTGACATCGATAATCAGACCATTGTGACATTGTGGTTTTACATTTCTCTTGTGGTTGCTCCTCTCTGCAACTGTCAGGTATACATCGGGAGCTGAAGTCTTCAGGATTTACAGACTACCCAATCAGCAGTGACTGGCAGAACTTCCTACCCAGTGGCTGCAGAGTGAAGCAACTGACGGGCTTCCCAGTATGCAGTGATCAGCTGCACCTCAGGCACTGGGGGAGCGAACTAGGATGCACAGGGTTCCAGGAGGTCCTTTTGAGACTGGTGGTGGCTGGAACATTATTTTCCAGAATCCGCCTTGTTACCGTTTCTTACTTCTCAGGCATATCAGGGAAAGCCCAGCCTTTTATGGTTACATCTAGTATATAAAACAGGCCACTCTTTTCAGTTGCTGGGACCTGTTAGTGACATCCTAGCGCCATGCTTTGTTGCTAGTGCTAGTTTAACACAACAGCAGATTACGTGCTGGTGAGCAGAGGAATTTCCTACCCATTAGTAACACTTGCCTTAAACTAATGCATCATTGCATGTTTCTCAGAAAGCCGGAGTTTTGCAGGATATATTATATTATCAAGAGACATTTATTCACGCAATTTGAAACAGACTCAATTTTTAGCCACATATATCTAATTTGTGCAGCTTATCTCAATGTGTGCAGTCCCCTGGCATCAATGGACAGGCTTGCTCCAGATTGCTTTCTAAATATTCCTGTGGGCACGTTTCAAATATTTCTTCAGATGCTTGCAGGCAAGGGAGAAGAATGTTCCTAATTATGCAGAGAAACATGTAATGTTATTCTAATGCGAATCTGCTCTGGGAGAATTCAGTGTTGTTTATCCATTTCTTTTACGTTTCAGCTTTGTTTGAACAGTCATGTGAGGCCTACAGACACAAGGGGTATCCCTCAGACTTCTACTATATTGATTCTGATGGAAGCGGACCACTTGGGCCTGTGCGTGTTTACTGCAATATAGCCGGTAAGAACTCCTATGTGTTCATTTATATTTAACTGTCATTAAATATTTCACAATCTCCTCTCCAAAAGAGATCAGCCAAGCCATCAAGCTATTAATTGCAGCAGGAGCCCAGTTTATGCCGGAGCTAAGTGACTACAGGCTACGCTTTTCTTTCTCAAACTGGGTCTGCAGCTTCAATTTTTAAACATTGTCACCTGCGCCCCACACAAGCCAGACTGAAGATGGTGCAGCCTTGTGTTTTGCTGGCTACGTAGGCAGATGATAGGGCAGCTGTTGTTCTGCATTAAATATCAGGAGAGACAGTATAAAACATGCAGCAGCAGTCTCGGGAGGAGATGGCTTATTGCAGCCTCTTTACACATTACAAGAAACAATTCATTTTTGAGTGAGTGATAAAGATTTAATTTTATTCATTTTAGCACTTTAAGCTGTTCTGTATGTCTGCTCCTTACTAATTTTAAACTTGGTTTGTGGTTATAATCCTGGTTCTATAGACTGTAAATTGTGTACAAAGACACATTTTCACCTGTAAATCTCACCGTACTTCGATCATAATTACAGAATGAGCTATAGTACAGATGTGTCCACATACACCTGTTGTCTTTTCACTATATGTATCAAGACTCTTCATGTTACTTTGACACTACACCACCGATAGCAAAGCATACTTTTTTCCTACATTGTGCATCTCAGTCGAATCGTAGCCAAATGAAAAGCTGCTCACAGTGTACCAGGGACACTAGGTTGTTACTTTTGTCACAAAGGAATTGGTGTAAAATGTATATAAATTCCTAAAACATGACTTTTTATAGAGTCTCACACAGGAGTTCAGGGGTCATCCCCAGGGGTCAGTATACTGTTCTTAGGTGCATATCCGGTTGGGGGTCAAGCAATCTAAAGCTACCTTAAGAGGGGCATATGGTTGCACTTACTTGTACCACAAGCTCACTACCAGCTTAATGAATTTTCCCTCTCCCTTTGACTGTTAGAATATGTTCAGCACATTTAAAACCTTAAACTGCTTTATTGGATTTGCATCTTTAACAAATGATGATAATGATAATAATAATAATAATAATAATAATAATAATAATAATAATAATAGTACTGCTACTACTACAATTATTATTCCGCAACACCTGGCAATACATAGGGGACAGGACACTGACGCAATTATCAAGGTGGCAGAGATATATTCTAAGAAAAGAACATGAGGAGAGAGGGCCCTGCTTGTGAGAGCTTATATTCTAAAGAAAAGGGACAAACAGAGTTGGGTGACACTGAAGGGATAGAAGGAAGCATAAACAGAAGGTAAGGATAAGAAATTGTTAGAATTAATAAATAAGTGGGTCTTGAGAGCCCTTTAAAGTTTTGTAGGGAGGTGGAGAGTCTGATTCGGAGAATTTTAGAGATACGGAGTGAAACGTCAAAAGTCTTAGAGGCAGGAATGGGAGGAAGTAACCCGTTAGCAGGAGAGGTGGTGTGCGGGAAGGAGTGTAATGAGAGACTGTAAGGTCAGATGTAGGTGGGAGAGGAATGGGTGATGGCTTTGTAGTGAGTGTGAGGAGCTTTAATTGTATTCCGAAAGTGAAGGGGAGCCAGTGCAAGGCTTGTAAGAGACGGGAGGTGGATATAGTCCATTTGGAGAGGAAGATGAACCGGGCAGCAGCATTGATAATAGACTGAAATGAAGAGAGGTGTTTGACAGGGAGGTCAAAAAGTAGGAGTTTACTGTAGTCTCTGGAAATGATTAGTGATTGGATGAGGGTCTCTGTGACATCTTGGGTGAGATAAAGTCTGATCATTGGAAATATTTTTGAGGTGGAACTGACATTTCTGTGAGAGGTGTTGAATGTGTGGTTTAAAGGAGAGGGAGGATTCAAGAATAATGCCAAGGCAGCGTACTTGGTGGCTAGAGGAAATAGTTGTTCCATCAATAGATAGTGGAATTGGTGAAGGTGAAGTTATGTGGGAGGGAAGATGATCAGTTCAGCCTTATACATGTTTAGCTTAAGAAAGCGCTGGGACATCCAAGAAGAGATAGCGGAGAGAGAGACAATTGGAAATATGAGTGAGGAGAGAAGAGGAGAGGTCAGGAGAGGAGAGGTTTTGTATCATCAGCATAGAGGTGATATTGGTCGAATACTACTATGACTACTACTACTAATACTAATTATAACAGCATTACTACTACTTCTTATTGAGAGAGCTTTCATTTGCATAATCTTCATGCATACAGAGTTAATAAATGTTGCATGCAATGCTTGAGGGATTCTGGTCATTGTGCTTCAAGTTATAATCATACTAAATATTATCAAATTATTATTGTATTTTTATATTATTAATGTGTCTTCACTAGTTATTTATGGTGATTTTGATCAATTTGTGATAATTAATGTTAATTGCTCATTGACATTCTCGGGCACATATTTCTCTGTGAAGTTCCATGTTTCTCTGAGCCATTAACCTTAGACTTATTCCTCCACTATGATTCCAACTCTTCTCTCCATCTTTCCCCGGAGGGTTTTGTAGATGAAACTGATGAGAACCGCTGGGAAACTCAGCTTCCGCATAATAGGCTGGGGTTAGAAATTTAAGTCAATGTTGGAATTATGAATTCATTCAGCACTATTGATGAATGCTTAATTTAACATGAATATGTAGCTAGAGGAATATTTTCTATATATTTTGTAAATACGGACAGTCTCATCATAAAACGATTCTATATTAGAGGAAGTAATTTCTGTCCCAAATAATATGCTCATAGTGACAATGGACAATGGCCTTAAATTAACTTTAATCACACTTGGGGGTTATACAGACCTGAGCATGTGTATGGATTATAGCACACATGTGCAAGGCCAAACAGCAACAAAAAGCACCATTTTTTTTCACATATAAACATATTCATATGCACAAACACACACATATACATAAACACACAAATACATAGACACATTCATTCTCACCAAGAAGAGGGCAGCAGTTCTTCCGTCTAGTCTGGAGGGGAAGAACTTCTATGTCACTGACAGACTCGGCCTCCATTGGTAGGAAGAAGGGACTGAGGAGAGAGAAGAGGTGACTACCAGACTGCCTGCATAATTCATATCACTAAAGGCAGATACCTGACAGCCAGAAAGATTCTTTTGGCAAGCCTCCAAACCTTACCTCGCTCGCCAACACCACACTGTACCTCACTGGACTCTCTGCACTGCAGTCAGTGACATGGAACATGCAGGCAGTGTGGTGACAACCCCTTCCCTCTCGTGAAGTCCTCTCCTCCTACCCTGAGTTCCGACTCCTGGCTTGTTACAGAGAGCCGATGCCTTCTGTCCGCACTGGTGCCTGGAGCTCAAGCTCCACTCACTTCATCCTTGTTATGCCCTTGGTACTATTGCATATTGTACCCCTAAACTGTTGTTTCTAGCTATCATTTATCGGATCATCTGATTGGAATGTACATTCAGTGGGATAATTTCAAGGCTGACCTGGTGTGGTTACATCCAGCATATAAGGATGCATTGCACTTTAGCAGATCATTTAGTATGTAATGCATTTGCGATGCACAGATGCAGATGAGATGTATCATTACATTGCGTCGCCGCATCCCATTGCCATTACACCATGTAATAGGATGAGATTTTTGGTAAGGTTCCGAAATTGAACTAAATTAAATGTTTGAAATGTAATTTTTTTTGCCCAAAATCTCAAATGTAATAGAACGCGGTTTCAGGGGTAGAAATGGAATTTGCATGTGATTTATGGCGATTTTTGGTATCGGAAATGTGTGAATTTTGGTCACAGAAATATGCTAATTTTTACACATGTGCAATTTATTTACACATGGCAATCTGCAGTTTTTTGTCATATTTAAAAAAAATAACGGCGTGGTGTCTCCCCTCCTGAGCCAAACCAGCCCTGGACTCATTGAGAAGGTCCCGGCTCCAAAATATGGGGAACAAAAAGCATAGAGGGCCCCCGTATTTCTGAAACCAGCCCCGGGCTCTTGGACCGGTCATGGTTCCAAAAATCTAGGGGACAAAAAATCTGAGGGTCCCACATATTTTGGGCACCAGGCTCCAACAACCAACAGTGTCATGTCACAGCCGGGGGACACTTTTTAAACAAGGCCCCCCAGCTGTACAATGAGCACTGTGGCTGTTTATCCCTTGACTGGGTCCGTGAGGGAGTCAGAACCAGTCCGGTGCTGTCCCCGGTGTCCCATGGTGTTGTACCCCGGACTGATGTGTGTAAAACATAGGCACCAGGCATGTCAGTAGCCGGCGCCAGAGATTTACATAGAAAAGCCGGGGGTGGGGGTGGGGGGGGGATGGGAGGAGGCTCAGAGGAGGAGAGGGAGCCTGCCCGCTGCCCGGCTCTAAACAGTGGAAATCCCGAATTTTCCGGCCTTGCCAGACTGGGCACTGAAGCACAGACCGGAAAATTCTCGGGATTGCCACTTAAGGGGTTAATGTGCCCGCTGGGTCTAATAGTTCTCCTGTAATAATAATGTGTAAATACTGAGACACACACCCAGAAATGTACCCCTTTACACTGAAATTCATTCACTTATACTCATCAGGTCCAGTGTTGTCATCTCTGCCACTGCTCGGTCTGCACTGACAGCCGCTGAGTGAGCAGGCTGTTCAGGGTCCCCGTCCCTGTCTCCACTATAGAACAGCCTGCTCTCTCGGCACTGACAGGCTGCTGCTGCTGTAGCGGAGACAGAGACCCACGGGGTCAGTGCTGAGTGAGCATGGCAGAGATGACAACGCTGGACCAGGTGTGTTTGTATGAATGAATTTCAAGTGTAAAAGGAGTGTTTATTCAAGTTTTTTATTTTATTTTAACTATAAAAAAAAATTTGCACATGTTCTGTCAACATTTTAGACTCAAACTGGTCTATTGTGTTGAACATTTGGTAACATTTATCAAAAATTGCACCCTTTTACATTTCTGAACTGTGGCCCTTATTCAGTTCTGATCGCAGTACAAATCTGTTCTTAAAATGGTCTTATTCTATTTCACTCTTTCTGACAAAATCCTTCTTAGATGGACAAAACCTGTTCACTGCAGGTGGGGCAGATGTAACATGTGCAGAGTGAGTTACATTTGGGTGGGGTGTGTTAAAACTGAAATCTAAATTGCAGTGTAAGAATAAAGCAGCCAGTAATTAATCTGCACAGAAACAAAATAACTCAGCCGAATCTAACTCTCTCTCCACATGTTACATCTGCCCCACCTGCAGTGCACATGGTTTTGTCCATCTTAGAAGGATTTTGTCAGAAAGAGTGAACTAGAATAAGGCCCATGGTTTTGCCCATTTTGAGAACAAATTTGTACTGCGATCAGATCTGAATAAGGGCCTGTACACTTTATATTGGGAACATATCTGGATGAGATTGGAAGTATGCAAATGATCTGACAGACCAAAATATGCGATTTCACAGACAAAAATGTGATTTATACCGCAATTTGCATTCTGATACATGTGCGAATTACACAAAACAGGGGAATTCGGATTTTTTTTGACCAAAGTTCGCAAAAGTTAGAAAATCACACCCTATCACATGTCACCCAAGATGCCTAAATGTGGTCTATATTACTGTATACAACAATGGAAAATAACCTTGAATAGTTATATTTATTATCCTTTTCTAGGGCTCAATATCAGATACTATTTTAAGTCACTGAACTGTTCCTCACTGGTTTCACAATTTTGTCATTTGCATTTCACAGTAATTGGTATTAGTGTGAAATTAGATAAAGAAATATCTAATAGAGGAAGCATTTTTGAAACAAGTAGACAGTGTGATATACAGATAATAATGTCTTGGATTAACCTCTCAACTGGATCACGGAGCAGAGGGGCAGATGTGATGAGAGAGAGGAAGGGGGGGGGGGGGGCTACGTTCTGTGATGGGTTTTGCTGGGGCACGACAAACCTGCCCTGTTGGTTTGCCCTGCCCCAGCAAAACCCACCACTCCACGGGTTAAACAGTAAACAATAGTAAACTTAAAGACAACTTGTCTTATTTTATCACAAAATGAGAATGTGTGTGTGTGTGTGTGTGTATGTATATATATATATATATATATATATATTTATTTATATATTTATATATATATGTAGAGAAAAAGGCAGAAGGAGCACACAATGAGCAATAGTACATGTATTTTACTAAAATTTATAAAAGCTCACATACATATCAGCTTGGATGGCGTTCAGCAAAGTATCGACAATCCGAATAAATATCACCGGCACCCGAAGGACACGGCTGGATGTCGACTGCTGGACGCTGATCCACAGGGACAAACACAGACAGACAAAGCAGCAACATGGCAAGTCTGGAAACCACGCTAGCAGTGACTTTTTGTTCCTGGTCCGAGGGGGCGCACTAGTAGTAGTAGTACGTTTATTTATAAGGCGCCGCAAAGTGTCCGCAGCGCCGTACATAGCAAACAAAAAACAAATGACAAGGTAACGTACAAGGTGTGTTGAAAAATACAGTATAAGTAGGTGTCAAAATTGTCGAGGAGACTGAAGATGAAGTAGTGGAAGGGAAGAACAGGACAGGAGGACAGGTGAGGTAAAGAGGTAGGGTGAGTACTTGAGGCAGGAGGACCCTACTCATAAGAGTTAACATACTAAAAATAGGTGGGTGGACGAACGAAAAACAACAGGATAAGTAGGAATGGAGGGGAACGGAGGCAGGATAGGAGGATCAAAAGAGGCTAGGAGGAGGAGGGATCGGCTAGTCGAAAAAAGTGGGTTTTGAGGGAGCGCTTGAAGGAGGTAAGGGAATCAGAAAGCCTGATGGGTGGCGGGAGGTTGTTCCAGTGCAGGGGGGCAGCGCGAGAGAAGTCTTGGACACGGGAGTGGGAGGAGGTGATTAGGTGAGAGGTCAGTCGGCGGTCAGCGATGGAGCGAAGAGGACGGGAGGGAGTGTGGATAGAGATCAGTGAAGAGAGGTAAGGAGCGGTGGAGGAGGAGAGAGCCTTGTAGGTGGTGGTGAGGAGTTTAAAGAGAACTCGGAAAGGAATGGGGAGCCAGTGAAGAGATAGACAGAGGGGGGAGGTGGAGGTAGAGCGGCGGGAGAGGAAGATGAGCCTAGCGGCAGCGTTAAGAATGGTTTGGAGAGGTGCGAGGCTAACATCTACACATGGGCCCTGCCCAGTCTGAAATTGCTCTGTTTCTACCACATACTATAGAATGGCATTAGAGGGGTTCAGCTGAATCACAATATGTCCCCTGACAGTGACTCCCCTCCCTGTCACCACCTTCTCCTCTCTTTTGCAGACCAATAGGAGCCAAGGAACACATCATTCCCTTGCTTATACAAACACCATGATATTTACTTATCTTTCCTCTTACTAGGATTAAAAAATTGGTTTTGTTTTGGCAAATCAACTCAGCATTCCCATGAACACTGAAAATGGTCCATCTGCAGGTTGTCTTCTGCCAGGAGCCTTTATTTATCTTTTTTTGAAGCGAATAAGTCGTAGTGATAGAAACATGTAATTGCTAAATGAGGTGGAACAGATTGCCTCCTGTCACATCAGTAAGTCTCAACGAACGTATTCTGACAGGAACATTGCATTATTCACACACGCACACACACACATATATATATATATATATTCACACTACTTTACTAACTGCTTGTCCAATTAGTGCTAAAACTTTACCGCTGACAAACTGAATCTATAGTTATAAAATAACTATTGGTAAAGTGAGATAGCATGCACGTTTGTGTTATCTTTTATATCCCAGTAGTGACCCGCTGGGGTTAATAAATATTCAATACTAGCGTTCTTTTCTCGGCGAGCTTGTCAAACTGACATTATATTTCTTCTGTCCTCAATATTGTTTATATAAATAATACAAAATAAATTGTGATTAAATCATAAATAAGAAACCCCTTTTTTGGAGCACAGTATATATATTGCATTGCCTTTACTAATCGTACAGATGTCATGTAGAAAGACCTACAGCTCTTCAACTGTTGTGCTCCCTAATCCCAGGGGTGTGACTCATTCTGGGCGGGATCCATCATGCATTGCATTTTGCTTGTAATGCATCCTACCACTATTTCCAAACATAATAGCCTTTATTAATGTTGTAAGCTTGAAAAAAAAACTGGTTGGTACATCCCGCCGTCTGAATGATATCAATAACCAAATTTAAAAACCACCTGGCAGCAGGATTCAGAGATCTTGGTTACATATATTTGCAAATACATACAGATGGAGTGCCTCTCGTTTAGCGTGGGATTGCCAACCGCCAGCCCCCACCAGCCGCAGGAAGTGGACGCGGGCACGAGACGCCCCCACATCCCCTTCCGAAGGAGCTGCCATTGGTCCCCGCTACCTCCCCGTCGCTGTCCACCAGTCCCTGCCACCTCCCTGCACTCCCCCTAACCCTGCTTGTCTCCCTGAAGCGGAGAAGGGCATGCTCGTGCATCCCAGTCAGATGGGGACATTCTGGCATTCCCCGGTGCTGGCTGAGAGGCCCTCCATCTGTAGGTAAGCCCCCAAACCATCCGTCAAGGCTTCTCTTAGTATTGGGAGTCACTATTGCTATATCTAGGTGCGGGGTGTGGCCACCAAAAATCAGCATAAACAAAAAGCTCAGAGTAGCATACCAGTGAGAAAACTAAAGTGTTAAAAAGTGTTAGTGTTAAGAAGCCAGAGCTAGGTACAAAAGTGATACAAAAGTGATGAATGTAAATAAAATATTAAATAAATGTAAAGGTGTCACCAAAAAATTGTTAGTCAGCACTGCTGAGTATCATCTGGCTTGGAATTGATAACCTGGGCATGCAGTATGGATCAGTATAAATAAATGAGGGCCTGTGATAAATGTGGTCACGAGGTATGCCAGCTATCTCACAGTACACACTGTATGGGGTAAAATTCATGTGGGTGGCAAATAGAAAAACACCCTCTTGGCTTTTAATGACTTCAGCATGTCAGACACATTTACGGAAGCTCTATCGCCATTCATGATGTCAGGCTGTTGTGGCACCTAGGGCACTGGCATTGAGGGCTCGGATTACCATATTCCATTTTTCCTTTTCTTTTCTAAAGATCCATACACACTGGGGGTTTTTGCCTAGTGTGTATGGAGAGTGATGATGTTCACATCACTGGCTGGAAGATTGCTCAGTGCATATACCCTGTGTGATTTTCACAGCTGTGTGGTAGTGGGAGACAATGGAAAGTCTTTCACTCATCCTGTCAAACAGGGTGATGGACATTGGTGGCCAGCCGTGATCTGGGAGCACGCATTTGTGCTCAATGCTCATCCCCTGCCCATACAAATAGCCAGTTTTGAGCTGAAATGGCAAAAAGTGAGCTGCTTTCAGCTAAAAATTGACTAGTGTGTATGGGCCTCTAATGACATTCAATTAACTGAATTTAATGGTGTATTTATAAAAAAAAAAAAATTCAATAAAAAAGAAAATAGAAAAGTAGAAAAAAAAATATTTAAAATATATCTACATTTATTTCTACCGTCCAGCGTTTTGTCGTTCGGCCTGAACCGGGTGGTGTGAAATCTGCCTGAGGGGGCCGAATTCAGTATATTTCTTAGGATCCTATGGCATCTGCTCTTCTACCTTTATAAAAGAGGTACTCTTCTGTACAGTATTTGTTCCTGTACTCAGTAGTGATGTTTTTCTGCATTATTTGCATATTACATAGTGTATACATGGGGTTTGAAAAAAGAAAATAAGATCATAATTATCTTCTATAGCATTGCAACAATTAAGGAAGAAATAAAAAGTGCACCATAAATGGATAATGGATACAAACTACACATAACCAAATAAAATAGGAATAAGACTGGAAGAAATGTCATATCAAAATCACTTCTTTTGTTATCAGGAAAACGGCTCCCCCTGCTGTTAAATATACTGTACGAAGATATTACAAGTCACCTTGAAGTTGTTTGACCTCTATCACAGCACACATGCCTTTACTTTTTATATGACCATAAAACTTCTTGGTGAACTTAGGGTTGTATTATCTTGCATCATTCTGGTCCTAGGCCGCCAGCGGCCATGTTATCATAGCCTATTGTTTTCTACCAGGACATGGAACATACTCCGAGCTTCGTGTTATTGTAATATAAAAAGGCAAATGATGAGGAGATAGCGGAGTGTAGCAGCTTGCGCTGTGGTCTTTAGCTGTAAAACTGTCTCCCAGGACTGACTGCAGACAGCATCTTCAGCTAAATTGGACAATGAAATAAAACTACTGAGTCATAAAGTTGTAGCATTAGCCTGGAATTAAAGCATTGTCACCTTTGCATTAGAAAGCAGTTTAAGCAGCTCTTAAAAACGTTTTTTTGAAGATGAATTTAACTTTGCATGGGTGGACAGTGCAATGAATTCTGTAATATTTACAGCTTCTTCTTCGTTTTTTTTCTCACTCTGTTTCCTGGAGCGGTATAGAATTGCACCCAGTGATGGACGATAAAATAATGATATCTCTCTGGCTTAATGGCAGCAAATGATATTAAAGTGAGAGGGATAATGAGTGAAGGAAGGTTATCCTGGTTTATATGTACTATAAATCTAGAGATGCTTCTCAATAGCTTTTCATTTTCTGCCGCTGCGCGTCCATTAATTGTTCAGTTGTAGACATTAATGCACAGGACTATAGAGATACTTTGGTGGGGCTGTAATATAGATTGTTTGTTTATTTTTGAGAGTATTATATATTTATATAAATCTTCTGTGTGAAGCACCTATTTCTATTTTGCAATTTTTATCTCTAATCACTAAACATAAAAAATAAATCACAGATTTCCTACCTCATGACAAGTCTATCCACTTGGAGGCCTCGGGCCAGCTTGGCACCACCAGGTCCCTAAGCTCATCGTATTTTATTGTATGTAGTTTTCTATAAGCAGATAGTTAGAACATAATTATGGTTCTGTTCACTTACTTAATTCAACAGCATTATGGTTGGTATTTGTTTTACTCCTGTAATTATGGTTTGATTTGTAATCAGATACAGTATATTGGTAAAATATAGTAGACGACATGCCACGTGCATTGTTTTTTTTATATTTAATATGATTTAACATTAATTTTGACATGTTTGTTTTTATTCCTTTAAGCAGCTCATATGTCATTCTTTCAGAAATTAAAGAGAAAATCACAATCTGGGGGAGATTTAAGATTTACTAAGCTGGAAAACAAATTCTTCACCTGTCACATGTATGGATGAACTACAAAAAAAGTCCTTTCCTTGTCCCAAGTGGTTCATACTGTAGGTTTTTCATCTTCTTTTCTTCTTGGTGTTCAAATATAGAAAAGAAAAGAAGGGATAAAGGAGATTAAGGATACCCAAATACTTTTACTTGTACTCTTTTTCGCTCACAAGAACCATTTTGTTTCAAAATCCACATTCAGGCCCTCAGGCTGCATGGTTCCTACTTTAATAATGGAACGCATCTCTGTTTTAGCTAGTGACCCTTCTAGAATATCCTTTCTCCAATTTCCAACTACTTTTGGATGCCACAAAATATATACATTCATTGGTTTTACTCCCACGATGTTCCTCAATATGGATGGACACATTATGTGTTGCCAAACCTTTGCGGATGTTCCCAAGCTGTTTGCCCATTCTTTCTTTCAGGTTTCTACTAGTTTTCCCCACGTATTGTTTTTAGCATGAGTGAGTTAGTAGATACACTACATTGTTACTATCGCAGGTATTGAAGTCTTTAATCTGGTGTGTGGTATTTTTAACTCCTTGATTACAGTTTCCTTGCTTTTACAATTCCTACACATCAAGCAGGTACCGCATCTGTAGAAATCTATGGATTTAATGGGTTATTTCACTCCCAGCTTATCTGTAGTACTTTTTACTACCATATTACGTACATTTCTAGCCTTCCTATAGATACATTTAGGTTGTGCTTGGAGGGGTTTCTTAGCTACTGGATCCTTCAAAAGAGCATTACAATGTCGCTTGATGATATTTTCAAGTTCGTTATGTTGGCTTTTAAATTGTGAGCTAAACGGTATCCTTTTTCTCTTTTGTTTTAGTTGATACTCCACCTCCATAACAAAATTTTGACATCACTCTCTGGATTTCACTAGAAGTATTTCTCAATTCTAATATAAACATACTACACAATGGGGGTTATTCAGATTCAATCGTACAATTTGCATATGGGAAATCCCAGCATTTCATGGGCATTCCAATGAGAACTTTAGGCGATCCCATACAAATTGCCCGGTGACGTATGCAGATGTCATCTGCCCGCCCTGTCCTCACAGAGGGTGCTCACAGGTCCGGAGTCTCAGATCTGCGAGTGCTGAAGAAATCATTCAATGGTCGCTGAACATCGAATGATACCCCCTGCACCCCCTGGGGTTTCGGGGGGCAGGTGGCTGTGCTTACAGTGGACGGCCCTTGGTTGACTCGCAAAGGCTGTGAAATTTGCAGCCTTGCTCATCAACTAGAATAAAGGCCTATATATATTGTATCTTCTTTCTTTTCTATATTTGAGAACCGAGGAAAAAAGCCAAAAACCTATTTACCACTTGGGACAAGGAAAGGTCTTTTTTTGCAGTTCATCCATTCATCTTTTTAGGTTGTGAGCGCTGTATGTGAAAGGTGAATAATTTGTTTTCTGTATCCATGTGTTTCTAAAGGTAGGGTGACCTTTCTTATGCCTTGTTTACGTGGCTGCTTCCAGAGTGCGCTTATAGGGGTATTGACAGTTCTTGTTTGGTCATTACTAAGATGGGAGCTCTATTTTACATGGGATGTTGCTATGAACAACCAATCAGAATCAACTTCTTTTTTTAGCACCTTCTAGAAGATAATAGATAGTATCTGATTTGGTTGCCCATAGCAAGATCCCGTGTGAAATAGAACTCACATATTATTTTTAATTCTGTAAATGTAATTTACAAAACTTCAAACAAAACCACTTGCCTTCATTCTGCACAACTACTGGCCTGATTCTGAGTCGTTGGGCGGAACGTGGCTGAAATTAACGGAAGCCAGACTTACTACCATATGCTAATATGACTATCTGTATGGCTAATTTGAGGGTCTGCTCAGCATCAAGTGGGAGGTTATCATTAGAATCAGCACTCGTACCTGCTTCATTCTGGTTGCAAGGGACTGTTAGAAACCAGCTTTCCTTCTCTGTATAGCATAGAACTCTAGCTACATGCCAACAACTCTCCCATGAAATTCCTTGCAGATGAATCTCTTGCATATGATTGTGTCATTGCCCCTTAGATGTTTCCCATAAACAACCATTTCACACAAGAAAATATGTGGGCAACATTGTCTGGCAGGGCCATATTATTTATAAGGCTGAAGACTAGGGATCCTGCAAAGGCTCTTATCTGTGCCCTAGGGATGCATTAGATCAAGGCACTTTGCACTTAGCAAGATACACTCATAGACAGCTGAGGTTTGTTTTGAGACAATGTGGTGCGAGTGAGGGACAGCTGACCAACCCGCACACTAGCACTAGGAAAAAGAAAGAATGACTGGCCAATTTTATTTTAAATGGGTGTCCATGTGACTATTGAATGTGTTAATGATGGCATAAGTCTACTTCACAAATGTAGCCCAAATGCCTTGGAAATGGCTAATGTCTTGTCACCCGATGATACACAAAAAATAGTAAACTTGCTTCTGTGCATACATGGTTTGCTAAAAAGCTCACTACTTGATGTTATACAATAGAGATGAGCAGTTTAATTTTATTGAAAACTAAACTACAGTAACTTAAAGTTTGGAGATCCGGGTAGCACTGTCTTCCCTTGAGTTTTAAACTCAACTTCAGATTTAAATATCAAATCTGGAGTTTTGGATTACATGTATGTCCCTCTCTCATGATTTCAGGTACCAACTAATTCAAGAGAGTGTATGATGAGGTGGGCTCAATTAACTGTAAATGACTGGAATTAATTCTATTGATTTTAATAATACAGTAAGAACAGCAAAAGTTCCAAGGTACATGATTTTAGATGTTTTATAGATTTTGAGTGAATTTTAAAGAAACAGATCCAACACCAAACCCAAAACTGAACCCAAAACAGTGGAGGATGCTTTCTTATACCAAAACCAAAACAAAAGGATGATTTAGAACCAAAATTAACCTGCTATGGGGCACTACGCATATCTCTATTAGATGTGGATCTGTGTCTGTGTCAGGCCAATACAGGTATATGATTTATGCTAGTTATGATTATGAAAACATTTTCTGACATCACACATGAGCAGATATTTCATGGCTTGGGAAAATGTTGGGTTATTGGCCAATGTTGATGATTAAGTTAGCCTTAGCATGCAGTATAAAGCAACTGCACCAGAGGACTCATTAGAGATGGTGAAGCATACTGTAGGTGCAGTGCCATTCTGTTTATCAAATGTGACTTTGCCTGCAGTGAGCAGCACTACAATGCCATTGAAGGTAGACCATGTCATAATAAAACAATATAGAAGATTTTAGAAAATATAATGTTAACTGTCTTGTCTGATCTTTGTATGAGGTATTGCATGATATGGTGTCCCTAATGCAGGGCCAGATTAACAATGGGGTGGATGAAGCTCCTGGCCTCCACAGAAATATAGCCCCATCGTCATGACAGCATGATGATCACCAGACAGACACCACATGGCCACATTGTCGGCCATAAATCATAAGAATTAAAATTGCATTCCTATTTTATACATTTATGCAATTTCTAAACTTTTATATATTTATGGAGACACTGGGGCTTATATTGTATAGGATCTACATGGCTACATGCCACTAGCTTCACCTCCCTCACTTCTCCTAAGAGGCCTTGCAACATTTTCAGCTCCAGGCCCTTTAGCCCCTTAATCCGGCCCTGCTCTAATGTAGTTATAATGTGACAAGATCACCAGTCTGCTTTGTCGCTTACAGTACATCCTAGAAGTCTCTAGTGTGAGGATGTGTGTCCCTGCGTTTCATATGATACAAGTAAGAAGTGATAGGAACTCCTCAAAGGAAAGCTAAAGAAAGATTATTCTGTAAAATAACGCACACTTCTGAACTGTTTTTTTTTATGCACCCAATTATTCCTCTGTGATGTTCTCTCATGTAACAAACAAGATTAATTAACTTGATATGTTGGAAACTGTCATGTAAAAAGATACTTGCTGTTTCCTAGATCCTCCATGGAACAATGAAAGAAAGGATATTCACTTACTTCCTTTCGACAGTATGCAAATGAGTAAGTCCCAGTCACAGAACCAACTCCTGGAAAAATGCAATTAACATCCCAAACCTTAAGTCTTTGCTTTAAACAGGTCAATGTTGAGGTAGGATTCCACAGACTCAATGTAGAAGCCTTATTTTTAAATGTTAATTTCCTTAGATATTGAGTCACTACTACAATTAATGCTACTTCCAACTTGAGGATATCCAACAGATATAATCAACCCCAATATAGGGAAACCCCATTTACTGTCAGTGGCAAATACAGTACTTTGAGTCTCCCTCTCACGTTTGTCACTTTTCACATTCCTTGTTTTTTGTAGTTTTGTCACGTTTTTTTGGGTTGTGTGGTCGACCCTTTCGGGCCTTCCATTTCCCCAATGTGCCGAAGCTCTCGCCTTTTGGGGAGAGCTTCGGTCCCCCCGAGGACGACCCCGAGCCGCAAGGCGAAGGGAAGTCCACTGCGGGTCTCTCCAAACCATGGGGTGCGGAGGACCCACCGTCCTAACCCTTTCGGGGGTTGAGGAATGAGGGTCTCTCTAAGCTTCGGCGAAGAGGACCCACCGTTCCCTATTTTCCCCTCTTCGGCCTTATGGTTGAGAGGGGTTAGGGGAAAAACGGGGCCCTGTCTCCTAGGAGACGGACCCATTCGATCGCACGGCCTCCTTTGCACGTGTTTAGGCACAGCACTGGTGGTGGGGAGCACACCTCGGGCTCCTGAGTTTTTTTTCAAACTTTGAGTCTGCTCATGCTCGACTATTATGCATTACTATTATTATGCATCATTATTATTATTATGCATTTATTATTATTATGCACTTTCTGCCATTGTAGAAAAAAGAACTCTGGGGGACTCTGACGTCAATGATTTTTCAAACTGGGTATCCATTTTATTTGACTGTTGACATAAATCCTGTTTAGTCTACTTTTTTCCTTTTTTTTTGGGGGGGGGGGGGGGGTAATAATGGGATTTTGAATAAACTACATTTAAACCATAATAATACTAATATACATCTAACTCATCTATCTGACCAATCAAATAGAGGAATAGCATGCTATATAACGGGTACCCACATCATAAATTATGTCATGCTTTACACCAGTTCACACCAGTTTTGAGAACCAATTAATAATTACTTAGTAATGTTTCTTTAATATCATTGATAAATAATGTTATCCTGTTAAAATGAAAGCTTAGTGCACATGAGCAAAGTTACCTGGATTTTTTGTTTTGTGTTTTCTTCTATAAAAAAAAAAAGATATGTGCAAATTCGCAGGCCAATCAATTATTGAATGAGCTACTATCTGATTGCAGTGCTCTGCAAATTCAGACAACAGCGCTGAGGTCTGAATCAGTCCCACACTTTGGGTGAAAATCCCTTTTTTATACTCACAATTACATAAAAAATGGGAATCATAATAAATCTGCCTCATAAAACCGAACAATTGACACTCTACAAACATGTAAGTACTCATGCAGTGCATTGTTCAACATTTTGTTTTTAATAATATTTCTTACCGGTCAACAGAAAGGTCACTTTTGCTAGTTCGATATAAACCTTTTCTTTTTCTTATTTTTAAGATAAAACATTCAGAATTTGACAATTTCCTCTTATATGGAGATGAAATGACTACCACAAAGTCCAAACCATAAAGGAAGCAGAATTAATGTTACCTTTTCTTTCATGATAACAGTCTTTTGAAGTTATCGAGTCCCCACTACTGTCTCCTAACACACTCCTTTACTTTCAGAATATGTTGCACAGAATCTTATAAGAATTACTCTTTTATGTTTCACTGATATGGTGTTACATTACATTACGTTACTGCAAAAAGGCTGAAATGTGGTAAAGAATCCTTTGATGGTGCCACGTGCCTTTATTCACGCTGGTGGACATAGTTGTTCCTTTAATGTGTATGCTTTTGCAAAGCAAAAAGCCGGTATTTGGGGAAAATAACAAATTGGAACAGGCCTAGGAGTAGGGGGTGTGCAAGGTTTCAGGAGGAGTACAAAACTAGATTTTGTTTTGATGAGTAATATTCTGGAATGAGATAAAGGGGTTTTGCATAAAGGACATGCAGCCATTTCTTCTCAACAATAAGATTTGAACTTTACACTCACCCTGAGTTGCTAGAGATCGGGTCTCAACCTATTCATACTGCATGATATAATGAGACAGATTTTCCTTCTCTTTATTGCACTTCAGCTGAGAAGCTTATGTATGTGCCCATTTTGTGCAGCATAAAGAAAGGTTCACATAAAAATGCAATGTGTAATAGAGATTTGCCTTTAGCAATATTATTTGAAGACATCATTAATGCAATAATAAATGCTGGAATTTTGGTGCACTTTTGTCTTTTGGAGGCATGTCCAGTGGGTGTACATTGATAGCTTTTCCAGCTCCAGAAATGTATTATGATGCAGTGGCTCCAATTCAGTTAGTCTAATTCATGGGTCCTTAAACTTCGGCCCTCAAGATGTGGTAAAACTACAAAACCCAGCATGCCTTGCCCCAGTTTTCCTATAAGGGAGTGTTAAAACTGTGGCAAGGCATGCTGGGAATTGTAGTTTCACCACATCTGGAGTGCGTAGTTATTCAACAGCATAGGAGTGCACAGGGTGTATAAAAAGGCGTCTGCACTTTTACCCCCCCAGCCCCTTTTTCAGCCCAGCAAGGTCCATAGGCAAATACATTGGGGGGGGGGGGGGGGTCGGGGGGAGTGCCTTCTTGGCAAGTGCCTTCAATTGTGACAATTTCCAAAGGGAAATTGACTTACTTTGTACCAAGCATGAAAAGCAGAACTAGTTGGGGCGTGATAATATCACTGACAAAATGAACAGAGGATCAGTGAAGGCAACAGTGCCCAAGTAGTAAACTGACTCTATATGATACACTGGCATTATGTGAGGTAGGGAGCAGCAAAGAGAAGTTTTTGGCATATTTAAAGTGTGCCCAAACATTTGGCGTGTGACACAAAAAACATTAACGCTAAGTGATTGAGAGCTACGACCATGTCCATTTATATATCAATACACTACATTATGAAAGGAGCTTGTCTGAAGCTAAATATATTGCAATATTGTAGCTATATAGAGTAGAGATAATGTTTGTATTGGGTATTTTTAAACTCTGGTGTAACAATAAGATTTTTTTATTTTGCTATTTGAAATCTCCATCTAGGAAATAGCCAGGCATTTGCTAGAAGTATAGTAGTCCTACCAGGTCTCAGCTGGTCCCAGGGGGCGCATGGCATGCCAAAAGGGTTATTTCATTTACGCCCAAGCAAACTGTCAGTAGATTATATTTATAGTGTGTGGCAGCTGCCATATTTAGACACGGCCTCCAGTAGGGATGAACATTGATATGCGATGGTTTGAAACCATTGATGCTTCCAGCAAATGGTAAAATTAAATGTTTTTCTGATGGTTACACTAAGTCCCACTCCCATTGGCTGATGTATTAAGTCAACAAAAGATACAGTGGAGGGGGGTAATGAGTCACAGGCTGTGTTTGAGAAATAACAGTTGGGAGCTAATTAAAATGTCCTGTATCACTCTTTATCATCCTCCACTTTACTTCTAGTTAAGGCTTAATACATTTGCCCCCCAGTCCCATCGCAGCCAGGCCCTTCAAGATTCACAGGTTTTGCGCATGTGCAAACTATTTTTTATTTTGCCCATACACAAATCAAATTAATTTTTTATATCTAATTATTATTATGCGATGGTTAGTTAACATCACATCAACATTTTTGATGGTGGAATCCCAGCCATCCTTTGATTGGTGGCTTCCACTCCCCATAGCCTTCAGTCACATGCCACTATGCAACTCTCAACTGTGCTGTGTGCTTCCATCATCCGTACAGAGAAAGAGAGGGGCTGACAGCTGAGCATAAGGTGACGGGAATAAGGGTGAGGTCAGGTGCATTGTTTGCTGCCACTTCTGCCTGACTCCATTAGGTGAGCTGTTTTCCGAGTTATTGATTTATGCTTGCTGACGAGGAGGGGTACGAGATATGCAGCTGCTTAAACCAAACATGGCAGGAGAGGGGTTGATGGTTACAGGGTACAAAGCTGCATACATTAACCAAGTGGGATTAGGAGGTGTGCGGCTGCCTACACATACTGTACACTACACAAGGTGCGGGGTTGCTGGCTACTTGCTCAATCATACTGTGGTTAGAGGGAAACTCTAGAGGGAAAGCTACCCTTATTGTTTTAAAATATAACTGGTATTGATATTGATCAATTAATAAAACATGTAGATGCTCAAAATTACTTACTGTACTTATTATATGTTCCTGCAATAGATTGGTCTATATATGCATATAGTTCTGTTATTGTATATATAGTTTAAATGTATTAGATCTATAAAAGGTAATAGCTCGGGTTAGACAACTTGACAACCAAATCCTCTAACTGAAACCACTACCATCTAACACATCTAAAGCGACTATATATAAATAAGTTTGGCCCAATCAGTTAACACTATCAGAAAATTACTTTAGCAGCTGTAGCCTATGGGGGCAGCTGCATACACATAATTACCCGGGGAAGGGGGTGTTACAGGGGTATGTGTCCTCATACACTGATGGGAGGGGGGGGGTGCATAGGTGCTTACACATACACTGAATGATGGGGGTACTGTGGTGTGCGGTTGGGTGAGGCAGGTGAGGCACAGCCTTTCCTGTAATACTAACGTATATACCAGAGTTTTGAATTTATAAAGTATGTCAAAAATACAAAGAATATATATAAAAATTCTTATTTGTATTATTCTAATCATTTTTATAGTCAAAACTGTGGAGTAAAAAGTCTATGGCAGGTGAGGCAGTGCCTCACCTGGCTACCTTTTCTGCATATCTCTTATCAAAACTCATTGAATCTCCAGCAGTACTGTATACAGTATAATGCTTCATATGTGTACAATGCCGGCATGTACCCCATGGCTCATATATTGTGTGCATATCTGGCTCTGGTACTTGCCTGGGGCTCCTCAGCCATTTACCTCACCGCTCCTCCCTGCATAGCTCCATACACTGCGAGAAAGGGCATCAGCATACACTGGCCTGGGGGGTCCTTAGTTTGTGTTTTGCTTAGGGCCCCCATGTGGTCAAAATCCACCTCTGAGTCCTACAATAGCATTTATTTTGTTTTGCAGCCTCCTGCACATGCATATTGTGATAGCCGGTGACAACTTGCTATCTGCTATCGTGCCCACTGCACGATATCACAAAGGAAGGGGATTTCTTTTTTTTATTCAAGCATGGCTTGCTCAGATGAGATTTATTGAACTTGCTGGGAAGAATCATTTTAGTGCTCTCCAGGCCAAGAGCTCTTTTTTGTGCTTAATATAAATGGTAACCCTAGAAATAGCATGGTGTGATTGACAAGCCTCAGATTGCCAAGGAGACCCTTGTTTTGATTATTGCAGAAGACATCTTCACCCTGCTGGCTGTGACTTGCAAACATTTTATCTAATAACTGAGGCCATTTCTAGATCCACACACAGGGCTGTATTTAGGGACCTTGCTGTGCTGGAACCAATGTTATTTATGAGCATTGTTCTACAACACTAACTGCTTACATTTTTGCATACACTGTAGTCAAAAAAATAAAAGAATAAAATCTAAAACATAAAAAAAAATCTAGTGCAAGCAAATATGTAAAAAAAATTGATAAGACATTGTAGAAATATAGCGTGAGATTTAATAGGATGAGAGATTCAGGTTTTTTAAAGCGGCAATCATTTAAATGTCAAAATCAAACTGGTTTTCAGTGTACTTTCGGAATCTCTCATCCTATTAAATTTCACCCTAGCCTTTCTCCATTGTGAATTCAGCCTGCAGTATTTGGTGTTATCTGTTTGTTTCATGCTCACCTTTATCCTTATCCTGGCCTCTTTGCTCTCCACAATGGTGGTGACACGCTTCTGTTTGGAGAAACTGAGGCTGTTGCCACTCCCACTCTATCCCCTAATAGCATCAGACTATATGATGCCATAGTGCATCCGTTGTCACAGGACCTGTTTGTGTATGTGCAGATGGGTCCTGCACACGCACACAGTACCAAAAATCGAAACTTGCGATGCACAATGCAACGCCATCTACTGAATTACCCACATAATGCTTTTTTAAATTACTTGTATTGTAAATGAATGTGTTTGTTTTCACATCAAATTTAATGTGAATTTGTAATGAATTATTCCCAACAGATGAGAAGATCTGGACCATTGTTCAGCACAACATCACAGAGCTAACGTCTGTGCATGGATCATTATATGGCAGACCCTACTCCATGTCACTTAACTACAGCGCCAGTCCGGAACAACTGGAAGCCATGATCAACAATGCTGAGTATTGTGAACAAGAGGTGGCTTATCACTGTAGACATTCCCGGCTGCTGAATTCTCCTAGTAAGTAAAAAGGCTTAACCAACCAACATATTCCCTACTCTGTTTATATGTTTTTCTCATAATCTACATTTCTCATTTCTATAATGTTAATACTTTATTTCAACCATTCAGTTGGTCTACATGGCTCTAGTATCAATTTAAAATGAACCAGTGTTAATATGATTATGGCATTATACCTTATGCAAAAAGTTAAAATAGTTCCTACATTATTTAACTTAGTCTGTCCCGCTTAGGCCTCCTCTGTGCTGCAGTAGCTTGGTGACATGTATAGAAAGCTATCCCAAGAGAGAGCCTGGGGATATGTGACAAGCTGATGTGGTATGTTACACTAAGGAGGTTATTCTGGTTGACACACATTCAAACGCCGCCTTCACTTCTGGCTGCCCCCCCCCCCCCCCGGGAAGGCCCCCTCGCAGGCCAATATGTTATAATTTTGCAAGTGTTTTTAGACCTAAGACACCACTTTGGTGACTTAGGTCTGCGGGTATCCTGCACGGGAAGTGGGCGGGTAGCTGACATCCGCTGTCATCAGCTGCCCGCCCCCTGCACCTGTGTCATGGATGCATTAGCATATGATTGCCCAGCACTTTCATGGGAACGCCCCCATGAAGCACAGGGCAGTCCTATGGGCGCGTCCCTTCGCCACCGCCCCATACCCCCCCCCCCCGCATAAGCAGTTTGCCACATCCGCTTACACCAAGTGGCTGCACATGCGCTCCACACAGGGTGAGCATGGCAATAAGAATAAGGTCCTAAGTGCTGATGTCCATGCCTGTCTCCGCTACCTACATCATCGCTCTGCTGTTGTCTAGAATGGAAGTGACCTGAGCAGGAAAGAGCATTAGTTGCAGAATTAATTGTTCTCTCCTTTGTAGATGAGTATCCACTAGAACACTGTGCTATTGTTTTTACCCCCCTACAAAAGAATATTACGCAGTTGGGTTCTGCTACCTACAAAATCTACATGTTTTTAATGCAAATTATTCACTTGGCATGTGCCTAGAAATATAGTTTAAATATGAGCACATATGTGTCTGCTTACGCTTACATCTTACAATACAAACCAGCACTTTGGAAGGATTATTTAGATCACCTCTTGTAGAAAGAAACTGTAATCCTCCTTGTATCCCCATGTATGAGAGATGCTTTGTTCATAAATTACAACTTGGTAATTGATACATTTATCCTATAGTGTTATCTGGATGCTTCCCTTACTCAGTATAAACCATGGCAGTTAAATGATATCTAGAGTATAAATTTATTCCTAAAACCTATAAAGAGGAAAAAATATTTGTAGTGTTTTTATTATTTTATTTAATAATAGTTTTTGCACATGTGACATAATGGCAGCACATAAAAGGGGCCAGGTCTTGCATTATCTCCCTTGAACTGTTAGCTGTTTTTTACTTTACTCATTGCATTTACAGAAGTCGGTCTCGGAATGTTATATTCCCCACCTTCTCATCTCCTATTTCTAACCTTAGCATTTCCTGCTATTTGTTTGTTTTCTTTGTCTCTCCTCATTTTCATTTCCTGACCCATATTTATTTTTGCTGCCAAACAATGAGCAATGATTACCCCACTGCTTGCCAGAAGTTATGTTCACAGATCCACGGCATATTTTTATATTTATGCTACTAATAACATCAGTATATGCACAGTTGATTCATTTTTAGATTTGACTTCTCTGGTACATAATAATAGAGCATCCCAGCGGTGCAATCAGCGAGTGGAGATGACTGCAGTGAGTTTATTATGCATTGTATACAGAGAAACAGTGATTCTAAATTGTGCTTGTTAATGAGGAGAATTCAGTGCATTTTTCTCAGCAACCACTAGTTAATATAGTGGCTCAAGTTAATATAATGTGTGTTTTTTAGATAACAAGCACTGGGCCAGATGCACTAAGCTTCAAAAGTAATAAATTGGAGAGTGATAAAAAGCCAGCCAATCAGCTTCTGCCTGACTTTTTTCAAACAGTCTGTGACATGGCAGGTAGGAGCTGATTGGCTGGCTGTTTATCACTCCCCATTTTATCACTTTTGAAGCTTAGTGCATCTGGCCCACTGTCTTTTTCCTAAAATTAATTCCAATTAAACAATATGACTACAGATTGATTTTATTAAAGTTTTTCTAAATCAATGGTGTAAATTTACTTACAGACTTATTTATATTGATTTTTACTGTCAGTAAATAAATATGCAAGCTTTTTAGATTGATTTAAATCATTTAAAATCAACCTTTAGTAAATGTACTCCTAAGAGAATAACCAATAACACAAACAATGACAAATGAAACTTTCTGACATTTAGGGGGGTATTTGATCTCCCGACACTATTTCTGACAGGGAAGTAGTGATGGGGCCCTATTTAATATTGCCTTCCCTGACAGAATTGAACAGGGATCTCAGCAGAACGGACCCGACTTCACAAGCAGTTGGGCTCGTTCTGGCGAGAACGGCCGGGAATTGTCGAGCTTCCGGCCGCAGCTCACCGACTTACCGCCATATCTCGGGGGCCACACACCCTTTTTGGCACTTGGCAGACAGGAATTTGAATCCCGCCTTCCGAGCTGAACGTTGATTCAGCCGAGAACGGGACCAGGTCACGGCTGTCGGGCCAGCCCGACAGTCGTAACACCGGATTGGAAATCCCCCTTCATGTCTAATTTGAACGCAGGTTTTGGACACAGGTTGCTGCCATCATTGGGGGAGGATGTCATCGGGGGGGGGGGGGGTGAGGAAGGAGGCAGCATTTGGAGATGACGCTGCCTCCTCCCTATAGTGTAAACAGGTTCTGGGTCGATTGACCTGGATTATCTGTTCACATTGCATAGCAACTTGGGGCCGACCCGGTTAAAACCCTTCTTTTATACCAGATCAGATTGCAGACCCCAGATTTTTCAAAAGGCCCTTTCACACCGCACAGTGACCCGGGTTAAGTAGCAACAACCCGGGTCAGACAAGGGTTATTTGTGCGGTGTGAAAGGGGTATTACTGTTTTGTTTCCCAATTTTGCAATAGAATACACTTGCTCTATATAAAGAAATAGAAATATAAGATAATATCAATTGCTAAGAAGCCTGATGCCGGCTCCACTGTCCTAACAGGTCCAGGCCCACACTTTCTGTCTTTAATAAAAGTGCGTTATTCCACCTTCCCTGAAATTAAACTATCAGGCTCTATCCTGAGTTTGAGTCCTCCTGATAGTCAGCCAAGAATGAGGTTTTAATTTCCGAGAGCTGCACCAAGATTGACAGTTAATAGTATTTCACGAACATATCACTTTCAGCCAAAAATAACCTTCCAATATTTCTCAGAAAATGTAGAAAGCAATAACATTACCTGGTATTGAGAAAAATTATATTTATTAACCCCAAAGCGCACACACATTACAACATACATCCATATGAGTATAAGATGAGAAATATCAGATGTAGCCTTGGACACAATGGGGGTTATTCTAGTTCATTCTTTCTGACAAAATCCTTCTTAGATGGACAAAACCATGGCCCTTATTCTGATTGACGCGGACTTTACCGCATTCTTACGGATCGCGTCTTTTCGCCGTCTGCGCATGCGTGGAGAACGCAACGCGCATGTGCCACGCCTAGACTCCGTACCAGTTCGGCAAAATCCCGTCCAAAACTGTTGGCCGCAATCAGTCGGGAAATATGGGCGTATTATGGGCGTCATGCGGAATGGCACATGGGCGTAGTTTCAAAGTGGGCAAAACGGGGCGGAAACATGGGCGGACACGGGGGAGTACACTTATGTTGGGGGGCGTACATTCGGAAACCACTCCGAATGCACGCGATCAAAAAGGGCAGAAATGTGCGGTGTCCACAAGTGTACTATTGCTTTGCGTACACCACTCGTTCATGCGGTAGGCGAACGTACGCCTAATGACTACAACCATTAACACCTGAACCCAATAGAATCTACTCCTTTACTCATTACTCACTAATAGGACGCTTGTCAGTGCTTTAATTGAAACCATTGCTGCTTCAAGGAACCCGTACTAAACACCCACATATGCTGTACTTGTCAGACACTTTCAAACTGCTAACAATGGACATGACAGAATATTAATACTAGCAATACACATGTGTATTTGACATGTACTCATGAAACCACACATTTTGGGTAAAATAACACATTTATTTATATTCATGTCACAGTCAATGGCAGTGTGATGCAATGACCATAAAATAATACATACAAACAATAAACAACATGGCAGGAATGCCGCAAAATAAATAATAATACAAAACAAATATAATTGCACACAGATGGACTCCAGCACCTCCTATGTGCCACTGCACATGCAGCCAGTGGGAAATGATGAGGCTGCTGGCCCTTCTACAGCAGGGCAAGCTGCACCTGACCATTCAACAGCAGGGCACCCTACACCTGGCCCTTCTGCAGCAGGCCAACCTGCAGCTGGCTCATATGCACCATCAGCAGAATCATTTGGAACACAACCGGGGACTTCACAAGATAGTACCATGGCCATCACTTCAAGTACAGCTGACAGTAATGCCAGGCAAAAGAGGGCAACAGGGGAACCACAAAGGACATATGAAGCAAGGCCTCAGCTGGTTCCCCTCAGCACGTGATTGGACACAAGAAGCTGACACACACAGCACAATGGAAGATTTGGGAACACATAACGGCAGAGATTAATGCAGCCACAAGTTCATTTCCGACCACGTTTGGCCTTGGTAGGCTCCTTGGCCTGTGCAGCAGCTCTTCGGGGACGGCCAGATGCTGGGGCAGGTGGAGCAGATGATGTGGAGGGGTTGGCTGGTCTACCCCTCCTGCCAGCAGGGAGTGTTGCCGCTGGTAATGCACCAGAAACGGATGCCATTAGGACCCTGTTGCTGGTAACCAGCTCCACCATAAGCTCATTATGGTGGAGGAGGAGATCATTTTGGCGGGTGGCTTGCTCGGCCAGCACCTGAGCACTTGCAGCCATGGCCTGCATGCTCGCAGCCATGGACTGCTGGGTGCTGACCAAGCTCGCCAGGATCTCCTCGGTCCTACGCACCCGTTCTGATGCCAAGTCTCCCTGCTGGTTGATGTCCCCAAGCACCTCGGCCAAGGCGGCCAAATCGGCTTGGCCCGATGCCTGCTGCTGCACAGGCCTACCTCTGGGGCCAGGTGGCACGGACTCCTCCACCTCCTGAACAGAGTCGTCACCAAGCGGTGGGGTGTCTGTGGGCAAAGATAAACACAATTAGGAGACATTCTACGATAATTACTTGCCCAAGTTTATGGCATGACCAATATTTACCTTCCAGAAAAGACGCAAACACTTCAGCTGGGGCCTCGCTATCCATAGTGCTCACCCCCCGGATCTCCTCAACTGATATGCAGCTCTCGGCCATCACCTCCAGGGGGGTGAGCTCTAGCCCTGATGGCATGGGGCCGGCCCCAGATGTCTGGCTGTGGTCCCACCGCTTGGTCAGCTTCCTCTTCAGGTTGGTTTTGAAGTCCTGCCACCTGCAATGTAAGTTGACATATTAATACATGTCACTCCCAATGTTAGCTGTTGCAGCCATTGCTCTGTGCTACATATTACAACATGTGATTATTGTCCCATATATAATATTACATGCAACTATGATATCAACCGTTACAATACACATTCACAATCACCCTACTCTAACTCACAATGAAATTACATGGCAATAATGTATGTGTATCGTAACAACCTCACGGGCCATTTGCTAAATGCATCTAAGCATCAATTCAATCATTACTTGGCTATTACTGGCCACATGTATCACAAAACAACTTGCCTCTTCTTCACATGGTCCGTCTCACGAACTTGTGGCGCTACTTCATTAATCTCTGCCGTTATCTGTTCCCAAATCTTCCATCTGCGTGTGTGTGTCAGCCTCTCGGATGGACACTCTATCCAATCACGTGCTCGGGGAACCAGGATGGCCAGCTCCTGTGCTTCATATGCCTTATTTTTTTTGGGTGGTTCCGCTGTTGCACTGGCTCGCCCCTTGCCACGTCCCTGGCCACGCCCCCTGGCACCAGTCGCTGCACTTGAAGTGCTGGCCATGGTACTACCTTGTGAAGTCCCCTGTTGTGTTCCAAACAATTCTGCTGATGGTGGATATGAGCCAGCTGCAGGTTGGCCTGCTGCAGAAGGGCCAGGTGTAGGTTGCCCTGCTGTAGAATGGTCAGGTGCAGGTTCCCCTGCTGGAGAAGGGCCAGCAGCCTCCTCATTACCCACTGCCCGCATGTGCAGTGGCACATAGGTGGTGCTGGAGTCCATCTGGTCAAATAGTTGCTGCAGCACTGGGTCCACCTCTGGTTGGGATCCAGACATGTTAGCAACAACATTGTCACCTTCTAATACACCTTTATATACTGTTTGTGTAATCTGTTTGGCGGACATCAGCGGCAGCTGCGTTCCGTGCGTGAGCGTACGTCGCTGGTTTTTCGCGCCGCATACGGTGGCGGAAATTCCATTGTGTAAAACCTGGCGAAAGTTCGACATGAAATACTGGTCACCAATGCTAACATTGCATAGAATCTTCTGATACACCTGTGACTATTGCTCAATACACATGCTATTTGCTAGCATGACATGACATTTCATTCATGACTACTGTGGTATTGTGGCGTTTTAGTGCAAGCTAAAAGTAGCCCATTCCCTTAGAGAATCCAGGCCACAAGTCATGCAATACTCATCTCTACTGTTATAGACCACACATGTGAGAGCCCTATAAATAATGTCTTCCTGCTAGAATCATTTGTCTTCAGATCTGGACTTGTCAGGGTCTAAGGTAAGCTCTTCCATGCTCCTTGTAGATATGATATCCATTAACAATGTAAGTGTATGAATGTATGCACTATTGCCTCACTGACTACAGATTGTTGGGCCAGCAAAGTGGTGTATTATTATTGCAACATGTCACATGTTCACTATTTCACTCACAGGGCTTAAACCTGTGTGGGTTCATCTATTGCAGGACAACATGTCCCAGCAATAGATGAAATGTGTCATAGTACATGATGTCGGCAAAAAATGCTGACACCTTTATCTGTGTGTTTTGGACGGTGTGTATTGAGTTCATATTATTGTGTCATCATTAGAGAGTCAAATGGATCTGCGGGATTTCATGGGGCGCCCATCTATTGTACGTATTGAAGGCTACAAATCTATTTGTAGTGGGATATGGCCATTATGTGCATAGGTGCATCAGTATTTATGTTCATTTCTTTATAGGTTGCAGAAGCTATTATGCGCTACATGGAGAGGAGGCTAAGGGCACTTGCGGCTCTCCCCACTCGTCGGCCAAGGAGGCCAGGACGTGCTAGAATCTATCGCACACGGGTGACTCTGTTTGCTATGCCCGATGATGAGGTACTTACTAGGTACCGGTTACCGCCACATGTCATTCTGGATCTGCTCACCTTAATTCAGAGCGATCTGGAACCTCTACACGGGATCACGACAGCAATTCCGCCTCACACACAGCTGCTGGCGGTGTTGCATTTCTGCGCCTCAGGATCATTCCAACAAGTAGTGGCAGTACTTGCTGGAATATCTCAGCCGGCCTTCTGCCGAATCCTGAGGCGTGTGACGTCGGCCATGTTCAGGCGCAAGGGGCACTTCATGGCCATGACATTTGCCACCGAGACCCTGCGCAGAAGCCAGCAGGCCTTCCATCAAATTGCTGGCTTCCCTAATGTGATAGGGGCTGTGGATGGCACCCATGTACCATTTGTGCCTCCATCTCGAAGTGAGAAGATATATAGGAACCGCAAATTGTTCCACTCACTGAACGTGATGGTGGTATGTGGCCCATCCATGGAGATTCTCGCCTTCAACTCGAAGTTTCCCGGAAGTGCCCATGACTCTCATGTCATCCGACAAACCGGGATATGGCATAGACTCCAAGAGCTGGAAGGCCGTGATGCGTGGGTTCTGGGTGACTCCGGTTACCCATGTACGCCCTGGCTACTTACGCCGTACAGCTACCCAGCACCGGGCCCACAGGAGGCATTCAATCGGGCGCATGTTGCCACCAGGCAAGTGGTGGAGCGCTCAATTGGCCTTTTAAAAGGTCGATTTAGAGTGCTCCACCGCACTGGTGGTGACTTACAATATGCGCCTGAAATGGTGTCGAGGATCGTGGGCCTGTGTATATTTTTCCACAACATTGCTGTGCGGCGTGAGATACCCTTTGATGAGTGGGAGGTACCATCTGAGCCGCAAGATCCGCCCATGCGCCCATCCCGCGCCCCTGAATGCCGGAGGGGATACCAGCTGCGGGACTCTGTGGCGCAAAGATACTTCAGGTACATGTTATTGAGTTGACATAACACACCCATTTTAGTCACAATCACCCCTTCAAATAAGTCCAGTGTGTTAGTTGTCAGTGTTACAAAACGAACATTAGCCAGCCTGCCCTCCTAATGGCAAAGAAATAGGAGATATTTAGCATATGTGTTTAGTTTTGGGGGAAGTTCAATATAGGTGCTAATTATTATACCTTGGACAAGGGATCTTATGTGTTTGTTATATCTTCATTATTGTAGTTGATACTATCCCTGATGACTGGTGAGTACATTGATTTATTCTATCATGTGTTGGGGATTATTTCCTGTGTTGATGTATGATTTGTTTGCATATATAGATATATATCTATATATGATGTTGGAATTTATTCACATGTTTCAACATTTCAAGGAGCATGCAGGCAGGCAGGCAGGCAGGCAGGCAGGCAGGGCTGGTGTATAATGCTGGTTTCAGGATACCTGCAAGTGTGTGTATGTGTCTTTTACACATAAATGTACGCATACACATATATGCATAGAGTAAGTAATGCTAACTACAGCTATGCCTTGCTAAGCTATAGCACGCGTTGCTTGGCGGAGCGCGGCCTTATTGGATTTGCTAAGGGCATACACACTGTGTTTTATATATATCAGATTTGTTCATTGGCATACATCAACACTACGGTTTTGAAGGCATGCGAATTTTTCACCATTTGTGTTGGCGCAGAGACGCTGTTAATGTAAAAATGAACAATAAAGTTATTATCACAAATAACTGTGATCAACCAATGCCACCACCTGATTGGTTGATAGATGCCATTGTCAACATGGCGGAGACACGAAGGGCAGAACCCTTCACGCATGAGGAGCTCAGGGTTCTTGTCTCCGTCATGGAGACAAGGCTGGGCCGTGCGGGGCCCTTCATAACAAACCGCCATAAGCGGAGGGCGTACACAGCGGCAGGGCGCCGAATTTACGCCCGCACTCGGGTGCGGAGGTCCCTCGGGCAGCTGGAGAGGCGGTGGTCGGACCTCCGCAGGCGCCAGCCCCAGCTGCTCACACAAATAAGGGGCGAAATTGCTGAATGTGAGTATTTTAGCTATGAAATTTCGCACTTACAACATAGCATATATAAGCAATAAAATGTGTCTCATGATAAGTGGGTGTCCATGGGTTTAAAAGTCCATAGACTCTTATGTGTGCTTCTTCCTGGTTAACATGCAGTCATGTGCCTTTTATATGTCATGCCATAGCATTGAGGATTCTGATGCATACAATGTGCCCAATCTAATATGTGTTACACATTGATAAATGCCTGGGTTGTAATGTGTGAACAAATGACTAACAATCACATAATAATTTAAATGTCACAATTTGGAGTCCATTAACAGTAAGGAGCTACTTTCCTGCATCGTTTGCCATCATTATCACCCTTCCATGTATGTCTTGTTATGGATGAATAAATGTGCCCCAATGAGCCGACATTGACCATGATGTTTTTTTCTACCACACAGCACGAGCCCGAGCCCGACAGGCCCGTGAACAGGCGGAGGCAGGCCTGGCCCAGGACGAGGCCCAAGACCCCCAGGAGGAGGTGGCGGCAAGGGTGGAAGAGGAGGAAGTGGAGGAGGAGCAAATGGTGGAGGAGGAGGTGGTGCGTGAGGAGGTGGAGGAGGAGGAGGTGGAAGAGGAGTTTGTGGCGGAGGAGGAGGTGTTGGTGGCGGAGGAGGAGGTGGAGGAGGAGGTGCTGGTGGTGGTGGAGGAGGAGGTGGAGGAGGAGTTGGAGGAGGAGGTGGAGGAGGAGTTGGAGGAGGAGGTGGAGGAGTTGGAGGAGGAGGTGGAGGAGGAGTTGGAGGAGGAGGTGGAGGAGTTGGAGGAGGAGGTGGAGGAGGAGTTGGAGGAGGAGGTTGTTGTGGTCGAGGAGATGGCGGAGGAGGGGGCTGAGGAGGCCACGGTTGCCCCGGACACATCAAGTTCCGAGGGGGAGGAGGCGTGCCAGGCACCGGACTCGCCGCAGATCGGTATGTTTACATAATGCATCATTCATGAAGTAGTTGTACTGGTATATGTTATGTAGCACTGGTGATTAAAAATTTTGGGCACATACTAATCATATAGACCCCAAAGTGGGTAGCTACAGATACAGGTACGGGTTAGATGGGGAGTCCAAGGCATCCCTTTCATCCAGGACACCTCTCAATTACACAGGTTTGTGGGATGGGTTGGAGGTCCATTTGGACTGCCACATAACCGTTGTAGTTAAACACGATCCAGGAGTAAAGGGATGAGTGGATCATTTGTGGATTAAAATCACCTGCTGCAAGCGTAGATTATGACCCATCAAATAGTGGCATCGATATTGTTGGTGAATGTTATTTATAAACTGTAGGATGTATGCTCGAAATGGAGTATGGGCCGGCCTACCTTGGAATGGCGTCACAAGTTGGCAGTGTCCCCGGAGCCTCCTCTACCTAAACCCCCCCTGTAGTTCTGATTTATTTTTGTCACTCACAGAATTGTAGGTTGGTTTAGACAGAATTATGATTTAGAGGATGTGTATTGTGCATTCCTGACATTTGCATAACTCCCATGCCACCAACCATCACTGAACTTAGACTGAGCAGATTGTGACAAGTTGTTATTGACGTAGGCCATGACCTGCTTGACATTGGTTAGTCATGGGTGGGTTGTGACTGAGAAGAAACAATATGACTGTTATGTCTTCTGCAGAGTTAAGGGTCGAGGGCAAAATAGACAGTATGTAGTAAATAAGTTTGCATGTATGTATATATGTATGTGTCATATATATTTATCTATGTGTGTCTCTATCTCTCTACATAGATAGATATATATCTCTATATATATATATATACACACATGTCACCTAGCATTTGTGCAATTTATGTCGTAGTATGTGAAATGTATGCATGAATAACATGACTAATTTTTGCCCCTTTGACATGCCCACAGATGACACCACACCGGCAGATGAGGGGGTGCGTGGGGCCCTCCTGCGAGCAGAGCACCATCTCCGGCTCCTTCAAGCCGACTTGCAGGACCTAAAAGACCTGCTCATTTAATGTTTCCTTTTTTTTTTTTTTCATTATGTTAAATAGATATTTTAATAAATTCTTTATGCAAGTTCACAGTTGTTGGTTTTATTAGCACTTTAAATAGTATATGTGTAGAATGTTTATAATGTTTGACACAGGGTGTAATAGAAACCATTGCACTTACATTGCTGTAAGGGTTAATGTGTGCTATGCATGTGTTAGGCATGCTTGTAAGGATATATTGGAATCTAATTGATTCCAATTACAAATAAGCTGTTTTTTATGAGGGTAGGTAATTGAATAAGTGGGTCATGTGATGTATTGCAGAAGATACTTCATAGTGGGTTGTTTGGCGGAAATCCTCCGCTTACGTGCGGTAGCACCGCTTGGCTCCCGTTCGGATGCGGTATTCCCGAGCATACTCTGTAATACTCTGTAATACCGTGCCGAATCGGAGTGTTTCTCCCGCACACGCATGGTTTGTATGTCGTCCGTAAACACGCCCTGTTCTTAAAGAGTGAGTCCGTCCGAATGCGGAGGACACGTGGGCGTTTCTACGGACGATGGCCGCACGCGGCAAAACACCGTGGCGTGCGGACCGCACCGTAAGAATGCGGGAATATCCGCACCGATCAGAATAAGGGCCCATGTGCACTGCGGGTGGGGCAGATGTAACTTGTGCAGAGAGAATTAGATTTGGGTGGGGTTTTTCTTCAAAGTGAGAACTATATTGCAGTGTAAAATCATGCAGTCAGTATTTTCCCTGCACAGAAACAAAAAAAACTCACCCAAATCTAATTCTCTCTGCACGTTACATCTGCCCCCCTGCAGTGCACATGGTTTTGTCCATCTAAGAAGGATTTTGTCAGAAAAAATGAACTAGAATAAACCCCAATATTATTGGCACTGTAGGGTGTTTGCCTTTCTTATTTTATTATTATTATTATTATTATTATTATTATTATTATTATTATTATTCTTGTGATAAGCATCATTAACAATAATATTTTTTTTTTATTTTCTTTTATACCACAATGTTCCAAAAATTAAAACCTATTGCGATCTACCATTGCTCAGAACGCTCAGCAAATCCACCCATGTGTAGGCCGCTTCAGAGTTCCCCATTAGATTGAACACTTTTTACACAAATGCTAGAGACAAATGTATGCCCTTTGAGCAAATGCATTGTCTACATCATTGCCTGATGTTTTATACTGGTTTTGATGTATACATTGTAAACAACAAATAGGTTATTTGTATCAAAGTGTAAATTAGCGGTATACTTCTATTTTTCTCTGTCATTTACAGTACTTCAGACGTTGCTTACAAAAACTTTGCATCGTTCTTGGTAGTTTTCAAGTGACTGCAGAGTCTGTGAAGCCTCATTAAGGATGGAAGATGTAATGATACAAGTCGATATGTAATGAGGTGTTTTCTCCTCTGTCTCCTCAGACTTAGATCCAGGAATTCAGATCTCATTAAAAAATATTTCATGCAATCTCTGGCTGGTTAGTTTAGGTTGATGAGAATGTAAATAGGGAAACATGACTTTCTCTGCTGCTATTGAGTCCCAGCAAGGGTGCAATGTTTAATTTAAAGATAGTATATACTAAACTTTTGCAACTCAGTTTTGCTTTTTGGCTCATTTATAAAGTGTACAGATTTGTAAATAGCAAGGTGAATCCTCATTAATTGCACCACATTGTCAGAATATAGTGATTTATGGTGACTGGATTTGTTCTGTTTCTTGCAATCTCCATTAATGTCCGACTCCTACATCATTACATAAGTCATTGCTTGTTTTCCTCTATTCAGCAGAAGCATTAAGGAAAAACTTTAAAACGTACCTTATATAATGCCATCTGAAAGTGGCATTATATGACAGAAATGGTCCCTTTACTCTTCCCCTCATGCACCTCGCATACTGCTGTATGAGAATACTATGTACTGCTCTTATTAAAATCTCTCTATGGGTATAACAAATGTATATACACAGTAACACAATGCTAATAATGGCAATGATATTGGTTCGAAAATATACAACATTTTTGATAATTTGACCAATGTGTAACAAAAGATAAATAGAACCAAAACTAGGAGGGTGGTAACCTGCGCTCAGCACCTCCCAATCTAACAGGTCCACAGGGCCCATGTTATTAATTCAGCCACCCACAGATGATTGTAATCCATTAATGCAGAGAACACCAACATATTTATTTCACAATATCCCATGAAGCAGAAAGGATCACAACACGACCTCAAAATAATGTACAAAGTTCTAGGTATTTCCATCTGAATGCTTGTCATACGGCCATGTTATTCCTTCCATTGCACATCACCTACAGTATGACACTCTCCCTCTATGGCAGCTGTAAATGCACCATCTCCATGGACGGGCTGACAGTTTGTGAAGACAAAAATAGGAAGGAAAATAAATCAGAGGGAGAAATGGGAACAATAATAATTAAATTCATGTGAGATCAGGGCAACATAAGAACTAGAGATTAAAGCAAGTAACTTCCTACGTTCAGTCTTCAGGCGTAACGGCTCTGACTTCATTTAACGGGCATTTATAGTAGGTTACTGGAAAAAAACAGAATAATGGAGCACACTGACTCCTACAGTTGTAAACCATGTAATATATATATTCTCAGTAGAGAAGAGTATGAGTTGGAAAACTGTGTAAACATTGCAAGTCAATAGATAAAGTGTTAGTAATAATAGAGGTATTTATTTGTGTGCTATCACAGCCATGTCAGCAAATCTCCTCTGTTTTTTTTCTGAATCCTTTCTGAGTCTGGGTCAATATTTTGTGCAAGTCAAGTAGATTTGTTTGAAGCTTTGTAATAAAACAAACCAATGAGAAATACTCACTGCAGCCTCGAATGGGAGCCCTACTTTGTTTGCCTCCTCTAAATTCCCTACTATTTCTCTGTCCACATCAGCAGAAGAACAGGGAAGCACTGGTCTCAGTTCTCTTGCTCACAGGTACTCGGAGGAGTAGCCAAGCAAGTAGCCACACCTCAACGTGAATTCCATGGACCTCTGTGCAGCAAGTCTAGGGCATAAGGCACAGTGTATACAGAGGGTGTTTGTAATTATTTTTTACCTGTCACTGCCATTTCCTGGACTGGTGTAACTATAGTGCAGCAGACCCTGCCGTGGCTTGGGGGAGCCAAGGCCAGCGAGGTCTGCGGGGAGCGCTAAAAAAACTGGAGCTGCTCCTTCAGTAGAGAGAGAGAGACAGTCGGGTGGCACGCATTATGAGGCTCGTGCCACAAGGTAGCTCTCCTAGTGACTGTGAGAGCACTTGAGCAGACTCTCTACATCGCACTCTTTGTTGTGATTTCCCCTATCTGCCTGCTGCCGGACACCCCCTCCCACTCCCCGGCACTCCTGCCAGCGGGATAGGACCACCTACTAAGTGCCAAGGAACTGGAGGCCACCACCCCTCGCCCGAAGCTGCCAGCCTCCTACAGCAGTAGCAGTGCTCCCAGCAGAGAAAGGGGCTGGTGTCTTTGAATGTCCTGTGGCAGTTCCATGAGGGTGAGAGTGCTGCACAGGCAGTGGTACTGTCTACATTATAACAGGGGTAAAGGGAGATGGACCCTGTTATATATCATATATGCAGTGTGTATGTGTGTATGTGTGTATTGTTTGCAGTGGCGTAAGTTCGTCCAAGTTGCCCGAAGGCAAGATAAATATTGGTGCCCCCCCTAATACTGTAGCTCAATCATTAAGGTGTCTCCAGTAAGACAGGTCATGGGTTCTTCTAATACAGGGTGACAATTGTAAAAATGATGTTAGGAGCGGGAGTAAGCCACAGAAGTGAGATTGAAAGCTTTAAATTAACTGACTCAAACTCGCAGGGGATGAGGTGCCCCCGTGGGAACAGGAGCCCGGCGGCAGATGCCTTCATTGCCTCCCAGAGTTACGCCTCTGATTGTTTGTATGTAATGGATGCAGTGCTGTGTTTGTGTATGCAGTGCTCTGTATGTATGTATGTATTGTATGCAGTATGAGTGTTTGTATGTGTATATATATATATATATATAGATATATATATGCTATGTCTGTTGTGTATGTATGAGGTGCTTGCATGCTGTGTGTATACGTGTATTTAGTCCCTAGGGGCCCCCTGTCTTAAGTACCCTTAAAGCTTTCATTGGTGCTTTGCGCCCTTTTGTGTCACAAGTGCTGCATGTGACGTCATCATGTCACACTCCAAGGCGTGCCCTCTGGTAATATTGACACATGTATATTATATATATATATATATATATATATATATATTGCACACAGAAAAAAGCAGGAATAGGTGCGCTGGCACCTTTGCTCAAACAGAGCTGTTTTACACAGTTCACAGTCTATAGGCACGTGTCCTCAAATTCTGGACCGTCGCTCCTCTTCCTCGCTCCCAATTCCCAAGGGGAGATCACCAACACTTCTCTACAACAACAGAAGAAAAGGGCGCCCAATGGTGCAGTATCTTTGATGTTTTTATTTTACATAAAAATGTTTAAAAGTGCTTAATTACCAGATATTTTATCTGCGGTGGGCTAAATTAACCACCTGGCAATACATTAATCCACACTGGCAAGCTGGATACAAATGGCGGGTATGCGACCCCTTGCTGTGCACTCACGGTTGCCGGCTACACACTGGCTGTGTGCAGAGACGGGAACACCACGCTGTACAGAGCTCCGGGGGACACACTCCTCTCCTCTGGATACGATTGCGTCAGTCAGGCCACGCCCCTACGCTTTTCGTCAGAAGACTTCGTCAGAGTGCACAGCAAGGGGTCGCATACCCGCCATTTGTATCCAGCTTGCCAGTGTGGATTTATGTCTTGCCAGGTGGTTAATTTGCCCACCGCAGATGAAATATCTGGTAATTAAGCACTTTTAAACATTTTTATGTAAAATAAAAACATCAAAGATACTGCACCATTGGGCGCCCTTTTCTTCTGTTGTTGTAGAGATATATATATATATATATATGACGAAAATGCCACAAATAAACGGGCATTGAAATGTTGTGAACCATTCATTGGTCTGTGAGTATTCTTTATCACTAAGTCGCCTGGAGTGCTATACCCCCCGTGTTCCTGCTGTTCTTTATGCTGTATGGGCACCCGGCGCTGATTTGCTGATATATGAAGAGAGCCGGATCCTGCCGTGACTATATATATATATATATATATATATATATATATATATATATATATAGCGAAGTCCTTTTGGGAGTCCAGGGACCCACAAAGAAACAGGCGGCACTCAGTCAGCTGTAAGGAATTAATCCAATTTTATGTAAAGTGGAAAAGATATACAAGCATTTGCCGACGTTTCAAAGCCAGTGCGGCTTTATCTTCAGGGCTTGTGCTACAAGAAAGTGCATATAGTGCTGTGAAAAGGAAAGAGGCACTATATGCACTTTATTGTAGCACAAGCCCTGAAGATAAAGCCGCACCGGCTTTGAAACATCGGGCAATGCTTGTATATCTTTGACATTTTACATAAAATTGGATTAATTCCTTACAGCTGACTAAGTGCCGCCTGTTTCTTTGTGGGCCCCTCCTGGACTCCCAAAAGGACTTCACTCTATGTATTACTTTTGGAGGAAGGCACCTCGGCGCGATGCCCATTCAATGAGAGTGCCAGACAACTGCACCTGTATATATATATATATATATATATATATATATATATATATATATATATATATATATATATATATATATCCATCTAAAACAAATAGAGGGGGCGCTTCATAGTGTAATACCGTTTATTTAAAACAGGTGAACAATGCTAACAGCAAATCTCCTATTAGGAAGGTAGAACCCGTACCGAGGTGTTCCTCCGGTGTGGGCTGGCTACCACAAGATATATATCAAATAACCACTGGCACAAACTGCAGGCACTTGTAGCTCACTCACGGGACCTCTCACTGCTCCAGGAGCACGATGTAAATTCTGGAACCCGGCGCCTCAGCGTCTTTGAGCAAGAGCAGCCACACAGCTCGATCTCCAGCGGCACATAATGCGTCACACAGACCACGCCCCTACGCATTTCGTCATAGGACTTCGTCAGTGGGGTCTGCATGTCACATTAAAACCACCTTTTTTTTTTTTTTTTACTTTACTGCCGTCTCCGAGTGCCACCTTACTGTCTCCCTATATATATATATATATATATATATATATATATATATATATATATATATACATAATCCACTTCTGTCAGCACTCAGTAGATAAACAGGCAACAGTTCCGATGCATTCCAGTAAATATTAATGCAATGGTCCAGGAGGCAGGAGGCACTCGGACAAAAAGACATCAAAGCCAATGAATAAAATAAGCATCGCTCTATTCAGCGCCAAGCACTTTCGAGGTTAATACCTCTTCTTCAGGGCATGGCGTTCTGTAAGTAAAGTATGACGTTTGTGTAATAGGCTACATGGGTGATTTAAGTTGGCTGAGTCACCGGTGGGAGGTGCCTTTCTAAGAATAAGAGATGACCCTGTGGTTAGGGATCTGTTGGTCTGTATATTTGTTGTGGTCATGAGTAAGGCCATGTTTGGTGGCCGAAACTTCGACCTGACCTGTCTGTATTCGCTTGATTGATGGATTAAAGTATCCTATTTGAAATATCATAAAGCCCTGGTGAGTGCCATTCTTATTTTGCTGACTATATACAGGTCGAGTATCCCGTATCCGAATATCCGTTATCCGAATTATTCCGAAATACGGACATTCCAGAAAGTGAAAAAAAAAATTTTTTTTGCTAAAAACTCACTGGGGACATTTGTAACAGCATCACTGGTGACATGATATGTAACTGGCACTATATATGTGCAAGACAATGATTGCTTGGCATTCAAATTCAGTGCTGAGATAGTACACACATTTTGTTTCACGTTTTGAAACCTTGTTTTTTGAACAATTAAAATATGTTTGTGTGTATTTTATGTGGTAATAAAATATATTTGTGTGTATATTATGTGTTTATACAGCATAAATGCAAGATACTTCAAAATACATAATTGAAATATTAAAATATTCCGAAATACGGAATAATCCGTTATCCAAAATTCTCCTGGTCCCGAGCATTTTGGATACGGGATACTCAACCTGTATATATATATATATATATATATATATATATATATATATATATATATATATATATATATATATATATATATATTTATATATTGCCTTGGATCCAGTGGGATCTTAATTAGGCTTTGTGTATGATGCCTGGACCAGAAGACTCATCACAGTCTTAGGGATTTATTAACTAATACAGGAGTTCTATTTCAGATGGGATGTTGCTATGGGCAACCAATCAGATACTATCTGATCAGATACTATTTAGGTGCTAAATAAATAAGTAGGTTCTGATTAGTTGCCCATAGCAACATCCCATGTAAAATAGAACTCCCATCTTAATTAATAAAACCCTTAGTGTTTGCTGACATCACCTGGATATTAGGAACCAGTGATATAAATAACATGCTACATAGAGTTATTGTTGTTGATGTCTTATACAGTATATCACTGCTTGCTTATACAACTTTTGTGATTACTTCATCTCTCTCTTCAGATTGCATATGAAGAGTTAATGATAATGCGATTATGCCTGGTGAATAGACGCTGTGGTTTCAGTCTGTTTTGCTCACCTGATTGGATCAGAGACCTTAGTGGGTGGGTGTTTTATACCTGGACCTGATGGCACGCAATGTGTCAGCTCTTATTACATTTCCCACTGTTGCAAAATCTGCTGTTAATGAGGAACAGTTGATTAGTGTGACCGTGACTTTGTCGTTTTATCTGCATTAATTAACTTAAATCGGCCTTAGCTTAGCGATCTGTTTATCTCTCAACTGTCGACATTGAAACTTGAATCAAAGATTTCTGTGTGCATTTGCACTGATTAAGGCATCCATTAATTATTTGTTTTCTAGAAGGAAATGTTTATCTTTTGAAGCATTGTTTCTGAGTTTAGACTATTTTTGTTTAACATGTGCAGAAATCGTGTGATCTAAATATATGTAAAATACTTTATATATGTGACATTGGGGCAGATGTATTAAGTCTTAACAAGAGATAAATCCAAGGGTGATAAGGAGAGATAAACGTCCAGCCAATCACCTGCTAACTGCCATGTTACAGCCTGTGTTTGTAAAAAGTCAGTAAGGAGCTGATTGGCTGGACGTTTATCTCTCATTATAACCCTTGGATTTATCTCTTGTTAAAGCTTAATACATCTGCCCCATTATGCAAATTATGTTATGGTGATCAATTTAACAAGTGTGCTTGCAGAACTGTACATTCAGTATACTCTGTTATTTTCTCTATGGGTGATACTGTATGTACAGTATCAAACAATGTAGAGATAAAGTGGGGAGATATAAAGTATCAGCCAATCTGCTTCTAACTGCTTTTTTTTTCAAACACACCCTGTAAAACGACAGCATCTCCCCAAGGTTTGATACATCTATGCTGGAGAGTGATATTTCAACCACAAAAATTGCTTTTAAACAAAGCTTTATTACAGTATGTGCCCACATCATGCTTTCCAACTCCCCAAATGTCCAGGAGAGCCACGAGTCTCAGGGAGCATCCACAAGAAGCAGGGGCGTAACTACTACCTTCTGGGCCCCATAGCAAAATTTTGAAAGCCCCCCCCGCCACAGGAGAAGAGGGTGACAGGTGTGTGTGTGTGTGGGTGGGGGGGGGGGGAGATAGAGAGAGATTATATGGAAGGGGTGGGGGTGTAAAGCGGAGGTTGTAGCATAAGAGAGGGAGAAAAAGAGGAGAGACATGGTGGGGAGGGAGTAAATGAGTGGAGGTGGAAAGAGACAGACAGAGATAGAGACATACAGGGAGAGACATACAGGGAGAGACATACAGGGAGAGACATACAGGGAGAGACATACAGAGAGAGAGACATACAGAGAGAGAGACATACAGAGAGAGACAGAGAGAGAGAGAGACAGAGAGAGACAGAGAGAGAGACAGAGAGAGAGAGAGAGACATACAGAGAGAGAGAGAGAGAGAAACAGAGAGAGAGAGACAAACAGAGAGAGAGAGACATACAGAGAGAGACATACCGAGAGAGGGAGAGACATACAAAGAGAGACAGAGAGAGAGAGAGACACACAGAGAGAGACATACAGAGAGAAAGAGACAGACAGAGATACAGAGAGAGAGACATACAGAGAGAGAGAGACAGACACATTCAAAGAGAGAGACATACAGAGAGAGACAGACAGAGATACAGAGAGACAGACACATACAGAGAGAGAGACATACAGAGAGAGAGAGACAGACAGAGATACAGAGAGAGACAGACACATACAGAGAGAGAGAGACATACAGAGAGAGAGAGACAGACACAGAGATAGAGAGAGACAGACAGAGAGAGAGAGAGACAGACAGACAGAGAGAGAGAGAGAGAGCAGGGAAGAAAATGAGGAGGGGGCACCTGCATCACTTTTTTTTTCCTATTCACATCCTCTCCCCTCTGACCCACAGTTCAGGCTGCCCTGTCCCCCCCCCCCCCCCCCTTACCAGTATAATTCATGCTGTCAGTGCCGAGTCTTCCTGCACTGACAGCTCTGTGTCTCCTGTTTCCCAGGGCCTGGGTCTCCCACACAGAGCACGCAAGCAGCACTGCGTGTTTCACGCCGGGGCTGGTCACTAGATAGTGACGTCAGTCCCCGGCAGCATCAAAGAAGGAAGAGGGGGAAGTCTGCAACAGCCGGACCACCACATTCCCCTTCATTATGTAGCGCATCGTCGCTAGCGGGGGAGGGGGCAGAGGCACCACCGACACTGCGGCACTAATAAGGAAAAAGGGTGCAGGGGATGGCTGCTGTGCTATGGGGCCCCCCAAGGGCCCGGGCCCCATAGCAGCTGCATCCCCTGCACCCTCCATAGTTACGCCACTGACAAGAAGGCCAGCAGGCCATTCTCAGCAAGGAGAAGCAACAGCTGCCCCAACCCAGCCAGGGGCACAACCTGCTGCAACACTGCTGCAATGTGGATGCTGACTGTGTAAACAGAGGCCCCCTCCTGATAATCCGGCAGGCAGTGGCCATGTCACTCCAACGCTTCTCCCCACAAGCCAATTTGCCCTGAAAAGGAACCATGTGGGATGCCCATCAGTTAGATCTGGTGCTACCTTTCTGCAGGGGAATGACTAGACTGTTGTGGGTCCCATAGCAAAATTGTGAAAAGGCCCTGTACTAAAGAAGTAAATAAAAGATTACAACAAATAGCTATATGTTGTCGTTGAAATGTGGCTGTTTCTATGATATCACAATGTATCCTGCATTAACAAATTAATTTTAGTCGCTTAGTCGCAGCTGGCTGAGCTAGTTTTGTGTTAGAAATGTACTGTTATGTTTAGGCTCCATTGAATTCTCTGTTCCCCCTACTAACATCTCCTGCTTTCACCTTTGTTTCCATTGAGGTTAACAACAGGAGATGCATGTGTCCTATATGACAAAAGACTCACGGCATGAGTGAGCCGCTCAGGGCAGGCGACAGGGGGTGGGGGTCAAAGGGGACACTTGTACCGGGCCTCGACCAGTTGAGGAGCCCCAAGGCTTTGAGAGACTCAGGGTCTGTAAGCATGGCTGCCTAATCACCTGTCTGGCTACCCATACTAATGAGTTTAGTGACATCACACAACACACCAAACCACACAAAACACAATGCTGTGCCCTCCCATCTGCCATTCCCTATTATATTGCATTGTAAATATTAATTATCTGTTTATTTCTAATAATAAAAAAAATACATTTAATATGCAATGTAATAACAATCTGCATTCAGTGTTGGGGGGGCCCCCAGAGATATCAGTGTTCCGGGCCCCAAGATTTCTGTTGCTCTGAGAGTTGTAGTGTGCAGACTTTTCTCAACATTTTGTGTCTTATACCCATCACAAATACAGAAAAATCCAGTAACCATGTGCTAGAGAGGCTGAGCTGTGACTTGAGGTGCACAGGAATTGGTTTTACACACCTACAACATTGCAGTTTAATCATAGGTGTAACTATAATGGGTGCAAGGGGTGCCTTTGCTATGGGTCCCAGAGGCTTAGTGGGGCCTGAACCCAGGTTATAAAGTTGCATTTCACTTTCCCAGAGTTGCCTGTTAAGCAATTGGGTCTGATCCATTGCCCAGTCTGACGTGTGTGACATTACATTTTAGTTAGAGGAGTGTGCAGTGGATATTACAATGGTAAGAGCACTGTAATATGAATTGATGCACTGTAATGTGATATGTTTTAAACTGGATAGCACACTAATGTTGCACAGTATGAACAGAAGGCACTGTAAGGTGGCATAGTATGAACTGGGGATACTGTATGTCAGGGGTTCCCAATCTTTTTTGATTCACGGCACCCTAGAGTATCAAAATCATTTTCACGGCACCCCTAGGCCAAATTTTTATTTATTAGATTGGGTTTATATGTGATTCTTAGGGTCAGTTATGTGGTAACGGGCAGGAGTTGCTTCTGTTTATACACATTTTATAATTGGCAGCCACCAGCACTTGTTTTGCTCATAAATAATTAGCCATTAATAATTTGAATTGGTCATGGATCACCAACCCAGGGCACCCCTGCATGTGTCCTGAGGCACCCCAGGGAGCCACGGCACACAGTTTGGGAACCACTGCTGTATGTGATAATATAAATTGGATATACAGTACAGTACTGTGCACTGACAGCCCTACAATGTGACATTGTGTAAACTAGGGAACTACTATGGTTCTTAAAATAAAATGAACATATATGAAATATATATATATATATATATATTTATACTCAGCGCTAGCAGTATAGATGAATGTGGCTCTGTATACATACAGTACACACACACAAACAATCATTCAAAGCATACACGCACACAGCATGCATACATACATACATACATACATACATACATATACAGCATACATACACATAGCATACTTACACAGAATATACATACATACATACTTACATACATACAGTTCTGTGCTGCTACTGGTGTAAGTACATCCCACTTGCTCGGAGGCAAGGTAAGTACTGGTGCCCCCCTAATAGCTCATTCAGTAAGGTGTCTGTCTCCAGTAAGGTCATGGGTCTAATACACTGTGTGACACTTGCAAAAATGATGTTAGAAGGGGGAGTAAGCCACATTAGCAATATCAACTGCTTTCAATGAACTGATTAAAACTCAAAGGGAAGGAGAGGTGCCCCCTTGGGAGCAGGAGCCCGGCGGCAGATGACTCCATTGCCTCCCAGAGTTCTGCCTCTGGTAGGAGCATAGACTGCACATCCTACTGTAAATGCATGTCATAGAGTATTGTTAAGTTTAATTCAACATTGAAAAAGTGAGATTCCTGACAGTTAAAATGAAAAGGCCAAGTAACAGTGTTACTTTTTTTTGTATTGCTGTTTGGAAATGACATTGGGGGCTGACATTTTTGACCACATGAAAACAGCTGAAATTCTTGATTTTTACCAGACCGATTTCTTTGAATTTTGTGCTCTTTGTTTCTCTTTTCCAGCGCACAGTGATACATGACCGAGTTCTTGTGACTCGTGTGTGTCTTTGACCCACATCAAGCAATAATTTTTAGCCAGAGGTGTCCTAGGGAATTGGATCCTTTTGTTCTCAAATGCTATCATGTTCTATCTTCACAATGTGCATTGTAATTGGTGACTTAAAGGCTTTTTCTGAGTAAAGAAAGTTTAACCTTGTAGCATGAAAAGTAAGAACATACCAGCCATATTATACATAATCTGGATCACAGTAAGCTTGATGTAACACTCTTATATTTTCACACCTTGACCAAGTATCTTGCATTGTTCTATTATACATTACACTTTTCCATAAAGGAACACACAATATGATGGGCTGACATTGTTCCAGATGTATATCACAACCTTGGAAATGTGGCTTACAATAGTTTATTTGCGCAGTCTGAAAATTTATCCCGGCTTTGTGAGGAAAGCAAGTTAAGGGAAGACTTCTCTGTTGCTATTATACACAAGTACCAAGAGAAAATGTATTGACATAAACAACAGTTTCCTGGCTTTTTAAATTAAAATGACATGGACAAGTCCAGCTGCTACAGGATAAAGATTTCTATGCACTGTTCTCCATTGTATGATGGTGCTAACCCTCACCTTTTATATCTTCATATAGTCCAATGACTTCTTTATAAATACTGCAGATTCCTTCTGTGTCAAACAGTCCTATTGTTGTCTAACAACTCAAATCTTTATCTCTGGCTGCATCTTATATCTGTAACTCTCAATCATCTGTCTTTAGATGAAAGGTACTATTATAAACCCAAAAGAGGCTGGCATACCTGTTTGTTGATGTATGGCTTCCGCCTAAAGATAGTCTAAAATTAACCTGTGCTCAAACACATTGGAAGCATATCTTTGAACACTTCTCTACATGTAAAGGTTGGTTTAACTTTTGCAGCCAGTAATGACAAGTGGGAGGGGGCCCCCCTGTCTAAAGTGACCTGGGCCCCCCAAAGGCTTAATCCGGCCCTGTACAGCAGAGCAAGTTGCGACCCCATGCCACTTTAATGCACAGACTAACACAAGAAGAAAAAAAGAAAAAAAAAAAATTCTCAGCCACAACGCTATAAAAGCAGAGACTGAAGCAAACAGCTGACATCCTTGACAAAGAGGCCCAGTGCCTCGAAACGTGTTGGAGACGAGGGGAGAAGTTAGGACTGCACACTTTCATTGCCGGAAGCACGGACCGTGACTTCCGGTCACGGAACATCCAGCGTGCAAACGGAAGGAGAAGACGGAGAAGACGCCGCCGCATTGCTCTGAAGAAATGACGGAGAGGTAAGGTTAGGGACAGATATTAACTACCCATACCCTCCCGGAGCCGGCAATCTCCGTCTTTGTAGTCAAAACGGCAACTGTTATATACCATCAAACCAAGTGCCTGTCTAACCCAAGAAACCCCGGTGGAAAAACTCCACATACTGCATAAAGGAGTTGTAAACATACAGTGAGAATACTCACTTTATTTTATACTATTTTCAATTTTCAATTTTTTTTTTCTTGTTTTGTTTTTGCTTTTGTTTTGTTTTTATTTTATTTTATTTTGTGGGGCATGCACATTAGTAATTTTCACAATACAAGCGCTTGAATCTGTCACATATAAAATTAACCTGTGTCTAAGATATCCCATCCATGGGTCCAAAATAATTGATACATTTATATCCTGGTTGGTGTGTCCCACTCCTGCCAACATCAATAAAAAAATGAAGTTGTAATACCTTCAAATTAGCCAAATTAGAAATGTTTATGGATTTATACAATACATTGCAATACATTGCATCCATGTGAAGAAATAACCAAGGTTATATTTCTGAGCGCTTGGTATGTGTGTTTTCTCTAAAAAGCAGCTGCTTAATGGAGAATGGTCTGTCTTCACCAAATGGAAGAAAAATGTACAAAGTATGCTGATGGGAAACCCAGGAGCATAAAAAGCAGCACTGCACAATGATGAATAACAATTGATTTAATAAAAATACATAATTCATATGACATAGGCACAACAATAAAACAATTAAAATATATTAAAATATGTATATTTCGGGGGGGGGGGGGGGGGGGGGGGGGTTCTGGGAGGAGTCTGGGGACAGTTTTTAGCCAGTACTTCCAATTTGTATGGAGGGATAAGGGGTAACTCCGGAGGTTTTGTAATATTTACCAAGCTGGTCGCCACAAGCTGAGTAGATGTCCTTGGATGATGACAACAATCCAGATATAGTTCTTGTGAGAATAAGCAAGCAGCTTCATTGGTTTTGGCAATTCCTCTTACAGAGTTTGGTCTGCTTTTTCAAATGAATACAGTCCTCCTTATTGTGTGGAATAGATGGTAGGCTTGTCCCCGAAGGTGCTCTCCTCAGACCCAATAAACACCTGACGCATTTCCCTCTGTGCTGCTGTGGAATTATCCCCCTCTCTCTGTACAGTAGATCTGTGGAGGGACGAGTGCGTCCATAAAAATTGGCTTTTCCTTTTTGTGATTTGACTTGGTTTGGCAGAGCAGGCTGCCTTACCCCTAGAAACAGCCTCTGCATTTGCACAGCTGACCCTGTTATGCACCTGGAGAGGAGATGGAGGGTCATTTGTGAGCAGGGGGGCAACAGGGATCTTTTGACTGTCGAACTAGCCAGTATCGACCGTTTGTGTTGACCTTCCGCTCATGTCGACTTTAGACATGTCAACTTATTTCAGGTGTCGACTTAAGCCATGTTGACCTTCAGTGGTCAACCCAATGCATATTGATCTAAAGCAGGCATGTCCAACGTTGGCCCTCCAGATGTTTTGAAACTACACATCCCAGCATGCTTTGGAATAGTTTTAGCATTCTCTAATAGCAAAACTGTGGCAAAGCATGCTGGGATGTGTAGTTTCACAACATCTGGAGGGCCAACGTTGGACATGCCTGATCTAAAGTTTATTGAACCAATGGCCCATACTCAGTATTTTATGATCAATAATCCATTTATATTTTGGAATTAGGAAGTCTTCTAAGATTTTTTTGTATCTACACACAAGTAAGAAATCATTTTATTTATTTATTTATTTATTATTATTATTATTATTATTATTATTATTATTATTATTATTATTATTATTATTATTATTATTATTATTAATTTATATGGTGCCAGAAAGGATCTGCAGCACCCAAGTACTTTAATGAATAAGTAAAACAGGAGGACAAGTATAGGCTACATAATCATAGAGGATACTGAAATAAGTATCAGGGTGGCAGAAAACCACAGGATTCGAAGATGTTTGAATTAAGAGAAGAAAATACACATGAATAATTATCCCCTTCTTAGAGTCTAAGGCTAGTCCTTCCACGCAGCCTCAACCTAACCTCCGCCTCCAGCCCCCACACCCCGTAGTGCCTAAACCTAACCTCTCCATGGCCTAACACTAATCTGTCCTGGCATACTTATGATGATCAGGATGCTGGCAGTCTGGATTCTGGCAATGGCATCTCCAGCGATGTTGGTATTCTTGTGCTGGTCTACTGCTCATGACTCATGGTACCGATATGGCCTCTGGGGGAGCTCCACTGCTAATTGTTTCGTCCAGTACGAGGTATGGGTAATGCACTTTCTCATTTTATACCCTGTGGATGCCTACTATGCAGGGGCGGAACTACTGGCGGCAGGGGCGGATTGGGGACCAAAAGTGGCCCTGGAAAATCTCAGGAAGCGGCCTCATGTGGGCGGTACCAAAACAAAATGGGTGGTGCCAGCATAGCAGTAGGCGGGGTTACTACATCAGTATAGCTGCCAAACTTGAAGCTGAAAGATGCATGCTTTTCCACCTAGGCTTCATGGGGAAGGGGCGTGGCAACATAACAGTACCAATAACACCGTAATGCCCATTACACATTATGACACACATGGTAATGCCACACAGTACTGCCTATTTCACATTATGACACACATTGTGATGCGCTTACACATTATGCCACACACCGAAATTCCCCTTACACAATATGTTGCACACTTTAATGCCCATATGACATTATGCTATGCGTAATGCCCCAAGTACTCCTGCTTATACACACAATGGCCAGAGAAGTGCCTTTTGCAGTATGCCTTCAGTACTGCTCACTGTGTAATCCAGTCCTGTCCAGTCCTGAGCCCAGCAGAGGCACTGAATTTATTTTCAAATAGGGCACCAGCTTTTGAGCCAATCAGAGCTCTCGGTCCGACAGCCAATCAATAACTGCAGTTGCTGGAGCACATGATGTACCCACAGGGCAAATAAGCAAGGCACTACTGGCACACACCTAGTTATTGCCCTGCACAGCAACTAGTGCCCCTTATTCACATTACATTTACTTATATATAGGGGTGTACACCGGCCACTTTTCATGTTTTGGGTTCTGATTACCTTCAAGTTTTTTTTTCCAAAAAGCATAAAAACTGCTAAAATCGCAGAATTCATTTTCACTCATTTCCAGTCTATTCTGAACACCTCTCAATATTGTTTTTAGGCCAAAAGGTTGCACCGAAGTAGCTGGATGACTATGATAAGTGACACAAGTGGGCGGCACAAACACTGGACTGATACGGCACACTTAGCATCACCCCTGGACTGATACGGCACACAGCATCACCCCTGCACTAATACGGCACACAGCATCTCCCCTGGACTGATACAGCACACTTAGCATCACCCCTGGACTGATACGGCACACAGCAGCACCCCTGGACTAATACGGCACACTTGGCAGCACCCCATGAATTATACGTCAGACTTGGCTCACCCCTGGAATTATACGACACACATGCAGGCACCCCTGGACTGGTACGACACACTTAGCAGCACCCCATGAATTATACAACCGACTTGGCAGCAACCCATGATTTATCTGACACACTTTGCTCACCCCAGGAATTATGCGTCACACATGCGAGCACCCCTGATCTGATAGAGCACACTTGGAATTATACGGCACAGATGGCAGCACCCCTGGACTGATAAGGCACATATAGCGGCAGACATGGAATTATACGGCACACATGCGGGCACCCCTGTACTGATACGGGACACATGGGGGCACCCATGGAATTATACGTCACACATGTGGGCACCCCTGGACTGATACAGGACACTGGGCAGCACAGCTGGACTGATATGGGACACTTAACACCCCTTGCAGGTAAAAAAAAACAAAAAACACCTTTTTTATTTAAATTAAAAAAATGGGGACACTGGGCAGCACCCCTGGACTGATACGGGACACTGGGTAGCACAGCTGGACTGATATGGTAAACTGGGCAGCACAGCTGGACTTGCAGATTTTGGGGGTTTCCCAAACGATGTTGCGCTCCAATGAGTAAACTATACAGTGCGGGGTATTTATTGCTGAAAGCAAAAGGATTATTAGGCGCTTGTCGGTTGGGGGGGGGGGGATAAGGGTTGGAGGGGTAAGGATAATACAGAGAAAGAATTATAAAGGTGCAAATAAAAATAAATAAAAATAAGTAAAGATAAAAATTAGAATAAAAATAAAACTCTGAACGCCGCTTGGATCCCCGGCAATCCGAGCCCGCACATACGTAATGTACATTATACATGCACCACACCAGTTGCTGACAGTAGGAGTGCTGCTTATACCTAATGCCCACACCAGTTGCTGACAGTAGTAGTGCTGCCTATACGTAATGCTGACAGTAGTAGCGCTGCCTATATTTTATGCCCACACCAGTTGCTGACAGTAGTAGCGCTGCCTATATGTTATGCCCACACCAGTTGCTGATAGAAGTAGTGATGCGTAACACCCACACCAGATGCAGACAGTAGTAGCGCTTCTTATACCTAACTCCCACACCAGCTGCCGACAGTAGTAGTGCTGCCTATATTTAGTGCCCACACCAGTTGCTGACAGTAGTAGTGCTGCCTATACAGATGGAGAGGGTCTCTTCTTTGCAGGGGATGGCGATGGCTATGCCAGCCGCCATCCCCCGCCACCCGCCATCTGTATATGCGAAAGGGGACACGCGCGCACGAGATGCACGTGCGTCCCCTTCCAACGGCTTTCCCCGGGTCCCCGCCGGCTTGTCGGCGGTCACCCGGGGTCCCCACCGCCTCCCCGCACCCCCCCTATCCCTGTCCGTCTCGGTGAAGCGGAGACGGACAGGGTTCCCGTCGCCCAGCCGCCCGCAAACTGAGACGCGTGTCTCAGTCAGATGGACGCCGGGCTGCTTGCGGATCGCCAGCGGTGACGTTCTGGCGATTCGCCAGCAAGAGGGAGCCCGGCTCCATCTGTATGTAGTGCCCACACCAGTTGCCGACAGTAGTAGTGCTGCCTATATGTTATGCCCACAACAGTTGATGACAGTAGTAGCGCTGCCTATACGTAAGGCCCACACCAGTTGCCCACAGTACTACGCTACTTTTACAGATGGAGCCAGCCTCAATGTTGCTGCTGGCGCGCCAGATGCTCCAAAAAAGCAGGTGGCCCACCAGCATACATGGACACGCCAGCGTCTCGGACACTCGCATGTCCATTGCCGGGAATGGGGCGGGCATTGGAGACGCACACATGTCAGAATCCTCAGCGCACCGCGGCGATTGGCACGCTGGGGACAGGTACAATGAGAATGGCTTCTTCTGGACATAATGCCCACACCATTATGACAGTACACTCTCTCTCACAAACTTTTTTTTTACCTTGCAATCTGTGTGGCAGCCAGGCAGCTCACCCTCTCCTTTCATCAGCCCTGCTGGTGTTCTCCCGTGTAGCTCCGCCCCCTCAACCGTGTAGCCCCGCCCACTCGCGTCCCGTGTAGCTCCGCCCCCTGTCCAGTCTTTGCTGACTTTGACACTGATGTAGGTGAGGGGTGTTGGAACTTGGGAGCTGGGAATTAGCTCTCAGCTCAGCCTCTGCTGTCTGCTCTGCTTGATGCTGCTGCCTGTACTGTGACAGACATCGGCAGCCACCGAGTGCAGCAGCAGCAGGGGGAAAGGCAAGGGGGTCCTGTGTGTCACGGGGGGGGGGGGGGGTGATGATACTTGCCCAATCCCCCTGTGGCATCCCTGCTGTCTTCCCAGCAGCAGCTCCACTACCTGATGAGCTGCTGCTCGTTCTGGCTGGCCTCCTCCTGCTCACGCTGTGCATATCCCTATAGATTGTAAGCTTGCAGCAGGGCCCTCCTACCTCCATGTCTGTCTGTTGTTACCCAGTTTGTTTTATCACTGTTTACTATTGTAAAGCGCAACGGAATCTGCTGCGCTATATAAGAAACTGCAAATAAATAAATAAATAATAAATATGCGTGAAGCAGGAAGAGGGGCATGACGTCACCTGCAGTACAGCTTTCGGCCTCAGGGGCGGCCGGCCTCCCGGGAAACCTCCCTGTGACTTTAATGGCCAATCCGCCCCTGACTGGCGGTGCATGTACATACGGCCCGCTGCCATCTGCACCTCCGTTTTGTGTGTGTGTGTGGGGGGGTTATACGAGTTCAGTGGAGTTGGTGCGGGGGGTGTGGGTGGAACATCATTTAGCATGTTGTGCAGCGGACAGGAAGGGGGGCGGAGACGCCGGATCGGATCTCTGTGTATACGTTCCACGGCACTGCCATGACAGCCGCTGCAGGAAAGAAACCAGTCACTAGAGTCAGCCGCCCACACCTGCCGCAGCTATCCTCATCCTGTCAGGCTTCCACGATGCTGGTAAGTCAGTTGCAGCATCTCTGCACCATGTGGCTGCTGTGTAGCATAACAAAGATAAAGGAACTGGGAGGTCAACACTCGGGTGTGGGATGTAAGAGGGGGGTGGAGTTATGGGATATGTTGGGAACAGTTTCAGTGGAAGTAGGGTGTGTGAGTATATGATTATGGAACTTATGTGGGGGGACAGGGTGAGTAGTGTATGTGGTGGGTATAGGTGTATGGAGATAGCTGTTAGGTGGTGTATGTGGGCTATGCTGCAATGACAAGTGGGCACAGAAGTGCAATGGGAAATAAGGTGTGTGGCTATGTGTGATGGGCATTACGGTGTGCAACAATATGTAATGGGCATTATGGTGTTCAGCATAATGTGTAATGGGCAATACGGTGTGCAGCAATGTGTAATAGGCATTACGGTGTGCAACAATATGTAAAGGGCATGAGAGTGTGCAACAATATGTAATGGGCATTATGGTGTGTGGCAGTGTGTAATAGGCATTATAGTGTGCAACAATATGTAATGGGCATTATGGTGTGCGGCATAATGTGTAATGGGCAATACGGTGCATGGCAATGTGTAATAGGCATTACGATGTGCAACAATATGTATTGGGCAATATGGTGTGCAGCAATATGTAATGGGCATTACAATGGGCAACAATATGCTTGCAGCAATTGTGGTGTGCAGCATGATATGTAATGGGCAATACGGTGTGCAGCAATGTGTAATAGGCATTATGGTGTGCAACAATGGGGGTTATTCTGGTTGATTCGCAAGGTTGCCCATGGAACGCTGGGCGTTCTCATATGGTAACAAGGCAGCCTGGCGCCCCCCCCGCCCTTCTCCGTCCCCCTCACGCCATCATGGGTGCATACACCCGGCGAACCAAAACAACCGAACAAACTTGAATAACCCCCAATATGTAATGGACAATATGGTGTGCAGCAATATGTAATGGCATTATGATGGGCAACAATATGTGTGCAGCGATTGTGGTGTGCAGCCTTTGTCACACACTGCTCCTATTTTGCATATTGGGGTGGGGGAGCAGAAGCATATTTTTGCACCTGGGCCCACAACTCGCTAGTTCCACCTCTGCTACTACGGACTAAAGAGGATGTCATCTATGCCATAGGCCTTGGTAAGTATAATTTCCTTTCACAGGAACTGTTGGGATTCTACTGGAGAAGCGGAAGGGCCATTGTTGGAATCCATAGGTGACAATTATGAATGTTTGTTGTGTTAATTAAAGTTTTTTACTCTAATGTGCCAGTGTTTTTTCTCACTAATTATTTTGTGGTAGAACTACAAGTACCAATGGGCCCTTTAATGCCCCACATGCTGGAACTTGTGCTTCTCCAAGTCCCTGCATGCGGAGCAGGCTTGCTGGGACTTGTAGTTTCATAACAAAACACAATAGTTTAATTTATTTTTTTACACAATACAATCAGCCCAGTGCCTACCGCCCGCACTGTGGCGGCCCTGGGCTTCAGCCTGGGCAGGGGGTATCCTGGAGGGGGTGATCCTTTTTCAGGGGGATAATGCCCCTGGCCCGAGGAACTTGTATAAATAGTTCCCCTGGCTGTGGCATTACCCTGCTACCTGTTTGGGCTGGGTGCTGGTTGTCAAAATACAGGGGTTCCCTATTGATTTTGTCCTCAGTATTTTGGGAACCAGAACTAGCCCTAGAGCCTGGTGCTGGTTTTAGAGATCCTGGGGACCCACAACTTCTTTGGCCCCTGAATTTCTAGAAGCAGGATTGATTCTTTAAACCCAGGGCTGGTTATAGCCGTGGGGGGACCCCACGCCATTTTATACAATTATTTATTTATTCTTTTTTTTATTCACAGAAAAGCCTGCACTGATCTGACTGATCTGTGCAGGATTCAGCCAAATACCTCTGGAAAATGAGGAGTATTTTCCAGGCAACTTTTTGGATCAAATACGGCCGTTACAAAATTTGGAATCACCAATTCAGATGAATGGTGATTAGTTTTCTTATTCTTTTGATGGGGTATGCATTCGTATTTTGAAATACAAATACGAATATGCCTGTCTGAAGAATACTAATTCCGGTATACTGGCCTTTGTAAATCCAGAAATACGAATTTATAGCAGTATACGGGTAAAACTAGCTATGAATACGTTCATCTGTAGCCATTCATATATTAGTCAATTTTTCCCTAAATGCTTTTGTTTTTAGAATAATCATATTTTACTTTAAATTGCTGGCCTTTAATAACTGTTTACCTAATAAAAATTGGAATAATGGGGTGTTTGGCAGTGGATTGCATGCAATTTGCTTTATAGAAATGATTTATACAATATATGATTGTCTAGGGAAGTATAATATTTAGATGTGACTCTGTATAAGGGCGCAGAAGCACTATCATTAATTATCCCCTATACAATAAACTACACTCTGTAAAAGCATCTCGTTCTTGTGGATCAATAGTTTATGAGCTTTGCTTGTCACATAAAACAAGTGCAGGAGGCTGGAATGGCAGCCACAATCCTCACACTGATGTTTCCCTCACTGCAGCCTAGGGCTGTGCTGACTTATTCTTGCATCATATGACATTGGACTCTCAGGACCTTTACCCTCAATGTGTTTTTTTTTGCAACATTAATCTTAACCTCACAAGTGATAAACATGTTACAGTTGTATGAGTAACAAATATTAAAAGAATGTTCAAATAATGTTCTGTATTTCTGCATGTAAATTATTAGATTAGGATTACTGCAAAATTAAACAACAGGTTTTGGAATTTTCGGTTATTAAATATATTCTAGTAGAGTTTTATTTCATCCGCTGCCAGCAGATGGCAGTGTTTTGGTTACACATGGACACTAGACATATATAAGTATAGTCAGGGCCAGATTACTCTGTACCTTACTATGTAGGAGCCCAGACAGGCTCAGCTCTACCTCTGATTAAAAACCCTCCCATGACATGGCTGTTGACGAGGCCGTTGCTGCTGTCCTCCATGGGCTTAAGAAGCATAGGATGAGCACCACCAAGCAGAGCTCAGCACAAGCCTCTCAGCCTCTGACATCTTGTGTAAAGTCTAATGGGACTTAGTCATCTCCCAGTAGTGCACTGCAGTAAGTGTGCCTGGGCTCCCAATGCTCAGCACCATTAATCATTGTCACATTGGCAGATAGGTGTAGCTGAAGCACTACCGTACTCCCATGCACAAAACCTTTAGCTAAAAAAAAGTGGTGTGAAAAAATACATCCCAACCACAGGGGACCCCTAGAAAGAGGGAGCCCATGGGTACTGACTCCCTGAGGCCCCCCTCCCCTAATCCGGCCCTGAGTATAGTATATAAGAAGTATATACTTGTTAGTGATTTCTGTGATTAGTTAATGTTCTGCACTCTGCTGCTTAAGTCTACTCTATTCTGTGTAGATCTATATATTAGGGCAATACGGATGGTGTAATTCTTAGCATTACTGCCTTACAGCACTGGGTTTAATTCCCACCATGTCCATAACTGTGAGGAGTTTGTATATTCTCCCCGTACTTGCATGGGTTTCTTCTGGGCACTCCGGCTTCCTCCCACAATCCAAAAATATACTGGTAGGTTAATTGGCTCCCAACAAAATGAACCCTAGAATGTTTGTGTGTGTGTGTGTGTGTGTGTGTGTGTGTATATGTGGTAGGGAATATAGATTTTGAGATCTACTGGGGCAGGGACTGATTTGAATGTTCAAATATTATCTGTAAAGCGCTGTGAAATATGTGTGCGCTATATAAGAAACTGTTAATAAATAAAATAAAATAAATAATAATAAATCACATTATTTTGCCTATGCTTAGCTGACTTTGCCATGTGACAGGTCAAAGGGTGATATCCTCCATTTTACTTACTGCTTCAGTTAATCTGAGTGGAAATGCTTAGAAGCTGTGTTACCCTACAGGCGTATATCTTCTTTCCAACAACAAACACAGTGACCTATATATTTATGTACCTATGATCTCATATCTTGTTGTACATGTACATTGATGTACCCTGGAGAATTACAGCTATAAGATATGGACAATCATTTCAGTCTGTATCAATAAAAGTTTGAAGTTCCAGAAGTTACATTGTGCATTAAGAGAAGATAGGCTTGGTTAAACTGTCTGAATAGTTACACACTCCATACCTGTAACAAGGGTCAAAACATTAACTATGGGGAGATGAATGGAAAGATATATTCTAAAGATGCTGTGGTTGTAACTGTTATTTGTAATTTATTAAGCTCGGTGAAGTGATAAACGGTCTGTTTTTTTCCTACCTGTGAAGCTACAGGCTTGGTTTGAAAAATGACAGGTAAAAGCTGATTGGCCGGTGATCACTTCACCGAGCTTAATAAATGTACCCCTGTAAGGCAACTATATTTGCTGTTTTTAAATGAATTAATTAAATTTGGTATTCAGATGACTGACAGACAATGTTTAGTTCAACATTCAAAATGTTAACACCAATAGTTTTTGATATTAATGGATGAGAAACAAGAAGAACATAATATACAAGACAAACTGCTCAACTGCCAAGTGACAGTGGCTGATCACTTTTATATGGAGGGTGGGGGGGGGATAGTCTACAATGATTGTAGAGTGAACACATAGAATATTGTCACGGCTCTCATTCTAGATTATTCTTGTAGATTCATACATTATACAGTAAGCACGCATTGTGTACATTTCCTATTAATTAAGGGTTTCAATTATCTCAAGAAATAGAGCCGTTTTGAAAAAAATACTATCATTTTTGAATTTAGCAACCTCAAAATAACTTAAGTTCCCTCAAATATCCTTGGCAACTAAATAACATTTTTGTGGGGCTAATTTACCTTTAAAATGAGTCTCAGCCCTGGGTTTAAAGAATCGATCCTGCTTCTAGAAATTCAGAGGCCAAAGAAGTTGTGTGTCCCCAGGATCTACAACCTTGCTGACTTTTAAAAACATATACTTCTAAAAGAGAAATCTGCAAAACTGTAACAAATTTTGCCTCTCCATGTGACAGAGAATAAGCTATCCCTTGTAAGTGAGGGGTGTGTAGGTGTGAGTGGTTGAACACAAAAAGCCATCTACAAATAATAATCTAATATCACACGACATCTGTTCTGTTTTGTTTGATGCTGGAAGGCTTCAAGAACGTGATATTTTACCATAAAGAAAATCAAGTCACAGCCGTGAAAGATCACAGGTGGAGAGAGCGTGTTATTCTGATGTGTACAGACAGCTCATGTAATCGAGGCTCAGTGCAGTCACATTGTAGTCTATTCCAATCTACTGTTGTGTTCAGTGCATAACAAGAAAAGCTACCAGCAAGACAGATTACCCTTACAGCCAAACATAGACTTGTGGTATTCTGTACCCTCTAGAACCGTATTGCCCAAACACATCCTCAATGCACCCTAATACTCCAAGTTACAAGGTTGTCCATGCTTAAGCACAGGTGAAATAATTGTATTTGTCCTTTTGAGTTAACCGCTTGTGTTCATGCATTGATATTCTTAATGCTTGGTGTGTTAAGGTGCCTTGAGGAGTGAGTTTGGAAAGTCTACTTTAGACTGAGTTCCATCACAGAAGTACAGGAGGTAATGCTAGAAGCGGCTATGGATTTCTTGGGATAAAGTTATGTTAGCGTGCAAGGCATGCCAAATGAAACATGCACAATGTTTACTTTTACCTCCCAAAACAAATATACAACTATGTAGATGCTCTTACATTACCAGCATAAGTCCAACTATTTACAGTGTAAAATGCATTATTAGGTATTTTCCGGATGTATTAATGAGAATAGAAAATATAATGTTTCTTTGCTTGGAGGATGCTGACGATTAAGTGTATTTGTTGTCTTTATACAATGGAGGCCATATAAACAAGAGGAAAGAAAAGAAATCAGTTACAAGTGGGGCGCACTCCTTACCCAAAATGTCTTTTTGTGGACTTTTCTATAAAAACGTACCTACTGTTAGGTGTATATTTTATTAGTGTATATTAACACGTTGGCCTATCCGGCCATCACTTATATTGCGGGTTTTCAACTGTATTAGTTGTATGAAACCTTTATATAATATATTCCCTTTACAAGGGATAACACATTGTATACGATCTGTGTTCACTGCAATTGTAATAAAGAAAGTTTTCTGTTCAAATATTCTCTGTAAAGCGCTGTGGAATATGTGTGCGCTATATAAGAAACTGTTAATAAATAAAATAAAATATATAAGAAAGTTTTCTTTATTACAATTGCAGTGAACACAGATCGTATACAATTGCAATAAGCAAATCCTATATAGCTGCAAATAGGTCACAGAGACACACTTTTTAAATCTCTATTTCTTTGTTTTTCTATATCTTTATTTGTTTTTAATAATTTCGCTATGTGTTATCCCTTGTAAAGGGAATATATTATATAAAGGTTTCATACAACTAATACAGTTGAAAACCCGCAATATAAGTGATGGCCGGATAGGCCAACGTGTTAATATACACTAATAAAATATACACCTAACAGTAGGTACGTTTTTATAGAAAAGTCCACAAAAAGACATTTTGGGTAAGGAGTGCGCCCCACTTGTAACTGATTTCTTTTCTTTCCTCTTGTTTATATTGCCTAAATGATAAATCAGGGGGCTGCACCCTAACAGGCCAGGAACTATATTTGATAAGAATTCCTGGTAGGCGAGCATTCTTACCACCCAAAAAATAAAATAAAAATAAAAATAAAATCACACAAAATACCAACATTGAATTTATGGTGCGGATCATCCAAACCCCCTCTATACAATGGAGGCCGTCAGTTGTGTTCTTAGCCCAAAATGAGTGAGCTTGCAGCTAAGTAATCTATAGTGGCAGAACTACAATGGGTATGGCCCATGGGTTAAAACAGCATGGTGAAGCCAGGTCTCTGTCTTACCTCATAGGTCTCTAAATGCCCTACCCTGGAAGGAACAAAGTGGATGCCTAATCAGAGTGGCACTTGTACCCAGGCAAAGCACTTATCAGAGCAGAGCTAAAAGTGCCTCATAGGATGCTATGGCATATTACTAACTGTCCTGATTTTCTTGGGACAGTCTCTTTTTTTGGGACTGTCTTGCATCCTACCTAAAGGCAGCAGTGTCCTGCAGTAGGGGGGAGCAGTTGAGAGCCCCCCATGTCACTGGCATTCCGTGTGGGGCACTGCAGCAAAGCCAAGCCTCATTTTGTGGAGGCCACACCCCTTTTCAGGAGGTGAGGAAGGTGAGAGGCCCACATGGTATTTTCAAAATATTGAAAGGTATGCTATGGAATCTCACTATGCATATTTCTGTCCCTGCTCACCTGTCCACTTTTGAGTTTGTTCAATGTTTATCTCTCACTTCACACTTATTTACACATCAACACATATGCAGTTTAAAAAAAAAAAAGTGCACAGACCCCTGTGCAGTGGCGTAACTTGATATTTGTAGGCCACATAGCAATGGTTGGTAAGGGACCCTTTGTACAACACAATGGTGAAAAACAATATAGCACATATTACTTTGACAGGTAGGCCCTTCTCAGCTCACGGCCCCATAGCAGCTGTACTCCCTACACCTATGTTGTTTACACTCTTGTCCATGTCTTTCAGATTTGCTTTTAATTAATCATAATGTTGTTGTTTTTTAGCTAAACCACGATTACATATTTTGGTTCTAATTCCAAAATAATTAATAAAAATAAATAAATAAATAAATAATCATTGCTAAAAATCAACAAAAACAGCTAAAATCATGTAATTTTTGCAATCCTGTAATTTGCTTGAGCTCAGATCCACAAAATTTGGATGGTTTCTAATTTTTGAAGCACCATCTCTGTTTTAAAGCTGGTAAAAATAAATATACAGTATAATGCGTATACTGTACAGTATGTCTATTATGTGGGTGGTGTGTTGTGGTGTGGGTACCAAGGAGAGGCACCTGTATACAGTGCCTCTAGGAACGCTGTCATAATCATGATTTTGTATTGGAAAGGAGTTATTTTTATTAGGCATTTTCTTTTGTTAAGCATTTGTGTGCTTTATCTTACAGTTGCTGTTATACTGTTTATGTACTGTATATGTGATGTTTGAATAGAGTCTATGATTTTGTTTTCACTTCAGCTATATTAATGAGGCATTTTAAAACTGCAGTACTTACTACATATAGGATTTTGCTTAGGTAAATGCCGGGTTTTGTAATTTGCTTGTAAAATATTTTATATGGTTGGTAGTGTACCATAGCTTTAATGTCTAGAATTACTGCATCTTTGCAATAGAAGCTCAGATTATTACTGTAGATGTTAGAATTCACCCTGCTTTTTATGTAATATTGGTTTGATATAAACCTTATGGTATGTCAAGTGCAGGAATAACAATAAGCGTAAATGGTCTAAACCCAGTGATTCCCTTATATTTTCAGTGGCAGGCAGAAGTTTTTCTGAGGCCATTGACAGAATAAAACAGGGCCACTTCTCTATAATTAGGTATCTCAGCATGGCTGCTGGTAACGTGCTTTGTGTTGTGCTGTAATAATATTAAATTTACTGAGGATTTTCATACTATACTTTGAAATAACAACTCAACCTCCTGCCGCTCCCATGTAATCAGCACCAGTATTAGTGTGATTATACTGGGAAAAAAACAATCGATCTTTGGACTTATGTGAAAAACAAGTTCTGTATTCAAAGTCTGAGGATTTTACTATGCAAATGACTGTACTGAGTTCATACTGTAGCTGCAAGAGATAAATTAGATGCAAGAGAAGTGAAGCTGCGGCAGCTTTGTTTCAGATTATCCGACTGCTCTTTGGTTTCATGAGAACATGAATGAAAATGTTGCTTAGAACATACCCTATTTAGAAACCAAAAATTTCCCCCTCCCAGCCTGTGTTCTCCAAAACAGAAAGTGAAGAGAACTAATGCTACTGTTGCTATTAATTATAGGAGAGATCCCATTGAGTGTAAGGTCACATTGGAGCCACGCATCACGGGGGAAATTTACTAAGATGGAAGTTCTATTTTAGATGGGATGTTGCTATGGCCAACCAATCAGATATTGGGGGAAATTTACTAATGGAATTTTGTAAAAAAAATATGTGTATTTGTATCCAGAAATACACTTATTTTTGACATTTACTATCCCGAAAATACGGCAATTTGTAGTCGTATTGATGTGCAATCAATACGAATACGAATTGCCGTATTTTCGGGGTAGTAAATGTCAAAAATAAGTGTATTTCTGGATACAAGAAGCAAACAGTAGAGTGGTGGAGCGCTCTGATAGAACAATATGACCAATTGGGTATTACAAATTAATTTATTACTGATAAAAAGATTATTGTGATGTTTCACATAAAAAAGCAATTGTATACAATCAACAACGTATTAATAAGGCTAAAATACAGCCTAATACAATAAACACTGATACTCAGTATGTGGTGTGCAGCCTGATAATTGCATGAAATTGGGGTATCAATAAAACATTAGACAGTTTTTCTCACTTGTTCCAAAGGTTAACTCCCAGATGGAAATATGGATATGTGGTACTCTTTACCTAGAACGCCGCCCACGATGCTCATCGCGGTTGTCGGGCCAAAAATCGCGGTCATCGCAGTGATTGAGGCATCGCGGGTGTTATTTGCGGTACAAGATGACCGCGATGCCCACGATGCCTCAACTTATTCATAGGCACCATGCAAAATCGCGGTGATTGAGGCATCGCAGGTGTTATTTGGGGGGACAAGATGCCCGCGATGCCCTTGATTCCTCAACTTTTTCATCGGCCCCATTGAAAATCGCGGTCATTGAGGCATCGCGGGTGCTATTTGCGGTACAAGATGACCGCGATCACCGCGATCATTATTGGGCACCCGCGATGCGACCGACGCGATCAATCATTGCGTCGGTCGCGATGTCAGTCGCATCGCGGGTGCCCAATAATGTGGCCGCGATGTACCCGCGATGACCGCGATGGGCGCCGTTCTAGGTAAAGAGTACCGGATATGTTCCCAATTGGATGTGGGAAGAGCTGGAATGGCAGGTGTCCATAAACCTGACCGGAGGAAATAGAGCCTGATCCTGATTTTTTGTAGGGATACTGGTCTCAGTCCTTGGTTAGAGGGCTCCGGTGATTCTCAGGTGGTGGTGTTAGTTACACAAACTAGACACTTACCCTTATTGTGAGTTGCCTTGGTATTCTTAAGGTGACAATCTATGTTTATTTATCAATGGCATCATCTTGCAAGTCTTACTCTGTAAGTGAAAAATCCTCCTTCAATAGACTAATTCCAAGAAATATTGACTTTACTTGAATTTTATACAATTCTTTCATAAGAGTATTCATCATATTTATACTGCAAATATAGGTGTTTTTTTTAAGACATTCTATATCTATAAGTAGTAATAGTTGATTTAAATCACAAAACCATTAAAGAGCATAGTACTACTTCAATCTCCAACTACTGTATATCCTAAAGGTAAAGTAACTTTCAGTATAAGCTGTTGCCATGGGTAAAGTGTTGGATAAGCCTAAACTTGCTTAACTTAACAAAGCTCTCAACTAAAGTATAACAGCATTTTAGTGGGACAGCCCCAATGTTCTCACCATAAAATTGTGGAATTTAAACCTTAAAATCAGCATTTCTGGGTATATTGGCTAGGATTTTAGTTAATAGGACCTAGAGTTTATTTTGGCCTGATTGTGCATGTGTAAATGAAGGGAGGTGCGCTACCATGTGCAGATTCCAAGTGGTGTTCTCTAAAGATGAATTAAGAAAAATGATGACGTACTGAAAACTGTATATCATTTTACTTCAGTCCTCATAATCATATCACCATAGGCGAATCTAGGGGGTGGTCCGGGGGTGCACAGGACCACCCATTAGCCCATTTTGTAGCTGAGGGATGGGGCTTTCCAACGAGCCCAGCCCCGTGTCTCTAGCCCCCTGGGAACCAGAGATACGGCCAGGTAAATCTGGAACGTTTTCCCTATAGGATAACATGGGACCTGCTAATTCCGACCCCCACCCAGTTCAACGGCTGCTAGTTCCCCCTTTGGCATCACTGAAGCTCGAGGTTGATCTCAGTCGAACCCAAATCGCTGGGCCTTTAATCTGATACTAAGCTGGATCCATATGGGTTAATTGGTTCCAGGGATATTGAGGTTAAACCGTTTTTTTTTTTTTCATTTCTTAAATGTAATTTCATGACTGTTTATGTTGTTTGAGGTCAGATTTCTCTGGAACCAAACAGCCCAGTTTCACGGGACCAAAATCATTCGAAGCCAACTCAAAAGTTCTTCAATATGATATTACTCATGTAAATGGGTCAGTTGGTTCCGAAGATATAGCTGGTTGGATAAAGGGGGGTAGGGAGAGGGGAGTGGTTGTCTCTCCCCCTCACACCAGAAAATGCAGGGACTAGGCTTGTGTATATGGGGAACATATTCCCGGGTAAATCCCTGCATTTTCTGTTGTGAAAGGGGTATTATTTTAAACAGCCGTGACCTGCAGTGCTCTGAATACAGCCGGGCAGCCCCCTGCTCTCTACCCAGCTGTCAATGACTGTCACCCCTGCAGCTTCCGCTCCAATTCTTCTCCCTGCTTTCACCTCAGCCCGCCCCCCCCCCCCTAATCATGTGGTGCCGGTGCCCGGCGTGCACCCCCGACGTCACGCACAACAACAGCGCGCACAATATTTAAAATGTCCACTCGGCTAGAGGGGACACCAGGAGGGGAGTGGGTGCGTGCTCTACACTGCTCCTCTCCCCATAGAAGCAGCTGCAACGCTCTCCATCTCTCCCTGCAGCAGCAGCGAAGGTTCATGTAAAAATTTACAGTAAGTGGCACTTTTGGAGGCATTGCTCAAGGGACGCTATAAGTGGTGGTATGTGACGGCATTACGCATAATGTGTCGCTTAATGTGTAAGGGGCATTACGGTGTGCAGCATCATGTGTAAGCGGCATTATGTGTGCAGCATCATGTGTAAGGGACAATATGTGTGCAGCATCATGTGTAATGGGTACTATGGTGTGCGGCATCATGTGTAATGGGTACTATGGTGCCATCAAGCAAGAACCCCCTAGCAATGACGTAGGTAAGCAGCACTTATGTGGCAAATATGTAATGGGCATTACGGTTTGTTATATAGTATGTAATGGGCATCATGATGTGTGGCACAATGTGTAATGGGCCATATGGTGTGTGGCCTTATGTGTAATTGGCATTACGGTGTGTGGCACAATGTGTAATAGGTATTACGGAGTTTGCTAAAGTGTGTAATGGGCATTACTCTGTATGGTCTAAAGTGTAATACCACACCCCTTTTTGTGATGCCACGCCTCCTTCCCATGAGGCCACACCCCCTTTTTGCCGCGCGGCTATGCCGCGCAAAGGTCCCTCTGCTGTAGTGTCTAGATCTGGGACCACCCATTACCATAATTCTAGATTCGCCTATGCATATCACATATGTGAACCAATTGGAATGGAATTAGAAAAACACTGTTTGTGAAGTTATTGACTCAATGGCACTAAAGCAGCAACACGTTACAGCCTGGGCTGGCTGTTTGGTCTGTTTTGTCTCATAAGAAACTGTCCAATGTGCAAACCTTAAGTAGACAATTAGCAGCTTATCCATTCACTTCATTTCTTCCACATTTTCTATTTTCTTTATTAATATTTCTGCAACTGCTGCTCATTCGGCTATATAAAATAATTGAATGGCAGCACATCATATAACAATCACCACCTCTATTATCTTGTAATAAAGATTATTTTGGCATGTGTCGTGCAAACTTTATTTCTTTATTTCCCAAACTCGACCATGATCTCTACCCTTGTCTTAGAATCTTTAACGTAGATATAAGCTTCAAGCTACAAAAATGTAAATATCAGGAAATAAAGTGGAGCAAAGCACGCCATGAGTCATATTTTGCATATCTTTGTCTCTATTACTCTTGGTCATAAAATTCAGGTCAGATCACCACCATATATTCCTACGGCTTCCTTACCACCCTAATCTTATCCCTACAATGCATGACACAGACTTACCCTCCTAAAAAAATAAGCGACCTTAGATGAATTGCAGTAACCTTAATCTCCCAAAATAAAGCATGATTCTCCTTAAAGATGATTAATGCAGGATAAGTAGTGCGAGGGAACTCTGGGTTGCATTATACTATATACTATATAGACAGAAGAAAAATATATGAAAGCTAATTGTCACATGGCAGTAGTGCAAGCAGAGGGGGGGGGGTTCTGAGTACCCAGAAACCACACCTGACAGAGAAGAGAGACCAAGCACAATATTAGTATGCCCACCCTCTCATGGGAAATTGCCTCAATTCGTGGGTCAATGGGATGGGGCAGAGACAATATAACTCAATTCCATAAGAATTGCATCACTTTGGTCCCACCCCCTCCATATAGACCCACAAATTGTGACATTTTGCTATGAGGAAGTGGGGATTAGTAATATTGGGGCAGATGTATTAAGCCTTAACAAGAGATAAATGCAAGGGTGATAAAGAGATAAATGCAACGTTGATAAAGAGAGATAAATGTCCAGCCAATCACCTGCTAACAGGCTGTGTTTGAAAAAAGTCAGCAAGGAGCTGATTGGCTGGACGTTTATCTCTCTTTATCACCCTTGCATGTATCTCTTGTTAAGGCTTAATACATCTGCCCCGTTGTACTTGAGAGAGAGATCAACTGAAATAATCCTGTGTTTACCACTGGATGAGAACCAATTTAAGCCAGCAAAATATTAAAGTTCAGTATTTGGGGCAGATGTATTAAGCATGGAAAATAAATAAAGTGGAGATAAAGTGAAAGGACATAAAGCACCAGCCAATAAGCTGTGTTTGAAAATGACAGTTGGGAGTTGATTGGCTGGTGCTTTATCTCCTTTTACCTTACAGTATCTCGACTTTATCTCCAGTTTATCGCTTAATACATCTGCCCCATTATGACTTAACTGCATTTTGTTGATTGTTAGACAACTCATTTACAAGGGTGTGCTTGACGTAACAAGCTTTGGTCACCAGCCACTCTGTTGGTATTAGTCTATCTCAATACTGAGCAGGTATGCATTTGTGACTAATTTTTTAAAATAATTAATCGGTTCTGGACCTGATACTAAGCTCTTTTTATCACCGCTATTGGTGGCAATAGGAAATTCTGTGCCTCAAGAAACAGATACAGAGGCAGGAGCTCCTATATCAGCCTATCCCTGCGAAGTGTAAAGACCAAAAGCCTGACAAAGGATGTTCAGGACAACGTTGCTCATGCTCCTTCCTGTATTTGTTTGGTCTTACTCTCATTACTTCAACTTTTACCTTCCTGGAAGATGACTAACCATTGAAATGGTTATTTAGAGCAAATTATATCGCTATAACATATAGTGAATGTAAAATATGTTTCCGTTTCTCTAATCTATCTGTCTAACACATAGTTGTGTGTAAAGTGACAGGCCCACTTTAAACAAGCATTGCAAGGTTCCACATTAGTATAATGGATATTAAATGGAGGGTTATAAACTATGAGGCGCTAACAGGAAAATGTGTTAGGCAGCATTCTTTGCATCGCATCATTGCTGCAAGAAAGAGATTCAGCAAGTTTTCAGAATATATTATCAATGTAGAGTGTAGGACAGGAATAGTATGCTATTACTCAAAATTACACCATTGAATTTTGATCCTCGATACTCTTGTGATGCTTCATAACACCAGATGACAGGCTGAAGGTTATTACTGTTCCCTGACTTTGAAAATTGAATTTTAGCTCTTTAGCATCCAAGCCTGAGCCCAATGCACCTGCTAAGCATCATGGATCACACACTGCCGCCCATGGTCTTGGAGTAAGTGAAATGCTCCTAAATCAGTGGTTCCCAAACTTTTTTAAATCACGGCACCCTAGAGCATCACAATTTTTTTTACGGCACCCCTAGGCCAAAAGTTTTTTATTCTGTAAATTGATTTGTATGTCATACATAGATTTATTTATGGGTGAGGGACAGGATTAGCTTCTGTTTGTCCACATATTTTATTATTGGCAGCCCACTAGCAATGTTTTTGCCTTTTACATTGACCATAAACAATTTCAATTGGCACTGGACCACAAATCCAAGGCACCCCTGCAAGTGTCCCGAGGCACCCCAGGGAGCCACGGCACACAGTTTGGGAACCACTGTCCTAAATATAAAGGGTTGGTACATTGTTCATTGGAAACAGTTCAATCCGGAGAGCAGCTTGGTTGCACATGCACAAAATAAATAGAAAAAAGTAAAAACTTCAAGATAGAATTTACTGTAAAACCTCAAAGATTACATTAATATTACACACCAGTGAAGTGCTGGACTGGAACATTTGGGCTGTGCACAAAAATCCACAAGTCTGGAGTTACCTTTAGTACCGCGTCCAGTCTCACTTAAGCTGTGGACACATGGGGACAAATGTAATAGGGTGAGAGTTTCAGAAAGTGAGAGATTTTGGGAGAGTTTTACCTTTTTTTTAAAGCAGCAATCAATTACATGGCAAAATCAACCTGGTTTTGCATTGTCAATGATTGCCACTTTAAAAAAATGGGAAAACTCTCTCACTTTCTGAAACTCTCACCCTATTACATTTGGCCCGTGGTGTCTATTGATTTTGAATATATAGTCGAAATCGGATAGAATATTAGCCAGAAATCTGTGACATTCAATGTCGATGGTTCCCTCCTTTAGTCAGTATCAAATAGAAAAATAGTTTGTGTAGGCAAGTTTATCTTGGCTACATTGCCTGTAGAATCTATTTGGCATAGGGCCCAATAGCAAGATAGTCTAAATCTAAAGTACATTTAAAGTGCAGTTAGTTAGAATCGGCCATGAGACAGAATAGAACCATGTGTACACACCATTACTCCTGCTAGGAGCTGTTCATGGACACCAGAAACCATTAAAAGTGTAAATGTTGTTATTATTTATTCAATAAACACTAATAAATTATGCAGTGCAGCTCATATCTTCCACGTTCACCTACAGCTCTCTGTAGGGCTTATATAGAGTTGTAGACTTGTGCATTGATGGAGCATATATAGGGCCAAATTTAGACTGGATGGCAAAGTACATTTTATCTCTAATGTACAAAACCATGTTGCACTGCAGGTGGCGCTGTAACGTGCAGATAGAGTTAGATTTGCGTGAGTTATTTTGTTTCTGTGCAGGGTTACACTGCAATTAAGATTTCCGTTTATACACACCCCACCCAAATCTAACTCTCTCTGCATATGTTACATCAGACCTAACTGCAGTGCAACATGGTTTTGCCACTAGCAACAAAAAGTGTTTTGCGATTCAGTCTGAATTAGGCAACTTGTGTGTTATTGCACTTGACATATGCAGAAACTGGCCACATTGCAAGTACAAGCAACACACTTGTCATTCGTACCTACCCTTATTATGGAGTTATTTCTGGGCTGCAATGGGGAAATGTATCAAACCTTTTGAGAGAGACAAAATAACATTTAGAAGCTGATTGGTTGTTATGGGATTAAGAATGGGGGCGGGTGGAGCTGCAGCTTCAGGCCTACACATAAATTCAGACCCATCATCATGACAGAATAATGATCACCAGACAGATACCACACGCACACAGGGTTGGCCATAAATCATAAGTATTACTATTACTATTTTACATATTTATGCATTTTTTGTCGTTTGATATATTTAGGGAGACACTGGGGCTTATAGTGTAATAGTGTGTACACACGGTTCGATATGGCTTCCGATGTTGACGATATCGTCAACATCGGAAGCCATATCGCATACATATCGCATACTGATTGTATGCATTGTAAAGGCTTCCTAGCCCGATGCGCGCTCCCGTTTAAGGAGAGATCGGAGGGGAGATAGAGTGGGCAGCACACTCTATCTAGCACAAATCGCAAGCATATCGCATGCATCGTATGTGCCTTGCGATATGCTTAAGATGCGATGTGCTATACGATTTCCAGGGCCCTGTAGTCATCCTGTTGTTAAGTCAAAATCGCTTAGTCAAAATCTTAAGCAAATCTTAAGGCACATAGGAAATCGCATAGTAAATCAAATAGGAAATCGCATAGCAAATTGTATGGTAAAAAGTCAAAATCTTAAGCATATCTTAAGGCATATCTTAAGGAGTAGAGAAAAAAAAAAAAAGGGAAAAGTAAAAATCGGACAAAACATCGAATCATACATCGGATCGCACAGAACATCGAACCGTGTGTACACACTCTATGGGTTCTACCTGCCTACATGGCATTGGTCTCATCTACTCCACTCCTCATAATAGGGCCCCATTAGGCCCTTAATCTGGCCCTGGTTATGTAAAACTTTACCATTTTATATAGCCATGAGTTATGATAAATCTCCCGCATTTCAGTAATGGCGTTTTGTGGTTTTATGTAGTTTTTGGCTATACAGAGAGCACATAACCCTCATTTCTAGCATCCTCAGAACATCTTTGGCTATTTTTGTTCAATAAAATTAGATGCGAATGACTACAGAAATAAATACATCTACACAACTACCAGAGTGGTACCCTCCTGGCTGTACGTATTAATTGGAATGCCTCTATATAAGATATCCTCTGTCATATTACTATGAGATACTGTAACTTTAGCCATTCATTTGACTGTTATTAAATCCACTGTATCCAGGTTCCACACTCCCCCATCAATCTGATATTAGCCTGGAAACACAGAACAGTGACTTCACCCTCTGTTTATTCTGCATCTCAGGTTCACCCTTAAACCAATTTGAAAGGAGTGTTTTAGTAACTGAGTCTTGTGTAATCATGAGAGTAAAATTGGAAAAGAGCTCAGAGCAGTTTAAACCTTAAGTGAACCATATAATAGGAGACTAAATGTATTCCTTATTTAATTCTAATGCCATTGAGCCTATAGAGTCCCAGTGGCATGTATTGTATCAATGACTGTCGGTTAAGAGCATTTAATACAGGATTTGATATTCTTCTGGCAAACAGAAAAGTTGATAGTTTATTGACATTTCTTACATCTTTTAGTATTATCGTTTGTTTAGCCTGAACCAACGTTTTATAAGCTCAGATCTGTTCCATAGTTATATGTAATATTAATGTACAGTAGTTCTGGAAGCTAATTTAAGGTAAATGAAAGACTAGCACACTTTTCCTTGTTAATTAGGCACTGAATTAATTAGCCTTGATTATATGCTCTCAAAGTGCTATTAAAGACGCAGAACTTCACAGGGATTTCTGCTTGCCGTGCGCCATGGGAGAGATGCTCTTGTCCCATTGGAAAAGATTATAATATTTGCTAATTATACAAAAAAATTATGAATAATTGAAAATCACAATGGTCTCTATATTAATATTTGCACTGCAGCTGCATATTCTGAAATGGGTGGCTAAGGGAAAAGTTTACGAATAGTGTTATACGTAGCAAGAGTGAAAAAACAACACTGGTTACAGCAGTAGAGACAGATACATAACTGAAGATTGCTTTAATAAGCAACATACAAAATAATAAAAATAATTTAAAGGCATACGTATACTCAGGGGTTAAATTGAGGGGGAACTGGGTGGACCTGAGTTCCACCACCTCTAATGGTGAGGTGGAACATTTTATCCTCCACATTGGCCCTGCACAGCAATTCTCACAGAAACGCATTCTAGTTTACAAGGGGATGCCAACAACCCTACCACCTGTCCTGTCTCTGCCTAATGGGGTTGGGGAGGGGGTTTAACTAGGTGGCATAGATAAATGAGTTCCCCCACCTCTGCATGACCACTTTATGCCCTGTGTATACTAATAAAAAAATAAACATAAGATTTATCTATATGCAAATAGTATATGCTGATGCAGTTATGGGTTATTATTTCATGTGTTGCACATTATATGCCTGTTTCTTTTCTTAATAATACCTGTATTTAGTGTACTAAAAAAAACAACAATCCTATGATCACTTAATTGAATATGGATGTACCCATGCTTTACAAATACTGGTGTAAATGAATTCCAAGGTCTTGAATTCAGAATGATCTTCAAAACCCTATTGACGGGATGCAGTTACAATCCCAGCGTTCAAAATCCCGACGCCGGAATCCCGACCGCCGAAATCCTGACCGCCGAAATCCTGACAATTTGGCGGTCGGGATTCTGGCGTCATAATGCATATGCAAGTGGCCATTGCTGAAGAAGGATCCTCTGTATCTCTATCTTGCTAACTATTGTGGACTTTATTCAATAGGCTACAAAGACCTTAGGTACGGGGGCAAATATAAACTGGCCCAATCAACTCTTGTCATTTCAAGTATTAAGGGTATACTCAGTAGCATATTTTGTGTGAATTTCAGGGGGCCACACTGCACACTGTGCATTATTTTTCTTAATAATTACCCCTCTGGGGTCCTGTGATGAAGGCAGTAGTGCTGCCAGAATCACCCAAAAAATGGCTGTGGCCCCATTTTTTCAGAGTTCTGCGCATGCGCTGTAGAGTCTGAGACTTTACTGCGCTGTGCATTAGTGCAGCGCTGCAGCCGGGATTCCAGGAGAGAGAAGGGGGCCTGAATGGAGGAGGCTGCACATGGGCCCCCTCCTCTGTTAAATCGCCGCTGGGTATAGTGAATTAAATGGTGCAGCAGATTAAAAAAAACTCAGAAGCAATGTGGTCATGTCATGTGTGATGCCTTAGTGCATAGTATATATAACTAGATTTTTCTTTTTGTTGGGCTGCTTGAAAAGTAACTTGTCTCTGATTCAAATATGGGAAAGTTAAATTGTTCTGGAGAATTGAATATATTTTTATAGAAATTCACAGGAAACCACAATTATTTTTTACTTTGTTGTAATAATTGGCCTGATTCAGAATTGTCTCACTTTGCGCATGTGCTGCAATGGTCTTGCGATGGCGCTTGTATTGTAGATTAGGATGCAGAGTTATTGACATATGAGAGACCATTTATTAGCGGTAACAGGGTCATAGCGACTAAAATGCAGCCGTGTCTTGGTTTTTCTGGACATCTTAGTCAGCAACTGCATCTTCATTCGCAGTGGTTCTGGCCACTGACATCTTACTTGATACAGACATTCAAAGCCATACTGTAGGGTTGTTCAGAGGTCCAATGGTGTGAGATTTTGCTCCTGGCGTGTGTCTTTGAGAAGCCAGGTGTCATGCCTGTGTACAAAAGATGGTGGCTGTGACATTCACATATGCTCTCAGATCCGTTTCGTTTGAAGATGCAGAGGTGACGTGATTAGTGTCCTACTCTGAACTAGGCTCAGTGTGGCTATACAATACAAAGCTTACCTATAGTGCTACAGACAAGATCATGTTAAATATTGAAGACGGGCCCCCGGCCCGAAACACCGTAGACATGCAGTAAACAAGTGTTCTTTCTGTAAAAGTACCTGGAGTGACATCTCATCTTATGCCAAAATATAAAAACAGGAATAAAAATATCTGCAAATTAGCGTATCAGATGACAATAATTAAGAGCTGATATGTCGGTTCAGGTTATTTTTTACATTAATACAATGGTTTGGTTACTGCCGTGTTAATTTTGTAAAACAGGTTTTAAGAAAATGACACGTATATTGACATCTGAATAGGATGGTAAACATGCTTAAAAATTAGATCTTTTCTATTCACTAAGGTGAAAACTTATTGTTACCCTTCAGGAGATGATTAATGGTTTTGACAATGACAGCGTAGAGACTATGTGATCAGTTTTTCAGATAGATAAGGAGGTAATGGTGGGTCATTTTAATTGTGCAATTAATATTGTTTGACACAATAATTAATATGTAAATTATCCTCTTTACTTAAACAATGACTTGCAAAAATGTCAACATATTTATTATCTGTATTATTTTTGAAATACAACAACAGTTGTATTTGAAAAACAAGTGGAGATTCAGTGGAGATAAAGCAAAAAGTTATAACGCACCAACCAATCAGCTATGTTTGAAAAATTACAGTTAGGAGTTGATTGGCTGGTGCTTTATCACCTTCCACTTTATCTCCACTTTGTCTCTTCAACAATAATATCTCTTAATACATCTACTCCATTGTTCTATCATTGCCAATGTTTGGTAATAGATTTATCTGCAGGGTAGGTGCATCTATGTCACACACTATGGGTTCCAAGTTTTTATGTTTTAACACAAAATATTTATTAAATATTATTGTAACACAACTTTTACTATAACAATAAACAACAACAAAAAGGAGGGGTTAATATAGAGGAAGGGGCAGTGAAAGCAGCACACTTTGGGCCGTGAAACAAGTAGATGAGACATACTGTATCTTGTACAGATAGAGCCCCTCTCTTCTTTGCTCGACGCTCACCAGAGTGTCCCCGCTGGCGAGAGCCGGCAGACAGGGACTCCATCAGACTGGGATGCGTGTGCGTCTCATGTGCACGCGCATCCTAGTCTCTCGGTGGCTGAGCAGCGGGACCCTGCCCATCTCCGCTTCAGGGGGGGGTCAGGGTGGCGATGGGGACTGGCAATGATGATGTGGACCAGCATTGGGGGTGGGGGAGGTGGCGGACGTCGGCAGGGAGCTCCACCGCTACGGAGCATGCGAGTGTTTCGTGCACACGCGCCCCTGGATGGAATCGCCAGCTCTTGCAAAGACAAGAGGGGCTCCATCTGTAAAATACAAAGTGGGTTATACAATATTCCCAAGGCCAGGGGTGTATCTATAATGGGTGCAGTATGTGGGTTGCACACAAGAACCTGAGTCCATCATGGCCCACACTTAACAACCACTTCTTCAATACTTACCTCTCCAGAGTCCCACATTGGCCCTCAAGCACTGCACAGATCACCCGGAAAATGAAGATTTGAATGTGAGGGTAAATATTTGGCAGGAAGTGGCTGATGCACTATTTCCCAAGAGACTTTCCCATGTACAATAGGCACATCGTCAAAGTCTGTGGGCCAGATGTACTAAGCTTGAAAAGGGATAGAATAGAGAGTGATAAACCACCAACCAATCAGCTCCTAACTGTACTATATCATACAATGGAACATGATAGAGCCTGTGTGGGAGGTAAGTATAATAGAAAGTCAGTTGTACCACAGGTTCCACACTTTCAGAAACTAGTGGATAAATTAACTAGTGGATTGTCATTGTGCTTTGCGTGTAAGACACATTTCAATGGAAAAAGTTGCACAGAAAAGGTAACTGGTGCTGCTGAGTCACCAGGCTCATGGCATGGCATGACTGAAAAGGCTATTTTACATGCAAGGAGAATAGATATATTTAGACACATCTGTAAAAAATATTGTTCTTGACAGAAGGACTATAAGTCCTAGCAAGCCTGTCAGGGCAGGATGGCACTTGGCAAACCAGGCTTGGACACTGAATATTTTATAATATAAGCACACTACAACACATCCTTCATTTACCCATTTATAATTCACAAACTAAAGGGGTCATGTCCTCTTCGGTCCATGTAGCATCCCAAATCATGGCAAAAACACGCCACTATTATTCTGCTGGGAGCTTCATTGTGAATGAGAGATCACTCGGGCATACTCTCTTTAGGAATAGAATAGATTTTGGCAGGTTTGCTTTTGGCTTTGCTGCGGTTTCCAAACTCGAGTGGTTTCTGCAGAGTTTAGAACAAAATATAATTTTACTAAAAATAACATTACTGGTGAGCTGATGTTCTGTTGTGTTCTAAAACTGCATTCTCCATGCATTCCCATCAGATTTGGCTTTAGTAAATCTGGATTGCAAACACTCTAGTAATCTGCTGGACATTGCAAGCCCACTGTTTAGTTCATGGGTGGGTCACATGCGGGCTGCGAACAGCTCCTGACTGGCCCACCACTCGGCGCTACTGTATGTGTGTCCTATGGCAGCTCTGTGTGTGCGTGGCATAGTCCTGTGTAGCCGACGTTCAGCCTGTGCATAAGGCCGCAGGACTATACCGTGCGCACACAGCCGCCTTCGGACACACATACAGTACAGCAGCACCGAGTTTCCCCCGCATGTCACTACAGCCCCAGCATCACCACCAAGTGTGAGTCACCGTGACTGAGTGGGGCTGCAATCGGCGCCATTTTTCAAGGCTGATGCGCAGATATTTGAAATATCCAGAGGGGCATTTGTGTGGAATAACTAAGGGGGTGTGTGTAAATGTGAGTGGCATGTGTGGCATTACTAGTGGGGGCAGGTGTGTGGAGTTACTAAAGGGAGCTAGTGTGTGGAATTACTAATGTAAGGGACAAGTATAAGGGGCCTTCTATTGTGTTGCATGATGTGTAAAAGGGGTATATGGTGTGCTGCAATATTTTCAAAGACAAACACACCCTTTTGAGTGACCACACCCCCAATTTCTGGAGTGCGGCCCTCGAATATCTGCTGGAAGTATTAGGTGGTCCCCAGCTGAAATAATTGTCCACCCCTGGTTTAGTTAATATACACCTATAGTGTCACATAAATCCATTCATTGAAAATTGTAGACTTTTAAAATATAAAACAGTTTTTCTTTATGTGTCAGTTTATCCTAGTTTGCACTATGAAGTCAGGCATTGAAATTGTTTCAAGAGAGGCTCAGCAACAAGGAATGTACTGTGCTGTGGGTGTATACAATAATGGCAATGGGTGCAAATGAGTGGTGAATCATTCTGATGTGTATTTATATTGAGCATAGCCTCACAACCACCTAGCAGTGAATGAGTAATAAGTGAGAAGGAGAATGAGGTCTGTGTAGGAAATTTGTTCAATTTCATCTTTCCAAGGCTGCTACAATTAACTATTGTGAGAACTCGAGTTCCATCTTCTCCCCCATTTCTTCTACTGGAGGCATTTTCCCTACTCTGCAGAATGGTGCAATCATACGGTAGATGCCTCAATGTACAGAAATGCATCTTACCCACTCCCCTGTGTGTTGTGCCACCAAAGCCATGTCCATTACATACTATTGCTGCAGCCAAACCCCTTGTTGTTGTTTTTTTATAACATTTTTTTACTTTCATAAGAAAGATAGGAAATGATACAGTAAAGCCATCAATCAATTAAAAAAGATTGAAAATATCTTGCTTGGATCAATCAAGAGGTCTTTGATAATTCTACAAGGTAAACACACAATACAAAATATCATATATTGAAGTTTGTAGACATTATTAGTAGAGGGCCTAAGTTTATTCCAAGTCCCAATTTAGATCATAAAAATAAACCTTATATTCAACATAAATAACATACCTTAAAATAACAGAATATAACTAAACAAAAATATCAGAACACAACATGCATCCCCCTTCATCCAAGTCTTGTTAAGATAAAAAAATAAAAATGACTTCAAATAGTGAAGGAGAATCCAAGTAGTACATTAAAAAAGTTCAGTTCTTTCAGAATACATATGATAGTCCAAGAAATGTACTGTATGTATATTCCCCATTTATTAGAAAAACGTTAATTTCACGTCTCAACATAAGGTATTGTGGCCTTCCTATCAAGCTATAAAAAATGTAGTAAAGCCGTCTTAGCCGACAATGTCCAACATCGTAGAATTACTTTTTTAGCATCTGTCACAGTAAACCTTAGAAATGGGAAATCTCCACCTTTCTATCTCCCAAATCACACAGAGCATAGCTAGTGGGTCCTTAGCAAGTCTAATGGTGTGTCCAAACGGGCCAGTGTGGCAGCCACCTGGACCTTATAGGGTGCTGGCATAGGCTGTCAGGGAGGGATAGCCCTGCAGGTGGAGCATTACTGCATAAAACTATGCGATTTTCACAATGGGCCTTATTCTAGTTCACTCTTTCTGACAAAATCCTTCTTAGATGGACAAAACCATGTGCACTGCAGGTGGGGCAGATGTTACTTGTACAGAGAGAATTCGATTTGGGTGGGGTTTTACTTCAAAGTGAGATCTATATTGCAGTGTAAAAATAAAGCAGCCAGTATTTACCCTGCACAGAAACCAAATAACTCACCCAAATCTAATTCTCTCATTTTACATCTGCCCCCCTGCAGTGCACATGGTTTTGTCCATCTAAGAAGTATTTTGTCAGAAAGAGTGAACTAGAATAAGGCCCTTTGTGCTTTGCGATCTTGACTATAAGATGACATATCTCGTATCCCATTTTTTTCCCCTGGAACACCACATACAGGGCCTTATTCTGGTTGGAGCGGCCAAACGTGCGTACGTTCCAAAACAACGTACGCTATCCGTACGCGGCCGTTGGGGTTAAGTCCACCCACAACTCAGCCGCATACGTACGGGCAGAAACAACGTCAAAGGGGAGTGGCGTACAAATGTGCGTACGCCAACGTACACGGACGGGCCAGCCCTTACACTCCGACAACTGGCGTACAATTGAGCGTACACCACCGTTTACGGACGTCTCTCGGCCGTCTTCCCACCGACTTCTTGCGGCTATCTGAGCGTACGCCAGCTTGCACGGACGGGTCCCTATTGTTTTCAATAGAAAAGTCAGCTTATGTCACCGCTCGTGAGAGTGAGCGTACGTCCGTGTACGCTGGCATACCCTTCACATATATGGACCTGCAAATCTTGCCTTTCAACTATAATTATGAAAATTAATTAATTGATTGAATTAATTAATGGGCAAAATAGTGCCCATGGGTTTAAAACATTGCTGAAACATCCTTTGTAGGTGTTAGATGTGGTTTATGTTACTGTATCATAAATACAAAACCTATGTTTGTATTAGAGTAAACACGTTGACACATGTCGACTTGTGTAGATTGAGTGTGCTACTGTGTAAAGTCTATGAAAGCACGTAGTGAATGTGTATAACTGTTTAACAAATACCTACCTTAGCATATATAAGCAGGTCTTAAAAAGATTCTTACCTTAAATTAAACAAACCTTTAAATGTAGAGAAGTATAGAAAGATAAGCTTCCAATGTGTTTGAGTGCTGTGTGTGGCTTGCAGGTAGTGAAATCATGGTTTGGACTTAATAGACTGCAGCATTGGTTATTACATTCAGGTGTATGTGTTTGGTAGTAATCAGCGTAAATTAGCAAACCCAGGCGCACGCTGGCATGCGGTATCTGTAGGGGTGATTTGAGATGGCGGTTGGCGGCCGCCTGTTTTGTGTCCGAAATGAACGGTGCCTTAGTCGATCGTGCGGTAGTAGCACCGCTCATTTTTGGTGCACACCCCCGTGTACGCCCATATTTACGCCCATTTTCCCTCATTATTTCGGCCGCTCCCCTCATCACGCCCCTATGCCGCCCCCAATGCCCGTACACTCGCGTATAGGTTTTTTCGCACGTAGAGACCCGTCCGTAAGCGTTGTGGAGTGTTCGCGCCTGCGCATTAGCGAATGTACGCATGCGCAGATCATAAAAAACCCCGGGACGTACGCGTACGGCCCGGCCGCTCCAACCAGAATAAGGCCCACAGTACCATGGAAATAAGAGGAATGTGAAGATTTACATTTCATACAAGATTTAGCTAAAAAAAGAAATACAGTTTTAAAATAGATACACATACAGTATCTATCTTAAAATATAGAAACAGATGTGTCCCTTTCATTTGTAACTGCAATGCGTACTCTCGCACCACGGATCTATTCACTTGAATAAGAGACCTGCGGGAGTGAATAATCACTGCCTTCTGCAGCACAGCGTTAGCGTGATGCATATACACAGTGGTAACAAACACAGCAAAGCAACAAGAAGACATATCTCTAGCACAATGACTGGTTAATGCAGAATTGACATTGTTGAGTACAGTAAGTCATCATATGTAAAATCCCACTTCCTCCACCAAAAACAAAAAAAAAAATCACTGACGATCTTCCTCAGCACATTTCCTATAAAAAAATATATTGACTAGATGCAACACGGGAAATACTATGCACAGATTGCTACAAAAAGTGAAATATATAGTTCATGCCCCTGTTATTATTACTATTATTATTGTTTATTTATATGGTGCTGCAAGGTTTCCGGAGCACCTGACAATACATAAATGAGCAAAAACAAGAAAATAATGAATTTCAGTACAAGTACAGTACATGGTAAATAACGACAGTTGCATCAGGGGACAGGACACTGATGCAATTATCAGGGTGGCAGAGATACTGTATATTCTAAGATAAGTACAATGGGCCTTATTCTAGTTCACTCTTTCTGACAAAATCCTTCTTAGATGGACACAACCATGTGCACTGCAGGGGGGCAGATGTAAAATGTGCAGATAATTAGATTTTGGTGAGTTATTTAGTTTCTGTGCAGGGTAAATACTGGCTGCTTTATTTTTACACTGCAATATAGATCTTACTTTGAAGTAAAACCCCACCCAAATCTAATTCTCTCCGCACAAGTAATATCTGCCCCACCTGCAGTGCACATGGTTTTGTCCATATAAGAAGGATATTGTAAGAAATAGTGAACTAGAATAAGGCCCAGTATGAGAGAGGGTTGTGCTCGTGAGATCTTACATTCTAATCCGTGTGACTCACCTCTTCATATCCTGAATGCCACTCAACAAAATCTGTGAATATTTAATCTGCCATGTTTCAGCATTCTGCTAAATACTCTTTAAGCTACAAAATTATATAAAGCTAAAGTATAAGCTATAAGTTTAAGTTTATGAGTATTTCTAAAGTATTATTTAGCAGATCTTGTTCACAATAACTTTTCCTAGCACATTTTCACCATATACAGTTATTGATTATTTATGTCCTTCAGTGGTCCTGTAAATACAATACTTATGGTTTGGGATAATTTGGTCTACAGCATGATGGTCGACAGTCATTTGGTCGACACCATTAGGTCGACATGGGAATAGGTTGACATGGGTCTAGGTCGACATGAGAAAAGGTCGACATGGTTCTAGGTCGAAAGGTCATTAGTTCGACAGGTCATTGGTTCGACAGTATCTAGGTTGACAGTCAAAAGGTCGACTGTTTATTTTACCCAAATGTCAACACAGTTGACATGGACACCGCATCCCCTCGCTACACTCGGCACACTATTTTATTCTCCCACCACTCCCTAGTGCAGTGATTTTCAACCTTTTTACCTTGCGGCACACTAAATAAGATTTTAAAATTGCCAAGGCACACCATGAGATCCCCACAGGGCAAAACACATTGGCCCCCACAGGAAAAAAACAAACCTATTGCCCCCCATATACAAAACAATCACACTGGTCCCCAGAGGTAACACAAATAAAATACATTGGCCCTTTTAAATGAAAAGAAGAGACCAGTAAATAACAGTTGAACTGGTGGTGGCTGTAAACTGGTTTGGGCATCTCTAGATCTGGGGGCACACTTGAGAACAGCTCAAGGCACACTAGTGTGCCACGGCACAGTGGTTGAAAAACACTGCCCTAGTGGATGGTAGGGCATGAAATACCGCCTGTCGGCACATGTCAGCTCCAAAAACAGTGAAAAACCCCATGTCAACCTTTTGACTGTCGACCTAGACACTGTCGGACTAATTACCTGTCGAACTAATGACCTTTCGACCTAGACCCATGTCGACCTAATGACTGTCGACCATCGTGCTGTAGACCAAATTACCGCATCCCATACTTACAAAGGCATCACATTTTGATTGGGATACATCCCATTCCGATCCGATTAGATCCCTTTCTCGGATTAGCGGTTAGCCAACACCATCTTTATTAGGCAACACCATCTCCAGCAAAAGCTCCAGAAAGTTTAGCTCTCCGGAGTTTGAAACATACTGTACAGAGAATGCGGACAAAAGTTTTCACTGCATTATGCTATTGATACATCAGCCCCTAGAGAGATTGCCAGCGGATTGTACTGTGTGGCACATTTAGTGGAAGTACCTGTCAAGGTGGACTTAAATATCAAGTATATACTGTACTTCAATAGCGGTAACTTTTGAACTAAGCATCTTTCAGACCGGGATATGGTGGTTTTCACCAGCTAGTAGATTAGAAATCTGCTTTTAATTTAATGTTAATTTTCAGAGCAACTCGTTGTTTAATGGAATGATATTCTTGTCATGCATTAAGTTTCCAGGTTAATAAGACTTTGTGTTGGAATATTTGCAGATGGCGCTCCATACACATGGTGGTTCGGGAGAGGCAATGAGAGACACACCTACTGGGGCGGATCTCTGCCTGGACAATGTGCCTGTGGTCTAGAGGAAAACTGCATTGATATGAGGCATTACTGCAACTGTGACGCGGACAAGTATGAGTGGTAAGATACATCTGAAGCTAATGAGAAATAGAAACGTTTATATAAGTTGTGCTCAATGAAAAGTAGACTTTTGCTGTAAGGGTGTTGTATCTAATTGCAGTGGGTTAATGTGTTTGCTGTGGGTTAATGTGTTTGCCTATAGATGGCGGGGCTTTTTTCTAGTTGCGCATGTCTAGTGAACGGGTTTGCCCCAGTTTCTTCATTTCTGAAAGTTGCTTCGTGCAGATGGATGTACAGTATGCTGGATTTCCTTAGGTCAGCGCATTTATCGCAGGATAAAAATGGTGTACTGAGAGCAGAATCTCGCACGGTGCACCATTTGGGAATTAGATCCTCCGCATCTAAATCTAAATCGTGGCAGGGTTGGAGACAATGTTCGCCTGCCCAGGCCATAGCAAGTCCTTGATGCTTTCAGGTCCCACCTTAAAAAACTGATACCACCGGAATATCGTACACCGTTTGAGACACTGCTCTCCATACACTGCCTTCATTCTGAACCGTGCACGCCTTCTGCGTGAAGACATTGGATAACAGCTCTTTGTGCTGATCTGGAGGAATCAATCATTAAACTGATCATGCAGACAACTTTCCAGGAATGAAGAAACTGAGGCGAAGCCGTTCACTACACATGCACTACTGGGATAAAGGCCTCGCCATCTATCAGCAAACACAGTAAGCCACTGCGATGCAAAGTCACTGCATCTTAATCTGTGCTTTTCACACACACACACACACACACACACACACACACACACACACACACACACTCACACACACTTCATGAACCTGTTCTGTCACTGAAGTAATATGCCTCCTATTAAAATGATAAAATGAAAGATTTTCTTTCCGCCTCTGATCTATCTCTTCCATCTCTGTCCCTCCACCATCTTCTTATCTCTGTCCCCATTTCACCTACAAAATTAAAGAAGGCCTGCCCAACCCACCCCAGGCAGAGCTGGATTAAGGGGGGGGGGGGGGGGGCAGGGGGCCCTTGTACCTGTCATCAATTAGGTAGCAGTATGCCTCAGCACTGGCCAGAGCCCCCTACACAGCGCAATGCAGAGGGCTCTGAGCCAGTAACACTTGATTACAGTACACTGACACCAGAAGGAGCTACGGAGCATATGCAGCATTGACTGATCTACTGTTCTCCCCTCTTGGTATGTGTGTGTATACTATGTTTGTGTGTATATATTTATCATACCCTCCAACATCTGAAAGGCAGAAATCGGTACACATTCAGAAAGGAGGTGTGGCCACATGTAAACAGGGCGTGGTCATGTGTAAATGGGGCGTGGCCAGGCCTCCTTTCCAAATGTGTACTGGGCATTTTTATTCCTTTGATAAGGTGATACTCATTACTCTTTAACTTAAAAGGAGCACATTAAGTGCTGTTGGGCTGGATTCCTTTAATGGACAAATTAACTATATGACTATAAATGGTGGCGGCACTAAAGACCGGTCACTAGAGGAAAAGTGGGGTTAAAGATCACTATGCATACACACATCGCTGGTGATCACTCTCCCTGGTCAACCACCCAGGCAGATGGTGTGGCCATCCCCCGTGCAGAAGCATGGCCCATGACAATCAATGTCAAGGGAGAGTGCACCCCACTATCTACACACACACACACACACACACACACACACACAAGAATGACCGTTCTTTACCGCCGCCGAAGAAGAGAAATAGGGAAAGGGTGGGTGGGGCTTCGCATGACAGAGGGAGATCACTCGAGCACGTGATCCTTCCTAACCCGCCTAATCCCTCCCCCCTGCACTGATAGGCCTTATGCCCACCTTCATTAACATAACACCTGACTAGCTACTAAAGTGCAGACTGCAGGAACCCATCAGTGGTTTATGTTCACCTCATTGCTTAATCAGCATTCTGCGTTTCTTTTGTAATACAATAATCAGTGGCGTAACTATAGATCCGCAGCCCCCGCGGTGGCGTGGAGGCGCAGAGAAAGTTTGGGCGCCGGGGGTCTGTGGGGCTATAGTTACCCGCTGCTGTCTCTGCCGGTACCTGCCTGCCGCATCACGGTCCCGACTCCCGTCTCTCCCAGCGCTGGCTAGTGGCTCATGCTGCTATAATGAAAACGGACACTTAGAAAATGGCTGCCCCCATACTGCAGACAGTTTTCTGGGCAGCCATTTTCTAAGAGACTTTTCATTATAGCAGCAGGAGCCACTAGCCAGCGCTGGGAGAGAAGGGACCGTGACGGCACTGGGCACGGCAGGCAGGTACCGGCAGCGACAGCAGCGGGGGGTGGCGAGGGGAGGGGGAGTGGGGGCGCCCCAAAAATTTGTGGCGGGGGGGCTCAAAATTTGTAGTTACGCCTCTGACAATAATAATACATGTATATCTTTGTAGTAAATTCTTTTGTTTAAAAGGTGGTCAGAATTAGAACTGGTATCATTCCTTATATTTTTAATTTACGGGCATACCATTGATGAAAAAAAGCATTTTGGATAGGGGATACTTAACCTGTATTGCTATAATAACACATTTTTAGTTATGGAATAACATTTTTAAGCTATAAAAAATATATATATATATATAAAAAATAATTATTAAAACAAATCCCCATATTAGTTGATCTGAAATTCTACTTTTGGGCTTTCTGTTCCATATCTCATGTCAGATCATTCATGTGCACATCTACAAAAACTGGCTAAAGAAGTTAACCCTTACTGCTAAGAGCCCAGCCCTGATTTATTTGTTAACATGTAGTAGGGATATCCATTGTTAACACTGATGGTTTTCCACAAATGACCAATGGGTGTGGTGTGGGGATCCGACAGTGGGGATCCCGACAGTAAGTATCCTGACGTCTGGATCCCACCTGCTGGTACTCTGACAGGGGGCGAGTGCAAAGAAGCCTCTTGCAGGCTCGCTGCGCTTGCCGCGCTGCAGACCCATTCTATTCTACCTCTGTGGGGATCGTGGACCCCCACAATGGACAATAGCCCCTGTGAGTCTGGATCCCCTCTGTCCGAGCACCGGCAGTCGGGATCCCGATGTCGGGATACTGACTGTCGGGATCTTCACTGTCGGAGTGTCATCAGGCACCCTGACCAATGGTTTTACCAACCATTGCATGTGAGGCCATCATTGGGGTATATGGATTTCCTGTGATGGTTTCCTGCCCTGGATGTAAACCACAAATGGCACCATTGAAGGAACCTAATTATGGTATATCTGTATTTGGCCACCCTAACTTATGTATATAGTTGATTTTTAAAATGCTGCTTATAATAGGGGAGGGGGGACCTGGGACCTTGGTCTGTACACCATAATAAGAAAAATCAGTAGTTTCACTGTTATCAGGGATCTCTTAATATATAGGCAGCTTTGTTCAGAAATATTTCCTCTGCTTGTTGTTAAGCTTAATAGAATCTTCCTTTGCGGTTAGTGTGAAAACAAACAGACATTTAATTTACCTCTTGCAATGAACCACACTTCATTTTTGCTCAGTAACTGAGTTCTGCCTTTGCTCCATTTGACCCCCTGATTCAAAATGACTTTTGCATTTTGTGTCATGCAGAGATTTGGAATATGTAGCCTGCCCGCTGACTGCAAGACTTGAGGGCATTGTCGGACGTGTGTGTTTTTTTGACTGCGTTCTCTTATAAAAACCACTGATGAAGAGATGAAAAAATAAATTTTTTTTTTTTTTTTTTTTATAAAACCATGAGCTCAGAGAGGCAAAGCAATGGACATTGTCTGCCTGCGTTCCCAGAGGAAATGTCAGTTCATCTGAAAACGGCACAGCATGTACATAAAGGGCCACTAACTGTATGCACAAGTCATGTACCGCTGTATGGGAGAAAGCGTGGACTGATTTTATAGTGATATTGTAAATTACAGCAAAGAAGAAATAATTGGCCAAGGTTAAACCTGGAAATGTCTAATATTAAGGATTCAGGTAACAATAAAAAGTGGACTTATCCTTGCACACCTACATTACTGTTGGGTGTGTAAAGCTGAGCATACACAAGAGTGACTTCCTTCAGTGTATTACCCGTGATCCCACTTGAGCCCCCCTGGGTCTATCCCGGGTGGCAGGATGGCATGTGATATATCTCATACATTCCAAGCCAAGTCTGCCTGGCTCGGAAGCAATCCAACAGATTGCTTCTGAAACTGGTGTGACTCGCAGGGACTGCGCATCACATCGGATCTGCTGTCAATCACATGCAGTTTGGATGCTTTTCCTGTGATTGTGTGCCGCAATAGCAGGAAAGAAGACTAGACTGCATTTGAATTGCCCTAGTGTACAGGCAGTGCCATCTTAACGGCATTGTGGGCCCTAGGAAAAGCCAGTAACTGTTTGGCTGCAGGCCGGTAGAGAATGTTTCCCAGCAGCTAAGATTTTGTGTCATTCATAATCAAAGCAGCCGGGCAGCAATCTCTCCTAGCCACAAAAGTAACTTCAGAGACACCACCAAACCACTGCTCGAAGGCCCCTAAAATTGTAGGGCCCTAGGGCAGATTGAGCATCAGCAAGCCAATTCGGTAAGATGGCCCTGTGTTTAAGGGCTTTAAGAGCATTCGTTTGGAGAGCAATTTGTATTCCGTCAGGTTAAGTGGTATTTCATGTGTATTAGTAAAAAGAGCATGGTGTCAAAAACAGTGGGGGGTTATTCTTAAAATTGTGAATTCCCCTTACAAATTAATAATATGAATCAACATGAATTGTGGTGACAAACCTAAAAATACCTAAAAATACCACAGAAATTCCATATTGTTCTGATGCAGGGACAACTGCTCTAAAAGCAGCTTTTGCTATAAGCCCTAACATTGCTGATTCCATACCTCCCATTATTATGGATGTTATATAGAAACATAGAATATGACGGCAGATAAGAACCACTTGGCCCATCTAGTCGGCTCTTTTTTAAACATGTTACCACAAACCCTATTTGATCCTTATTTTTTTGTAAGGATATCAATATGCCTATCCCAAGCATGTTTAAATTGTTCTACTGTATTTGCCTCTACCACCTCTGATGGGAGGCTATTCCACTTATCTACTAGTCTTTCTGTGAAGTTATTCTTCCTCAATTTTCCCCTGAATCCTTCTCCTGAATCCCCCTGAAGTGCATGTCCCCCTGTTCTGTTGCTCCTCTTCCTGTGAAGAATGTCTCCCACCTGTACCTTGTTCAAACCCTTGATATATTTGAAAGTTTCTGTCATGTCCCCCCTTTCCCTTCTCTGCTCCAAAGTATACATATTAAGATCTGTTAGTCTTTCCTGGTACATTTTGTGATGTAGGCCATGCACCATTTTAGTTGCCCTTCTTTGTACAGTCTCTAATGTATTTATATCCTTCTGGAGATATGGCCTCCAGAACTGAACACAGTACACTAGATGAGGTCGTACCAATGACCTATACAATAATATTATTACTTCTTTCTACTGCTGATACCTCTCCCTATGCAACCAAGCATCTGACTTGCCTTCTTCATGTTACAATTGGGACTCCACTTCATGGCTTATCCACATGCTTTCAAAAACTAGCGTGACCTCAGCAATGAGGCATGGCTTGGTAGGAATGATGCAATTGCTAGCCATTTCTTCTATTTATGTCCAACCATCACTCTGCTATCAGGTGCTATTGGTTTATACCATTACATTTTAAAAAATAATGAATAAATAAAAAAATGTATAGAGCTGTAATTTTAACCCCGCCCGCCGTTTGCAATGCCGCCTGCCCCCCCTCACTAACCGAAATCGCCCACATGGTTGTGAATGGATGTTTTACATAAACATCTATTCGCAGCCTTGTGGGCGAGGACCACATCATTTGACTGTTGCCGACCATCGAATGATGTGGAAGGAGCACGCAAAACGAAGACACTCTCATGTGTCTTAGCTTTGCGCAAGCCCTGTGCGAGGACAGCACGCCGAGTTCCCCGTACACATGAGAATGGATGTTTAGCATAAACATCGATTCGCAGCCTCGCGTGCGGGGGTGAAATCATCTAATCAAGTTACTTCTACAGCACTCGCAGGGCTAAGACACCTCTCTGTGAATGCTCATAAAATGCTAGGTGTTCCAATGTGTGCAACCCCTCGCCGCTGACCAATTCCCGCACTGCTAGGTGCGAACAGGCCGGCGAATAAGCAATTTGCCACACCGATTGCTCCAATCGGCTGCACATGCTCTTAAATGTTTATGCGCATGCGCAGTAGCTAAACATCGCTGGGGAGCGAAGCATCGGAATCAGGGCCCATGTTCATAGTCTTTCCAAGCATTTAAAATTGCACAACCGTTTAACATTCTGGACTGCTCCTTTAAGAGAAATGCAGCTTATGATTGCCTCTTAATGCACACACACGTGCAAGTGCAAGTGCACAAGCATGCATTTACACACACACACACACACACACATTCATTGTGGTGTACTGTAAGTTAAAATTTATTTTGGTGCCAGGAAAAATTTACTGTATAAAGAAGAATGTGTGGTTCTCACTAGGATATTAATACGTTTAGCACCATTGATTGCATAGTTTACAGTGCAGCTTTAATCCTATACAACAATATTTTATATTTTTATCATTTTATACTGCGTTTACATTTTTCTTGCATGAATTCCAAGCATTTATTTATTATATCAGTTGCTTTTAACATAACAGCTGCTTTTCATATGCTCCAGTGTTTGAAAATGACAACTAGGAGAAAAGAGAATTCTTCAATGATACAAAAGTAACAAATGACTTTAAAAAAAGGCTTACAGAATAAAAGACCTGAGATCATCTGATCAGTATGCTTGAAGCTGTCATTCTTCTTATTTGAGTTATTAAAATGGTTTATACCATATTCCATCAGATTAGAACATACTGCATTTATTCCTAGAAATTGCTTCTTTTAAAGTGTCTGTAAATGCAGTCCAATTGCTACAGTAAATCTCTTGGTATCACAAATCACACATTCAGCTCATTTACTGTATGTTTATGTGTATATATTAAACAGAAAAGCCAGAATCTGGATCTAAACACTTTGATTGCATATAACCCATAAGTAGCATACTATTTAGACGGGATACGGTCGTATTTTCAACCTGAGTTAGGTCGACAGTCATTAGGTCGACACCATTGGGTCGACAGGCAACTAGGTCGACAGGGTTTTAGGTCGACATGGATGAAGGATAACAGGTGTCTAGGTCGACATGGGACAAGGTCAACATGGTTTTAGGTAGACAAATGCGTTAGCCAACATGGGTTAGGTCGACAGGTCGCGAGGTCAACATGGGTTTGTTCACTGTTATTTGAGCCGACATGTGCTGACAAGCGGTATTTCATGCCCTACCATCCACTAGGGCGTGGTGGTAGAATAAAATAGTGTGCTGAGGGCAGCGAGGCATCGTGCCCGAAGCATCGCGAGGGAAGCGAGCGATGCGAGGGACTGCGGTTGACTTTCAACTGTGTCCATGTCGACTGTGTCGACATTTCGGTAAAAAAAAACTGTGAAAAAACCCATGTCAACCTCGCGACCTGTTGACCTAACTCATGTCAACCTAACACATTTGTCGACCTAAACCCATGTCGACCTTGTCCCATATTGACCTAGATACCTGTCGACCTTCACCCATGTCGGCCTAGAACCCTGTTGTCTGTCAACCCAACGGTGTCGACCTAAGTCGGGTCGACAATACGATCCACATCCATTTAGAAACTTTCTACCTAAAATGTAAGAATAGTGGAAGTTATATATATATATAAGATATAATCATAGGCGTGCGCAAGGGGGGTGCCGGGGGTGCACAGGCACCTCCTAATCATAGCTGAGGGATGGGGCTTTCCAACGAGCCCAGCCCCGTGTCTCTAGCCCCCTGGGAACCGGAGATACTGCCAGGCAAAGCTGGAACGTTTTCCCAATAGGATAACATGGGACCCGCTAATTCTGACCCCCACCCAGTTCAATGGCTGCCAGTTCCCCCTTCGGCATCATTGAAGCTCGAGGTTGATTTCAGTCGAACCCAAATCGCTGGGCCTTCAATCTGATACCAGGCGGATCCATATGGATTATTTGATTCCAGGGATATTGAGGTTAAACCGTTTTTTTTTTTTTTTGTATGTGTGTGTGTGTGTGTGTGTGTATACTATGTGTGCGGGCGGGCATTTGCCCCTGGGCACTTGGGGTACAAGTGTCCCGTGCCCGCCACAGCCTCCTTCCCTTTTGAGCGGCTGACCAGATGCTGCCTGCCGCTGACAGGTAAAGTAGCTTCAGTGTGCGGCGTGCAGCATCCGGCCAGCGGCTCAAAAGGGAAGGAGGCTGCGGCTCCGGTGGGCATCTTATAAGAAGAGTGCACAGCGCTACCCGGAAGTGCGGATTCACGGGAGCGCTGGTGTGCAATGCGCACCCCCAGCAATGAGCATGAAACTCCCCTTGTCAACGAGCATTTAACCACCCCCTTCCCAGGGAGCATGTGACTCCTGGCAAAGAACATTTCACATCCCCCCCCCCATGGCATAATCTGTAATGGCCATCACAGTCTGAGGCGTAACGTGTAATGGGCATCATGGTGTGAGGCGTAACATGTAATGGGAATTACACGTACAACGTGTAATGGGCATTATGGAATGTGGTATACTATGTAATGGCTGTGTGATGTGTAATATGCATGTAAGTATGTGTTAATTTTTGGCGCGCGCCTTCGACGTGCACAGTCCCTATTGTCCCTGTTTTAATAATATTTTTTTAAGCCCTAACATAATGTGTAATGGGCATTACGGTGTGTGGCATGTGTGATGGGCATTATTGTGCATGACATTATGTCTAGTGTGTTTTATTATGTGTAATAATAGGAGATGATGAACACGCCCAGTAGATAGTGATGGACACGCCCCCTCCAATGGTGCACCCCCTAATAAAACGGGCTGCGCACGCCTATGGATATAATACAGTGCGCAAATGAAAAAATGTCAATATTACGGTATTAAATACCAGTCCTTTTAGACACAGTCTTAAGTCGGTTCCTTAATCGACACAGGTGAGTCACAGCTCCACGCTGTTTTAGTGCACTTGCTTTGTTCAAGCCGGCAGCTCCACACAAATGAACACAAGGTGTTCTCCCGAATCCAAGAAGCGGGATTTGTTTGATCTAGAAAAGATAAATGTGGGCGCTCCAATGGTGCAAAGATTACCACTTTTAAAATAATGGATTTTTATTCAAGAACTGCACATAAACAAGGGATGGGTAACGTACCGAATACAGCGGCTTACAATTGCCGCACAGAACAGGCATAGGAGGGTGCAAAAGCACCTTACAAGCGTTGGAGAGGTTACACTCAAGGCTCCGGTCGTGTTGGACGCTAGGCCACGCCCCTACGCATTTCGTCACGCTGGACTTCGTCAGAGGGCTGGCCTAGCGTCAAACACATACCTCTTAAATAACACAACCTCAGGTGTACTAAATTACTATCTAATACAGAGGGTGTGCTATCTTACAATTGCCTGACTAATTTCAAGCATGGACATTGAAAAAATGTTTTTATAAAACATGCTTACAATGATACTAAACATACCTATATATTAATGTGCAAAATTTCATATTTAAAAAACACACATATTTAAAAAACAGACAGCTTTTTAGCATATATTCATAAAAAATCAGTATAACAACAATCAGTGAAAAAATGGCAATACAAATTCACATAAAAATTCGCATAGAAAAACAATCAATCGATAAAATCGATAAAAACATCGATACACAATAAAACATCCTTTTTCGGAGATGATGTAAAAGAGGTATATAGGACACACGGAAAGTGCAAGTAATTCTGTTGTGCGCCAACTTCCATTTCTGGAAAGAAAAAGAGGAACATAATAATACCCGGACATAAATTTGAAGAAACACGATTTTTGCAAACCTTTACACATAGATAATTCAAAAAATTGTGAACATCTTTTGTATGGGCTTTTTACCCAACAGGGAAAATAAATACAGTAGAAATAATAGAACCACAGTATACCAAGAAGTGTATATGCATTTACCCAAAGAGGAAAAGAAAAAAATCACCTGAGAAAGGGGGTAATCTCCATATTTTCATTTAACCCTGTTGGATATAGGGTATCTAGATTATAAATCCAATAAGACTCCTTTCTCATAAGTAGATTTTCTCTATTACCTCCTCTCACATCTAATGTCACGTGTTCTAAACCCATGAATTTCATACCCACTGGGTCACTACCCTGGCACTGTTTAAAGTGCCTGGGAACACTGTGTGAGGTCAGCCCATTCTTGATATTTCGATAGTGCTCAAGGATGCGGATTTTAAGCATCCTCTTAGTTTGCCCCACGTATTTTTTCCCGCACGGACAAACTAAAAGATAAACAACATGGGTACTCAGACAATTCATGAAACCTTTAACGGTAAGTTCTTTGTTCCTTTTACCTTCTATTTTTTTCGTTCCCTTAATAGTATGACAACACATTTTGCATTTACCGCAAGGAAAAAAACCTTGCGGTGAAGTCATTTGTTTCATGAAACTTGAACAAGGTTCAATTTGTAAGAGACTCGGGGATAACCGATTTTTTAGAGTAGTCGCCCTTTTAAAGATCAATTCTGATCTGTCTCCCACTACTTTTTGCAAAAAAGGATCCATTTTTATTACCGGCCAGTGTTTAGTCAACACGCGTTTAATGTCGTTACTTCTGATATTATAAGTTGTAACGAATGGACAGATTAGATCTTTGCTTTTATCTTTCTTTGGCTTATACTTCATAAGATCCTTTCTATCCAGATCTCTGCATTTTTTTATAGCAGCTTGTATAAGACCTTCTGGGTAACCCTTGTCTTTGAACCGGGCAGTGTATGTCGACACCTGCCCATCAAAGATTTCGAGGCTACTACAGTTGCGACGTAGTCGGAGCAGTTGAGAATAAGGAAGGTTATCCTTCCACTTATTCAGATGGCAACTATTGTAGTCCAAATAATTATTGGAATCTACTGTTTTGAAAAAAGTGGAAGTTTCAATTTCAAATACATTTGTTGACACATTCTCTGACACCTTAATGTTCAAATCTAAGTACTCAACAGTGCTTCTTTCGAATTTACTCGTAAAGGATAAATTGTATGTATTGGTATGCAGGTAATCGACAAATTCTTCAAACTCCCCTTGGGTATCAGACCATACTAGTTTCAGGTCGTCGATATACCTTTTATAAGTGGTAATTTGATGCACAAACGGGTTATTATTATAAATATGTTCGTGCTCCCACTCCCCTAAGTACAAATTGGCGAATCCTGGGGCGTAAACAGTCCCCATCGCCGTCCCGCACTGCTGCAGGTAATAGGTACCCAGAAAAGTAAAATAGTTTGATTTCAACACAAATCTTACACACTTTACAATAAATCGCCTTTTAGCTTCTGTTAAGGTAGAATCCCTGGACAACACTTGGTAAATACATTCTAGCCCTTTGTCGTGGGGTATCGATGTGTACAAAGAGTTTACATCTATTGTCCCCCAATTAGCTTTTTTATCCCACTTTAATTGGTCCACGAATTGCAGCACTGCAGTGGAATCTTTCAAAAGGAGAACCCTAAAGTAGTGACAAATCCTGAGCCAGAAAATCTAGAAGTAAAAGGAATATTTAATTTGTCCAGTACTATATTGACTGCCCTACAATTAAAATTATTAAATAAAGGGCTTTCATTTGCCCCTTCATCGAAGTCCAGCGTGACGAAAATGCGTAGGGGCGTGGCCTAGCGTCCAACACGACCGGAGCCTTGAGTGTAACCTCTCCAACGCTTGTAAGGTGCTTTTGCACCCTCCTATGCCTGTTCTGTGCGGCGATTGTAAGCCGCTGTATTCGGTACGTTACCCATCCCTTGTTTATGTGCAGTTCTTGAATAAAAATCCATTATTTTAAAAGTGGTAATCTTTGCACCATTGGAGCGCCCACATTTATCTTTTCTAGATCATATATATATATATATATAGAGAGAGAGAGAGAGAGAGAGAGAGAGAGAGAGAGAGAGAGAGAGAGAGAGAGAGCGAAAGGGAGATTTGAGTGTGTGTATCTACTGGTTTTATATATATACATGATAGGCACAGGATAGGCTGATGGTAAATATACCTAAACCTTACTTGAGAACTACACTACATATTAGTGAAAACCGCACAAAAAAGGTTTTCAAGATTAGCACATTAAGACAGACAGACCCAACAAGGGTTGTAACACCTTTATTCTACCTTTACTTAACCAATCATTATTGTTTTAATCTGAACCAGTGTCATTTAAAGTAAACCATATAATTATATTTTTTCTGTAACATTATTGCGTGATGAAGTGGAGCTTCAGAATACCTCGAGACAATGACTTCAGAAACCTTCTGAAGGTTTATTAATGGTCTATTTGAGCAAACTTCACATACTGTATATTTTATTTTGTGCACAAAACAAAATCTACTATGTCACAGAACTTTTCTAATGAGTTAATTATTTTATTACAAAGTGATTGGCAGCCTGGATGGCTATTTTATAAATGATTGTGTAAGACAGTACATTATTCATTTGTCGGCTCCCCATCGGATACTGATGCACATTGTTGGTATTTTTGCCATCTGCAGCCAATTAGAATTAAAATGGGAAAATTGTCTCTGAAATTCACAGCAATTATGGACACCTCAAAATACTTGTTATGATGTAGTTCGGATTTATTCTGATATTACAGGTACACTGTCACATACAGTAGGGTACTGATGGAGAGAAATTCTTATTGTGTAATCTGGCATCAAGTGGCACTAGCAGCAGTGGCGTAACTACCACTCCGCAGCCCTAGCAGTGGCTGGGGGAGCAGACGCCACTGGGGCGCAGGATCACGGAGCTTACAAAGGCTGCCAGACAGCGTGCCAGTCCTGAGTGAAAAGTCTGCAGCAGTTGCCAATAAATTACGCAGACTTCTCCGTCTGGCTGTCTGTGTGAGGACGCTTAGTGACCAGCCCCATGAACCGCCCATGGGGTGGGTCACTGAGCTTCCTCACACAGTCACAGACAGTGAGAGAGCTCCCTTGACACCCTGCCCGCCGCTTTCCCTTTACCGTGGCCCGGCCAGCGCTCCCCTTCCTCACTGCTCGTTGTAGAGAGCAAGATGCTCTCCTTCGGGATAGATAGAAGCAGCGCAGGTACTGTTTATTGTGTACCTGCGCTGTCCCTGTGTAGGGGTGGGGTTTGGGGTGCCAAATTTGTTTTTGGCAGGGGGGGGGGGGGGGCTTCATCTCTAGTTATGCTACGGACTAGCAGAACACTGATTCTGCTGTGACTTCACTAAAAGTATTGGGGTCACATTTGGAGTTGACAATCTCCCAGTACACTACTTGTAATAAACACAGGTCTAAGGCCATTAATAAGTAAAACTGCCATCAGTGCTTCTTATGTGTTCAAAATTTAATGTAGCTGGTTAGACAATGTATTTTGTTTTCCTTAGGACAAATGACACTGGATTCCTAACCTTTAAAGATCATTTACCAGTCTCTCAGATTATGATTACTGATACAAACAGGCCAGGCTCAGAAGTCGCCTGGAAAGTGGGTCCAGTACGTTGCTATGGTGACAGTGAGTATGCATAATCGATACATGATCCCTACTGTATATCATCCCTACATCATCCCTACCTCGATTCTTACTATTTAAATGATAAAATCTTGGAGTAACCTTTGCAAACATAAGTTTATGCAAATACAATATTGTTTTTTTGCAGGAAGCTTTTGGAATTCTGCTTCTTTCTCCACAATTGCATCCTACTTGTACTTCCCAACTTTCCACTCTGAGTTCAGCACCGACATCTCCTTCTTCTTTAAAACCACCAGCTCATCTGGCATCTTTCTGGAACACATCGGGGTGAGGGACTTGATAAGAATCGAGTTAGCCTGTAAGTATTTTACGTTTTTTTTGTTTATGATTAATGTTTATACTGTACTTAAACTATCCTGCACTGTCGGAGCCATCTCTGTGTAAACTAGTAGTGTGGTGTCAAGGATTACATGGACACATGTATGACTATGGAAAGGAACGCAATTTACACCTAACCATCCATGCAGTTCTGGAAACGCCAAAGTTATATTGTAAATGTGAGCAGTCATATTAGGGGTCATATTAGTTATATTATTTGTGGGTTCACCATCGGAGAGGCATGTCTATCACTGCCTACTGGGTGTATATATCATCGCCTATTGGGCGTGTCTATCACCAACTACTTGGCACAGAGGCGTACCTAGATATTAGTAGGCCCCATAGCAAAAGTTTGTAAGGGCCCCCTATTTAGCAAGTGATGGTGAGAAATGTATGTAAAACATACAGTATTAGTTAGACAGCAAAGATGGGCCCCCTTAAGCTCAGGGCCCCATAGCAGCTGCACCCCTTGCACCTATGGTAGTTACGCCCTTGACTGGGCATCAATGCAAACTAAATTGACCTTGACTTATTTATGTATATGGAATTTAGATTAAATCATTCCCCCATACACACCTACACCAAAAATGGGGACAGTGCATGCCAAAGGCTCACTGCAAAAATGTACACTATAATGCCCATTACACATAAGGCCACACACCGTAATTCTCTTTAAACAATGCCACATATTGTAATGCCCATTACACATAATGCCACACAGTAATGGCCATTACACATAATGCTACACACCATAATGCCCTTTAAACCTAATGCCGCACACCGTAATGCCCATTACACATTGGACCTTATTCTGATTGACTCGCGATCGACTTGTGAGTCCATTAGACGCCACCCGCAGTGCCAGCCACCACCCCCTCGCACACCTGCAAATGGATGATTTACATAATCATCCATTCGCAGGCGGGCTGAAATCATTCGATGGTCGGCGACCATCAAATGATTTCTCAAGCGCTCGCAGTTCAGAGACACCTATATGGTGTCTCTAAACTGCGGGCGCCCTGTGCCCCGCCTCCACCACCCGTGTCATGGCCTCATGAACACCCATGAAGCACTAGGCGTTCCTATATGGTAATGGGGCTGCCCGGCTCCCCCCGTCCTTCTCCGCCCCCACCCAATGTGTAGGGTGCATGCACCCGGCGAATAGAATGTTCGCCGTGGGTGCACGCACCCTGCATCTGCACATCGGCAGAAATGCACAACATCTGTCCTCCATGCGAACTCACGGTGGACCGAATCATTTAAAATAGGGTCCATAATGCGACACACCATAATGCCTATTACACATTATACCGCACCGTTATGCCCATTACACATTATACCACACAACGTAATGCCTATTACATATTATGCCACATAAGTGCTGCTTACCTACATGCTCTTTGTCAGAGGTATATTGCTCAATGCCAGGGGATACCTGCTTCTTGCTAGAGGTTTCATTCTCATTGCAATGTGGGATTACATGCTCGTTGCCCAGGGGGATATTTACATTCTTGTTGTCAGGGGGTTTGCTACATGCTTATTACTAGGGGAAAATACATGCTTGTTTCCAGCAGGGGGATTTACTGTATATTTATTTATTTATTTATTTACAGTTTCTTATATAGCGCAGCAGATTCCATTGCACTTTACAATAGTAGATATATGCTTGTTGTCAGGGGCAACGGGGGTTTGCATGCTTGTTACCAAAGGGACCTAAATGCTTGTGGCCAAGGGACCTAATTGATCTAAGAGTAAATCTGCATATGCACAGAATAACACAGTGGCTGCTATGAATGGTCTACAGCACTGATGCAGAGAGAAACCCATAGGCTTCTATAGGGTAACGCCAGCTATTGCTGGTGTTACCCTGCGCAACAGAGACCTAGCGGGCAGGTTATTGTACATATAGAAAATGCTGTAAAACTTTGAAAATGCCCATATAATCCCACTTATTCTGCAATGCTTTACAGAGAATATTTGGTCCCTGCTCCATGGAGTCTTTAGTCTCTATTCCCTACTGCATGTAGACCCATTCACGTTAGGGTTAATTCTGTTGGGAGCCAATTAACCTACTGGTATATTTTTGGAATGTGAGAGGAAACTGGAGTACCCAGAGGAAACCCATGCAAGCATGGGGAGAATATACAAACTTCACACAAGTGGACCCAGGGTCAAAATCATACCCATAATCTCACTACATTGTGGTAGAAAAGCTAAACATTACACAATCCATGCTGCCCTTATATATGTGCGTGTGTGTAAACATATATATATATATATATATATCTCATCTATATATATATATATGTCTAGTGTGCGTTTGTATGTCTCCAAAACACTGCCATCAGTTGGCAGCGAGTTAAACTACATCTCTCTCTCACACATGCACAAACACAGAGGCAATCACAAGATAGCAGACTAGCTTTCGAAGCATTTTGAGCTTAGTAATATATATACATTATGGCCCTTATTCTAATCTGTGCGGTACGGCCCGCGTGCGGCCGTACCGCCGATGTTTTCACTCTGCACATGCGCAGAGGTCACTCTGCGCATGTGCAGGCGAAATCGCCGCACACAAAAATTATACGCCGCAAAGGGGGCGTATAGGGGCGTATAGGGGCTTGATAGCCTCATTTACCTATGAATACGCCCAGCGTTTCATGGGCGTTCCCATGCAAACGCGGGGCGTATGCATGGTAATGAGGCTATGACGCCAGTGATGGGGGCGGAAAGCTGACATCGCCGGATGTCAGCTCTCAGCCCCCATACAAGCTTTCACACGGACGATTGTCCGTGTGCTCTAAGCTTGCGTGAGCGGGGGGAGCGTGCGGCCCTGCCTTCGATGGTCGTCGACCATCGAATGCAGGGGGCAGCTCCCACCATGGTGGAGGCGTACGCCCCACCATTTTCATGCGGATCGCCAGCCGTCCGCGTACGGACGGCCGTGGCGATCCGTATTGTAGGCGGGGATTGGTTTGTGCGGCCGGAGCAACGTATGCGGCTCCGGCCGCACAGACCAGAATAAGGGCCTATGTGTGTGTGTGTGTGTGTGTGTGTGTGTGTGTGTGTGTGTGTGTGTGTGTGTGTGTGTGTGTGTGTGTGTGTGTGTGTGTGTGTGGAGAGAAACCATATTGAGTTGGCACTCTGAAAACATTTCCAAAATAAGTAGAACTTTTTTGCACAAAAATCCTTCACGTGTTTTGGGGCACAGCCTTTTCTCAGGGATATATAAATGTATGTATGTATGTATGTATGTATTTATGTATGTGAGTGACTGACTGTGAAATCACTCTTTTCTTGCCAAGGAAAACGGCAAAGCAAAGTTTCATTACGATAACTCTAGCGCAGGATGCAATAAAAGGGGGCCTGGAGGCCTTTAAGCTCATTAAACAAATGATACATTTTATGAATGCTAATTACTTCATAATGAGGATTGATATAATGATAATTGCACATCAAAGTCCAATTCAATTGGTTTCTCATTTTTTGTGGACATAAAATTTTAAATAAAATAAACAGCGATAAATGAGTACTATAATTACTCATTGCAACTAGCCATATAGTCACTAACTTTTCAGAATCACAATAATAAGTTAGAGAACTCTTAGATGATAATAACTCCTTAATGTTCAAGCATTGTTTTTCTATAAGATGCAGATGAGTTTGTTGCCTGAATACTTTTCTTAGAGGACTCCCTATGGACACGCTGCCCAGGAGAAGACATTTCTCTCAGCAGTAAGGGTCTCAGAGAGAGATGTATTACTACTTAATGACTGGAGGAACAGCTCAGGCAGCATCTCAATTGTGGCTAAAACTCCTATTACATTTCTGCTGCAACAAAGCACTAATGCAGTAGAGTTTGACGTAAACACATTGGATGAACAGATTAGTTGGTATGCTGTAATCAAAGATTAAATAGATTTGTTTTCTTACAGGAACTGAATCTATTGATTTCATATATTTATCATCCAGAATCTCATTGTTCCTCCCTTGAAAGACTTCATACATTTCTGTACAGAAAATACATAATATGAACATTAGCACAGCATTGTAGGCCATAGGTAAAGCAATGTACAAACCCCATTGAAGACATAAATGAAAAAAAAAACTCATTTGGTCCTACTGTATGCTATCTCTAAACATGCTTCTGTTTAGTGATTTGCTGCCATGCTCTGATTGGTTGATAGCTCCAGTTTACCACAAATCAGCATGCTGAGAGATATTTAAGGTCTGCCTTCAGACTTTGAGGCTGGTTGTGCTGATTGTGTGGAATTCACAATCAGTGTGGCTGGACCACAGTCTCCAGCTGCTTTCTAAGATGCTCTGGAGGCACCAGTCCAGAGGTCAAGTCCCTGGCCTAGCAAACCCATGCTTGAAAGGCCCAGAGATTCCTGGAGCTCTGGGCAGCTTTCCATTGAGCCTTTATGATACATAGGGGGTTATTCTAGTTCATTCTTTCTGACAAAATCCTTCTTAGATGGACAAAACCATGTGCACTGCGGGTGGGGCAGATGTAACTTGTTCAGAGAGAATTAGATTTGGGCGGGGTTTTTCTTCAAAGTGAGATCTATATTGCAGTGTAAAATAAAGCAGTCAGTATTTTCCCTGCACAGAAACAAAATAACTCACCCAACTCTAATTCTATCTGCACATGTTACATCTGCCCCCCTGCAGTGCACATGGTTTTGTCCATCTAAGAAGGATTTTGTCAGAAAGAATGAACTAGAATAAACCCCATAGTTACATAGTATTTAAGGCCGAATAAAGACGTGTGTCCATCGAGTTCAACCTTGTCTAGTAGTGTATTATCTATTTGCTACATCCCTTCTTATATGTTGTGTATACTGATTTATTTAAAGACAGATTATGATTGTTGTTTGTACCCCTGGATGTTTTTACCCAATAGATGATGTCCAACCTTATTTAAACTTATTTATTGTGTCTGCCGACACCAACCCTCTAGAAAGAGAGTTCCACAATTTAACTGCTGTGACCGTAAAACTTTTTTCCTTCTAAGTGAACAACATCTTCTTTCCTCTAGTCTTAACTCATGCCCACATGTCCTAGAGTCCTTCCTTGCAGTAAAAAGGGCGTCTGACAGTTCCTTATATTGGCCCCTGATATATTAGTACATGTTTAGCATGTCTCCCCTTAAACGTCTCTTTTCTAGCAAAAATAATCCCAATTTGTTCAATTTGTCATCATAGCTTAAATTCTCCAACCCCTTTATTAGCTTTGTTGCTCTTCTTTGGAATTTTTCCAGTTCTATGATATCTTTTTTTTAGTGCAGGGCCTAGAATTGTACTCCATATTCTAGATGCAGTCTAACCAATGCTTTGTACAGTGGCATAATTACATTTGAGTCCCTATTCTCCATACCACTTTTTATACAGACTAGTCTCCTGTTGTCCTTATTTGTTGCTATATGACACTGAGCACTACACCCTAGATTGTTATCTATTTGGACTCCTAGATCCTTTTCCCAGTATGATTTAACCAAAGCAAACCCGGTTAGGTTATAACTAGCACATTGGTTGTGTCTCCCAGGATGCATAATCTTGCATTTATCCACATTGAGTCACTTTTTCTAGTTTATTAAGATTGCACTGAAATGTGGAGACATCCTTGGTTGTTGTAATTACTTTGCTCATTTTTGTGACATTAGCAAAGATGGAAACTTTGCTAAGTATACCCACCCCAATATTGTCAATAAATATGTTATGTAAAAGGGGCCCTAGCACCAACCCCTGTGGCACTCCACTTAGTACTGGTATCATCCTTGATACTGTACTGTTTACAACCACACTCTGTTCTCTATCCCACAGCCAGTTTCCTACCCATATATACAAATCTTTACCCCTAGCCAAAATTCCTCCATTTTATTTATCAACCTCTTATGGGGAATGGTATCAAAAGCCTTATGTTAAGAGTATGCTGCAGAACACGCTCAGTCATTTCTTTTCAAATAGATACCAATAGAGTCCTGGCAACAAATGCTAATTTAAAGGACAGTGGGGCAGATGTATTAAGCCTGGCGAAACGATAAACTTGAGATAAAGTGGAAGGAGATAATGCACCAGCCAATCAGCTGTGTTTGAAATATTATAGTTGGAAGTTGATTGGCTGATGCGTTATCTCTTTCCAGTTTATCTCCACTTTATCTCAAGTTTATCTCTTCGCCAGGCTTAGTACATCTGCTCCAGTCTACTTTGTCACCACTGTTTATCAAGTTGGTTCTTAATTGTGTAATTTTTTATTGCATAAAAATGTACATTAAGCACGGGCATACATTGGAACAGTGGCATATTAACATCTGCTAAGGGCTATGATAATAAAACATCTCATTCTCATTAGACATTTCTTGCGTATTTCTTGTGTAGTCCATCTGAAAGATTGAGTGTTTATACAATGTATTCGTACAGTTCGTGCTTTGCCTATAAAATCCAAATTATTAATTTTTTAACTTTATGTCTAAATAACTAAACTACTTTTAGAAGAAAGAAGAGGAAAGAATAGGGTAGGAGAAAAAAAAGGAAAAAAGACAATAAAAAGAGAAAGGAAGGAAAAAATAAAATATACTATATAGAAAGCGAATAAAAATCTTAGGATAACATCGTGTAAATGGCAGTTGTGCGCTTGTCATGATTAAAAGGTATGTATAGTCGAGGGTGGACGGAGATGCTAGGTCATCCTTGTACTTGATACACCAATAGCCAGCTTTATCAATTAATTCAGCCGTTGTTGAGATTGTGTTGGACATCGATGGCTGTGGCAAATCTAGAGGACGTCCATCTGCTCCACTTATTCAGGTATGAGGTAAGAGAGCCCCTAGATCTGTAAGTGAATCTCTCGTGCCCGGAGACCTCATTCACCAAGGCTCTCCAGTTATAGATGTTTGGACACGTAACATCGAACCACTTCCTGGCAATAAGGACCTTGGCCAGGGTTGTTAGACAGAGGACATATTTATATATTGCGGGCGATAGATTCTCTTCAAGGTCAAGGGCAAACATACAGTATTTGGGATCAAAGGCTGGGATAGAGAGTTCAGTGATACCTATATCTGTCCAAACCGCTTCCCAGAATGCATAGATCTGTGGGCAGGACCAGAGCATGTGCCAGAAGTCAGCCGCAGGTGAGGTACATCTAGGGCACATGTCATCTGATCTAAGCCCTGCTCTGAACATAGATACAGGGGAGCGGTATGCTCTATGTAGCACATAAAATGAGATTTGTTGGTATCTCATACACGGTGTAGTATATTTGACAGAGCTAAGAATCTGTAGCCATTGCTCATCTTCTAAGGTTCCTATGTTGGGTTCCCACTTAGTTTTCAGGGAGTCCAGACTGTCACACTCTATTTGGCCGATAAGGTAGCTGTATATGGCGGACACTTGGCCCTTTGCAGTCAAGTTGTTAAGAAGGGTCTTGACTGGGGATGTGAAGGTGGGAGGGGGGGGATCACCAAACTGGGCCTGAGCGGCATGTCTCAGCTGCAGATATCGGAAGAAGAGCCTGCTTGACAGCTGGAATTCCTCAGACAGCTGTTGGAACGTTTTAATAGATCCCTCTAGAAACAGCTGGGAAGCAGATTTTAAACCCACCCCCATCCAAAATCCCTCAAATGAGAGTCTCCTGAATTCAGGGTAAGTTCTGTTATACCACAGAGGGGTCTCCACCTCCACGCCCCCCAAGCCGCACATCTTATGCGCTTGTCTCCACACCATTAGTGCCTGTCGAAAAAGAGGAGAAGTAGTGGGAGTGAAAGGACAGGAGAGAAGGAACTGGATTGGAGAAAGGCGGGACCCCACACACTCGGCATAGGCGCACTCAAAGGTAGACCCACATCGTCCCAGGATCCAGTCCGAGAGGTGCGCTAGTTGGGCTGCTATGTAGTATGCTTGGATATTCGGGAGACCCAGGCCTCCATCCACTCTTGATTTGGTTAGTGTTCTAAATGCAATTCTAGGTGGTCTATTCCCCCAAATAAAAGATGAGATTAGGCTATTTATACTAATAAAGGCATGCTTAGGTATATAAACCGGGGAATGTTGCAGCAAATATAGATACTTGGGGAGTATTGTCATTTTGATAAGATTTACTCGTCCCATAACTATGAGGGGGAGTTTCTTCCATTGGTGAATACGTCTCTTAAGTTCAGTGGTGACCGGGTCAATATTAAGCGATCTGAAGTCAGTCACCCTAGGGGTTACCCAGACCCCCAGATATTTAAATTTTAAGACCCACTGGAGGGGGGAGGAGGAAATCAGGTCATTTGGAATTATGCCTGAAATAGGCAGGATACTTGATTTCCCCCAATTTATCAGGAGGCCCGAGAACGCCCCAAATGTCTCTACAATTTCCAACATAGCCTGGAGGGAGGTTTCAGCATCATTAAGAAAAAGGAGGGTATCGTCTGCGTATAAGGCGACCACATCCGTCTGTCCCCCCAGGGGGATACCTTTAACCAGTGGGGATGTGCGAAGCAAGATAGCCAATGGCTCTATAGCTAAGGCGAAGAGGGTGGGGGATAGAGGGCATCCCTGCCTAGTCCCTCTGTGGAGTGTAAATGCCGATGTAACGAACCCATTGACCAACATACGGGCCTTCGGAGAGGAATAGAGGAGACGGACCCAGTTAATAAAAACAGGGCCAAAGGCAAAACGCTGCAGGACCTCCCATAGGTAACCCCATTCAACGGAGTCAAAGGCTTTGGCCGCATCGAGTGACACGACCACCGCCCCCTCCCCGCATTTCGTACCCCCCTGCAAGTGACAAAAAAGCCGCCTAAGATTTCGGGTTGTGGACCGTCCAGGCATAAAGCCCGATTGGTCTTCGTGTATCACCGTGGTGATCACTGCGTTTAGTCTAGTTGCTAGAATTTTTGCTAGTATCTTTACATCTGTTTGGAGGAGTGAGATAGGGCGATAGGAATCTGGGAGGGAAGGGTCTTTTCCAGGTTTTGGGATCACCACTATTATTGCCTCTGACATAGATGGGGGGAGACCGCCATAGCGTGTAAGATCGTTATATAGCTAGAGGAGATAAGGGATGAAGTATTCCTTGTGTTTTTTATAAACCTCTATCGGGATGCCATCGCTGCCAGGGGATTTTTTGTTTGGGAAGGAGGCAATAGCTGCCTCAACCTCCGAGGCTGTAATATCCGCTTCTAAGAGATCGATAGAGTTCTGGGAAAGGGTGGGAATTGGGATCTGTGAGAGATATTGGGTTAGTTGGCTCGGGGTGTATGTCGCCCGAGACAAGTACAGTGAAGAATAGAAGGACAAGAAGGCTTGGGCGATATCAGGGGTAGTGAAGTGTTCCATACCCTGGGGGTCGCAGATTTTTTGAACAGAGTTCATTGTCCTGTCATCTCGGGCCAGATATGCCAAGTAGGTGCCGCTTACATCTGACTGGGAGTATCTAGCATGCGATGAGAAGAGGAGACTACGCTTGGATTTATCTAGTAGATAGTCAGTCCAGGCCTTACGTGCCCCATCCCACCTCTCCCTATCCTCGAGTAGTCCTGACTCTAGATATGTGGCCTCACTCTGGGAGCATGATTTTTCCAGCTTCACTTCTTCCGCCCTACTAGCTTTTTTAATGGCTGCTATATTTTTTATAAGGGATCCCCGCATAACGGCTTTAAATGTGTCGTGTCGTATACCAGGGTCTGCACAGGAGACATTATTCTCCTGGAAATCCCTCCACTCCCCAACCAATCCCCCATCATCCTTCATAAGGGTAAGCCAAAAGGGATTCAGTCTCCAAGTAGCAGCTCCCTTTGGTGGCATAAGATCAAGGGTAATCACTATAGGAGAGTGATCTGATATCCCTCTTTGTAGGTATTCGATTGCTATCACTTTATGTGTAAGGTCTGGAGAGATAAGTGCCAAGTCTATTCTGGAGAATGCCTGTGCTTCCCTTTGCCCCTTCCCCTACCCCATTTGCAAAACTCCTTCACGAACTCAACCTAGTCGATGCTTGGAGATATAGACACCCAAAGCAAATACAATTCTCCTGCTACTCAGCGGGACGCTGAGTAGCAGGAGAATTGTATTTGCTTTGGGTGTCTATATCTCCAAGCATCGACTAGGTTGAGTTCGTGAAGGAGTTTTGCAAATGGGGTAGGGGAAGGGGCAAAGGGAAGCACAGGGCGCTCTGGGCCTGATAGTTTGTCCAAGTGTTTATCTAAGATATTATTAAAGTCCCCTATGCAGACAATTGGAGCTGATGGGAAAGAGGCCAAAAACGTTACCGCTTTCCTGAGCACCTCATTGCTATAAGGGGGGGGGATATATACAGCAAGTATGTTCAAAAGGGTGTGGTTTATGTGTGCCCTGAGGAAAATATATATACCATACTGGTCTATTTGATGGTGAGTGAGGTGAAAATTAATACTTTTCTTGACCAGAATAGAAACGCCTCTAGCATTGGGCGAAAAGGTGGAGTGAAACATGTGGCCCACCCAGGGTTTTTTAAGGGCCATGGTTCTAGTTCCTACCAAGTGGGTCTCTGATAGGCACACTATGTCTGCCCCGTGTTTTTTAATCTCTGAGAGGACCAGGGAACGCTTGATGCGGTCATTGAGTCCACGGACGTTCCAGCCGAGTATGCGGAGCCCCGCTAAAGGTTGAGCCTGAGACATTTATAGCGTGAAGCAGATGGAGTAAAGGGATGAAGAGAGACATGAGTGTTAGCTAGAAGAGAAGAAGAGTTTTTTCGGGCCATAGGGATATGGAAGAGAAAATACACCCATAGTCTAGGTCCCTCTGCTTTGAGTTCCGTTAATGCTAGTGTATCTTTTGTGTGAGTCGTCCACACCCAACGTCTACACCTGTACGTATATTCATTTTTGCAAGCACATCTTAGTAAGAATAAATAAATTGCCATTTTACGTTTTAAATTATATAGTTGGAAAAAGAAAAAGAAAAAGAAAGAAAGTGTACGGAGAAAAAAAAACCCCAACATCCTAGCCCACCCTGTATACCTATCGAACATTAGATATACTTTGGATCCCTAGTAACCTAAACAAATAACCTAACTAACAAATATCTATAAAGCGAGAGAAGGAAAAAAAAGGAAGAAAACCCTCGGGGTATATAGACCAACGGTCGTCTATCTGTTAACTATTTCCTGGCATTAAGCTCCATTTGGGAACATATTTCCTGTATAAGGATTAGCTTTAGAAACAAAAAAGATTAAATATCCTGAGTTGCTTACATAAAACACAATTAAGCATTGATATGACAAAAGTCCACCTCTTAGAGAAAACAGAACATTTATGCTCACGCGTAGAAGGACAGTCAGGGCGTTATGGCCTGCGATCAAGCCAGTGTTCAGCCTCTTGTGGTGTATTAAAGAAGTGAGAGTCTCCATCCAACACAACCCGCAGCCGCGCCGGGAAGAGCATGGAGTACTGGATCTGGCGGTCTCGGAGTTTTCTCTTGACCTGGAGAAACTGGGCCTTATCAAGTTGGTTCTTAGCAATTTTTCTGTTCCCTTATTTTTAATAATTTTCTATAATACTATAAGAAGTTACCTAAGTATTGTTTATTGTTGTTGTGCTTATTATTTATAATCATAGTGTACATTATAAAGATAAAAATATATCTGAAACAGAATTACATTTGCTTATTATTCTATGTGTATCTCCAGTAAATTAATCAAGGTAAAATTGTGTTGTCTTTTTGTGAAGGCTATTATGAGCAATAGGCAACCATGATGCTTTGCCTTTGTAGCTGCATTTAGTATTGCCATGATAACTTCCGAAATAATCACCTTATTAAAAAAAGTTATAGTAAATTTTAATGGATTTTGGAAGTCCTGGATAAGGATTTACCTGACTCTCTCTGTAGAATTCCAATATACCTATAAATTACTAGCAGTGGTACATCATTGCATATGTTGTGTATGTTTTTCTCATTTCATTTACATATCTATCTCAAACTCTCATGGAATGTGTGGAAAGCGTCCAAATTTAGGGAAACCTGCTCTCATGGAGAGTTATTCACCCTCCCATATTTTGCTTACTGTATTTCCCAAGCAATGTGCTTGGTGGCAGGGCTGCCGACAGGGGGGAGGGGTCTGGGGGTACTTGAGTCCCGGGTCCCACCGATCTGACAGAGGGTAGGGCCCGGCCTGCTATCCCAGCTCACTCCCGCCCCTTCACTGTCCTTGCCGCCTGGCTCCGAGTTCATCACGATCACGGGCCCGGCGGCAGCGGCGGGACATTGTCAATGAGCACGGCAGTCCTGCATCCTGGCTCCAGCAACAAGCCGGCAGCCGGGACTCTGCACAGGAAGCCCCCACCGCACGGCGTGACGTAATGACATCAAGCCTTGAGTGAAAAACTTGCTGCATGCTGCATCATATCTGGAGAGAGGAGCTGCCTGCCAGCCACCCTGACCCCGGGCTTAAGGTTATTAATTAAAAATGCCCGGAGGGGGGAGGGAATTGAGGGGGAGGGAATTGTGGGGGATGGGGGGGGGGGGATGCTCAGTGTGTCCACTGCCCACCAATGTGTATATTTTTATACACCCACTGCCCACCAATGTGTGTATATTTATACATCCACTGCCCACCAATGTGTATATATTTATACATCCACTGCCCACCAATGTATATATTTTAATATGCCCACTGCCCACCAATGTATATATTTTAATATGCCCACTGCCCACCAATGTATATTTTTTATATGCTCACTAATGTGTGTATTTTTATATATCCACTGCCCACCAATGTATATATTTTTATATCTCCTCTGCCCACCAATGTATATATTTTTATATGCCCACTGCTACCAATGTATATTTAAACACCACTGCCCACCAATGTTTATTAATAATAGGTGGTAACATATAAATTACTGGCGCAGGCCAGCAATGTACTATATATAATGCCTATTATTAATAAACATTGGTGGGCAGTGGTGTTTAAATATACATTGGTAGCAGTGGGCATATGAAAATATATACATTGGTGGGCAGTGGATATATAAAAATATACACATTAGTGAGCATATAAAAAATATACATTGGTGGGCAGTGGGCATATTAAAATATATACATTGGTGGGCAGTGGATGTATAAATATATACACATTGGTGGGCAGTGGATGTATAAATATACACACATTGGTGGGCAGTGGGTGTATAAAAATATAAATATTGGTGGGCAGTGGTGTTTAAATAAATATACATTGGTGGCAGTGGGCATATAAATATATAAATATTGGTGGGCAATGGGCATCTAAAAATATATACATCAGTGGGCATATAAAAATATACATTGCTGGGCAGTGGGCATATAAAAATATATACATTGCTGGGCAGTGGGCATATAAAACTATACATTGGTGGGCATTGAAAACTATATACATTGGTGGGCATATAAAAATATATGCATTGCTGGGCAGTGGGCATATACAAGTATGTTTATATTTTTTTAACAGCAGTCCTGTGCCCCACAATTTCTTAAGGCAGCCCTGCTTTGTGGGCAACATGACTAGGACCACCGCATTCCCAGCATTTGCTACTTGTACATCCTTTCTTGAAACTCACAGTCGGGGGACAACAAAAGGAGACAAGTGTTGTCTTTGCTATTTACTTGTACTTGTACAATGGTGGCCAATTTGTACATTTATCTGAATGCTATTAAGTGAAGCCTTAAAGTTCATCATTTATAAAGAGGAATAACATTATCAAGAGCTATTAATTATCCTGTTTCTGTCAGTAAGAAGCTGCGGTGTGATAAAAACATTAGAATGTGTCTCAATTGTTTTCTAAATTCAGTAGGGAATGCATAAAGTTTTAAATAACTTTAGAACATTAACCCTTTAAGTTCCAGCATCGCTGTGAAAGATCCTCAAAATATCTGCTAAAAATGACAGCATTGCTCACAGCATTGCTCACAGCAAAATAAATAGACATGCAGCCAAGACAATTAATTGAAATGTAACGAAACACTGCACCCAAAAAAGAACAGTCGCTGTGAGCGACGGTGGCATTTTTAGCGGTTATTTTCAGGATCTCTCACAGAAACAGTGGCACTGAAAGGGTTAAAAGCATATAGCATAAAGGTACCTTGTAACCTTCTTTTACTCCATATATTAAAAATGCATTTGCAACGGCACCTCACATTTTCATGCCTACTTTACCAAGCAAAGCCTGATGCATTTAGTATAAGATTCCAACTGTTCTTTTGTAAAGGCGTTTTCATATGAAAAACACATGGATACGTTCATTGTAATTCATCATGGACAGATTGCTATTGTTGATCTGCTAAAAGCTTTGCAAAGTCAGTCGCACTGCTGTTGTCACTGTGGAACAGAATGGCTGATCTTAAAATGTTTCACACTAGCTAAAACCAGTTTTTTTCCTACTCTATATGAGAGATTATAACAATTTCTCCAGACCTGGTTGAGTCACTCCTTTTATTTTGTTCATGATTTTTTAAAAATATGTGATGAATTAATTGAAGACTACATTAGATCCAAGTGGAGTGTTCTTAAAGAGAACTGAAAGAGACAGGTGCCATGGATCCATTGGTGGAACTAAGGGCCTGATTCAGAGATAATCTCTATTGTGCGAATCCGCAATCCGTTCCATTATTGAATGAGTGGATCATAGCATGTGACAGAAATTCCCTTGCAATTTGGCGGACAGGAAGTTGCTGTTTGGCAGTGGACAATTGCCGTTTTTAGAAAATGTATGAAAAAATGCAGGCGTGTTCAGGAGTTTTAAAGGAGGGCGTGTGATGTCAGCGCTGTCCTTGATTAGCCTGTCAAAGAGTTGTGTAAGGGTCACACTTATATTTGTGCAAACTGGGAAAATCATTCGATGGGGAGTGAATTGTGTATGGATGTGCGATATTTTCACAATTCAATAGCAGATTTACACAGGGGGGCTTTTCTTTCTGTATGCACAGAGGCTAACCTTCGCAGTCATCTACAAACTTGCAGTTGAGCGTTTAGGTCTGAATCAGGCCCCAAACCGTTGCTGTAGCTGCTGCTACTCTAAAGCTTAGAGATGAGTTGTTGTAGAGCAGGCATGTCCAAACTTTGGCCCTCCAGCTGTTGTGAAACTACACATACATACAGATAGCCATTAACATGTGGTTTCTTGCTGACTAATTGTAGACCCAATTTAGGGTAACAGTGGTGTGGGGTGCGGTGCCCCTGGACTGGTTGGGCTGGGTGGCTTTAGTGCGGCATGCCCTTACATTCTATTAACACTTTTCCCTCACTAACACTATCTCTCTCTTATTTTAATTACATTTCATTTATTTCTCTCTTTATGTATAGCTTCGGCTTCCTATCACTAATTATTAACACTTAGTATCTCACTGGCATGCCGCACTGGGCCTCCTAGCTTATGATAGTTTTTGGGGTGCCACACCCTGCACCTAGATATAGTGCTTGGGACCCTCAATATACAGAGAAGCCTTGACGCGGCTTGGGGCATATCATACACCTGCGCAGGTATATGTAACCAATATCTCTGAATTCTATTATCATGTAGTGTTCAAGATTGGTTGCTAAAACTATTCAGTGTGCCGGGGGAACCAATGTCTTGTTACTTACTAAGTGAAACTACACATCCCAGCATGCCTCGACATAGTTCTAGTATTCCCTAATAGCGAGGCATGGTGGGACTTGTAGTTTCACAACAGCTGGAGGACCAGAGTTTGGACATGCATTTTGTAGAGGCTGTATACTCTGCATTGACAGTGGTGAGGCACATTCCTAGGGGCAATACTTGCTGGGTGTGGCACATCTGACTAAAAGTAATAAAACAAGCTTCCGTATGAATAATATGAAATGTTATAACTAATGGCTCGTTTTATCATTATATTATATTATATTAAAATTGTGCACCGACAATCACCTATTAGGATAAATTGTACTGTGACCTTTTCATGTAGTCATGGAGGATTTGCAAAAATTCTCTAGTGGATAGGTTAAGAAAAGCTCTAAATCAGACATGTTTTGTTGCTGCCCATAGCAACCAATCAGCTTTGATCATATTCTAGATTGCAATAGAGAAATTATAGCTATAATCTAATTGGTTGCTATAGGCAAACCACCACCAGTTTTAGAAGACTTACTAAATCTACCCTAAAAGAGGAAAAAACTATGAGGGATATTCAAACTCTGTAAACAATTCTGACAGGGGCAAAATTGGCAGTTCAGTATTCAATCCCAGCTGGGACTCGCCATCCAGGCTGGTACTCGCCTGCTACAGACCCGCCTCCATATGGAAAGTCCATTGAATGACAAAAAGACTGTGTTTTTGCCGACCCAATGACTTTCCGACACTCGTCAGCCAGAACATTGAGTTCGGTATACATTCAGAAAAACTGAAAATGGCCCGGGATTCTGACTATCAGGACGTTTCGACAGTTATAATCCCAGATTGAATAACCCCCTATATCAACAAAGAGTAACTACACACTAACAACCTGAAGTACGGCATCACCAACAGTCATTCCAGTGAAGCTTTGCTTGTTATGCTTGTCCTGTAACTGTTGTTATACTCCATCAGTTATCATAAGTACTGTATGTCAGGCTAGCATCGCCAGTTACACCACTTCCTGCACCTATTATGATTTCTAAAAAGCAGAGCTGGGTCCACCGCCAACATTTTTTCTATCTGGCCTGGTGACGTTGTAATCATCTCCTGCATTGACCTTTTGATGTTCTTTATTGCTTATTAATAGTTTCCTTCTTTACATCAAGGCATGTATGTCAATCAGGGTCAGCTCTCATCCTCAAGGACCTTAGTTGATCCAAAATAATTAAAAAAAAAAAGCAAATAGTAAGAAGAACAGCCTCCTTTTAGATCAATACTGACAACTGGACAAGTCTATATATCAATAGCAAGGCATGACCTCTGAAAGGATAGTATAATGAATCAGTTGTCAGTAATTCTTCTGTATGAGGCATTAATATATTTATAAACAATTATTCATATTGCCTTATCCTGTTAGATTGGCATTTAGTCGTAACTGACTTTCTGTACAGTGGATTTATTTGTTTAACCATTTCACCTATTCAAGGACATCTTGTAGAGGTACACTTGCACTGTGGTATGTATTGTTATACTGAACACATCTAGCTTCTAAATACAGCAAAGAGTTTAAAAACTCCATAATGACACATACACTGTAGGTCCATACACACTGGACATTTTTTCCCAAGACGTATGGATAATGATTATGGGTAAAATTGCTGGGCTGGAAAACGAGAGGCTGAAGTCGAGGGGTGAGTGTTATTATCTCCCCCCCCACCCCTCAGCCTCAGCAACACACACCTACAGCATGTGCTGTGCTGACCGCAGGCTCTGCATGAGCTCTCATGCTGTCAGTGAGACGCTCATGCTGAGCCTGCTGTCAGCACAGCACATGCTGTAGGTGTGTGCTGCTGAGGCTGAGGGGTGGGGGGGCTCCAGTAAGCCCAGGCCCGGGTAATTAGTACCCACCCCCCACCCCTCTCGGAGGCCCTGCACCTAAGTGTTGCGCTTCTATTCTGAAATGCAAATACAGGTAATATACACTACAACAGTTTGTCAAAAGAGAAATAATTATTATTTATTAATAATAAAAATAAAATTAATAATAATATGGGATTGCATTTTAAGGGCATGCCTGGAGTTTTAGATAAACAGCATCTTGGCTTTTCACATTCCTATCAAACCTTTTATTTTGCATTTTTAGATAAATAATTCTGACCTGTTTGGTTCTTGAAGGAGACAATATGCTAATACAAACTGAGTCAATTTGATGGATGTGTTTTCTAAATCTTAAGCTTAATGATTAGTGTGTTTCTTGTTTAATTGGTGCAATCATACATTTTCAAGTGCAAATCAGTTACAATAAAATGACATCAGCTTGATTCTAGCAAAATGCAACTTGTAAAAACACAAAGAAAAATAATTTTACAGCATTTGAATAATAACCTTTCAGAGCTCACAGCAGCCTGATAACATAATGAACACAATTTAACAAATGGTGCAGTTTCCAAGTAGATTTATCTTGTGATCCGTACTGTGTGGGAAGAAAAAGAACATTTCAAAGTTATATGTTTATATTTTTTCTCTCAATCTACATTTAATAAATTGTTCATCAGGCGCTTCTTGCTTAAATGTCAAAAATAACTACACAAATAAGAATAACTCAAATTATAACTTCAGAAACCTCTAGTTTACAGGTTGCAAGTGTTTTTCTTACCTTCTAAACCCAAGTTATTGTTGTTCCACAAATTTGATTTGACAAAAGGATCACATTTAGGATCAATTTAAGCATACACAACACAATCAAATTGCACAACTGACTGTCAATCAATTAAATGTTACATGTGTCAGGAATCATTTCATAAAGAGTATTATACATTTTTTAGATTTTTTTTTAATGTGACTTAAACCTAATTAATTGAATAATTATTTTATTCTAATGTGCAAAGGCCATGTAAACTATATTACCATAAGTTCTTCAAATCATTTGCATTATCCACTTTAAAATTGCTGTTGAAAGTGATATTAGGCATACACATGTGTCGATTTAAGCCCCATTCCTAAATTGCCTAGAAAAGAAGGGAAAATCAGAGGCCAAGGTCTCACCCTTTGCATGCCATTGATATACGTGATTAAGGCGACACACTTACTGGGCATATACACAGAGAGATTTAAGCAAAAGATGTGTTGTGAGCAATTTAGTGTGAGAGATTTCCTACAGTCACACTGAGAGATTTGTACAAGAGATTTGTGCTGAGTGATTTAGTATGGGAGATTTGTGTTAAGAGAAAAAAACAAATAATGGCTGGGTATGAGTGATGCAGATTGCTCAGATCGCTTCCTAAAACATGTGCGATTTGCAGGTTCTTGCTAAACGATCTGACTAGATATATAGAGGGAGCCGTTTTCATTCATCCTGACAGCGCATCGTGTCCTGCCATCTCGGCACGCTGAGAATGGGACACGCATGCATGTGAGACCAGGGCTTAAAGTAGTCATGCAGAGGTGGGGAACTCATTTCTCTATGCCATCTAATTACCGTCCCTCCCCTCCCCCATCAGGCAGAGACAGGGCCAGTGGTAGGGTATTCAGCATCCCCTGCAAACTAGAATGGTTTTCTGTGAGAATTACTGTGCAGGGCCAATGTGGAGCTTAAAATGTTCCAACTCACCATTAGAGGTGGTGGAACTGCCGTTTCCCCTCACTTTAACCCCTGTGTGAGATACTTGCCCACCTTATTCGCTGCAACGGGATGAATGAGCATGTGAGGCGCTCATGTGTCCCTGTCTCGGCAAATGGGGGGCCGAGACAGCAAGACATAGGGGTTATTCTGGGTGATTTGCAAGGCTGCAAATTAGTAGCCTTGCGAGTCCACCAAACCCCACCCGGGAACGACCCCCGCCCCCTCAAAGTGCTGCTTTGCCCGAACAGCTGTGAATGGATGTTTTGCATAAACAGCCATTCGCATGGCTCGGGTAACCGCCCACATCTTTCAATGGTCACCGACCATCGAATGATGTTTAGCGTGCACGCATATATAAATGACTTTTCAGTTACTTACATTTGCGTGCACGCTGGCGTGGATATGGGTGGGCAGCTGACATCCGGTGATGTCAGCTACCCACCCCCCCCCACACCCGCGTCATTGCCTCACTACCATGAGAACGCCCAGCATTCTCATGGGAATGCCCATGGAACGCTGGGCGTTCCCATATACTAAGGGGGCAGCCCGGCGCCCCCTGCCCATGCCGCCATGGGTGCGTGCACCCGGCGAACCGAAAGGTCGCTGTGGGTGCATGCACCATGCGCCTTCACATGTGCAGATACCCGCCTGCGCATGCGCAGATGCGCAACATCGGTACTGCGTGCGAATGAGGCCCATGTTGCGCTATCGGGATGACTGAAAATGGCTCCATCTGTATACTGCATGCTCAAATGTTCTAGACTGGCGATAGCAATGCGCGGCTCTGCACGTCACCATTGCTATGGGGGAAACACACTGTGTTTTGTGCTTCATTTCTAAACAATTTAGCTAATCGCTTAGAAATTAAGCAGCATTCTCCCCATGTGTATGCCCATAAGAAGAGCAGACCCAGGGAAAACAGCAGCATTGAGTAAACAGATTAATAATGTTAAGCAATAAGTGGCACTATAGCCTTAAGTAAAAGCTTTATCAGTAAATACATGGTCAAGAAATAATATGTAGTGGAGGCCACAATTAGTTCTTGTGCACAACAGCAACAGCAATAAATAACAAGCGTAAATCAATTGGTAAAAATAGATATTGATTGTGGTATTGATTGGCTTGTGTACTTTACAGCTCCCTACCAGGTCACATTTTCATTTGATGTGGGAAGTGGTCCCATGGAGGTTTCTCTGCAATCAGTCAAGGCTTTGAATGATGGTCAGTGGCATCATGTCAGGGCTGAGAGGAATATTAAAGAAACCAGTCTTGTTGTAGACAGCCAGCCAAGAAAACTCGTGCAGAGTCCACCTGATGCACGAGTCCGGGTCCAGGTGAACACTCAGTTGTACGTGGGTAAGTAAAGATTGTTTACCAAGCATTTACTGCTAGGAGGAAATCCATCAAAATGTGTTCACATTAAGTGAAAATGTACTGAACATTTGTTTCCTGTTATAAGCAACTCTTCAGTGACCTTACAATCAAAATAAGACAAGAAAACTAGAGCAAAACACGGATTTTCATCACCCGGGGCAAGGCAATAATTTCGCTTTACCCTGCCTCCCTCCACCCTGTATGCATACTGTATATGGGTATCACATCCTGCACTCAGGGCTTGTGACCCCTTAATCCTCCTAGATGACCTGACAAAACAAGACATTATCAAAGTGTAATATACTGTAGTATAATTATAAAAGTTTACACTGGATAAAAGAAACATTCACAAACAAACAAGATCATACAAGAGGTGAAAATTGCTTGCAAAGGAATTATTGATGGATTTATAACACATCAGTAAAGTACCTCTTTGTTATGGATCTCCCCCTTAGTGACACATGGTTATGTCAGAATCCTAAGTGGAGTTGGATAGACTCCGAAGGAGACAGATGAGGCATGAAATGAGTGAATGCTCACCTATAATTATTGCTGATTATGCTCTGTGCACATGTACTGACACTCTTGCCAGTACAGAGGAAACCAACCATTTGTGTGCAACCACTCCTAATGACTTTGGACATACTGTAGGTGCAGGCTCCCTCTTCTTGCTCTACCTGGCTAAGATAAGACTGGATTGCGACTGGAGGCTTCAGTGATTACACAGGAATGCTAGAAATTACAGCACACAGTGGAATTATAATGAAATGAATGGATTGCATGTGCAGCTACCCAAATTATGCAAATATTATTAATTTGCTATGTCATTATAAATATGCAGGCTTCCCCTTCCTCATTTATTGAGAAAACATTCTTTATTTCAATAAAATGCAGTGTTGCATGCAGTGTAAAGTGACTTTTTTAAGAACCGTATTGAACAAATGGATGTGTTTTTTAAATTGCAAAAAACTGGACACAGGGTTCCATTCAGACCTGCAAGATTGTGGAGCTCAGAGTGCAGGAAAAGGCTTCTCCACACCTCCCCACTCAAGTGAATTCCCATCCATGTAAACAGCTGCAAAAGCATTTGCATCTGTGCACATGAGGGGAAACCCATTCGGAATCACTCACCATCTAACGGTTTTCCACCCTGTTCGCAGCGCAGAGAAAGTCTAGACTCATTGCTGCGAATACCGTGGAGAGAAAGAGGCCACTGATGATGTCAGCAACCCTCCCTCTCAATGGCTGGGGAATGCCTGCGTTTTATGGGGCACTCCCAGAAAACGCATGGTTACCACCCCAAATGGCCGCAGGTCGTCCTGTGAGCAGCCAATAAAAAAGCTAGCCTTTGCTGGCTGTCCTCATATAGATTGCTTGCACATGTGCGGTTCTCCAATAATCACTTGTGCTGTGAATTTGCAGCAGAGCAAACAGGTCTGAATCAGGCCCACCGTCCCCATTCACAGCTTTGCAGCCATCACTATCAACTTTATACTTACATAATGGTCAGAGCTTACGCAAGTCAGCCTTCTTCAAGAGGCTGTGTTTGAGATTTTTCGGCAGCTATGTAGCTTTTATTTGAGATTACAGGCACAGAACATGGCCCTACTGTGTTACTTTGCCCTTTGTGCACGCCCAGTGTAAGGTACAATCAATCCCATCTTCCAGTTCCAGTCTATTCTCAGTCCCCCAATTACAGAGAGTCACAAGTCAGTTTTGATACATAAAAAAGACCTGGAAAGCAAAAAAACAAAAACAAAAAAAAACAAATGTACTTTGCCAAAAATCACAGAAAAAACTTTCAATTATATATATATATATATATATATATATATATATATATATATATATATATATATATACAGCTTGTCGATCCGGCACTCCCTACACAGAAGCAATGGGAACTGGGTGCCTTTGCCAGAAACAGATATAGAAGAAGTTGTAGGTAGGTCCCGTAGTAGGTGACAAACCGCACGGCACTCCAGGCATTAAGTGAAGGCAAAATTTAATGCAACAGTTTCGGAGCTCTAAGCTCCTTCGTCAGGCATACAGGTTATACAGTGAGATAACTGTATAACCTGTATGCCTGACGAAGGAGCTTAGAGCTCCGAAACTGTTGCATTAAATTTTGCCTTCACTTAATGCCTGGAGTGCCGTGCGGTTTGTCACCTACTGCGGGACCTACCTACAACTTCATATATATATATATATATATATATATATATATATATAGGTTTGTGGGCCGGACCGGCACTCTGTCCCTCTTGTTAGTTTGCTTCGGTGCCTTCCAATACTTGGAATAGTATGTAGGAAAAACAATGGCGGCACTCGCAGACTTGTGGTGAATAATAATTATTTTTATCTCATCATACAAACTGGTGCAAAAGTGTCCGACGTTTCGGGGATGTCCCCCATTTTCAAGGTGCAAAAAACAACTGCACCTTGAAAACGGGGGACATCCCCGAAACGTCGGACACTTTTGCACCAGTTTGTATGATGAAATAAAAAGAGTTATTATTCACCACAAGTCTGCGAGTGCCGCCATTGTTTTTCCTACATACTATATATGTGTGTGTGTGTGTGTGTGTGTGTGTGTGTGACTTATCCACTGTTCTATGTGTCTAATAACATATATATTAATATTTATATTCATAAAAATACATGATAGGAGTAAATATACAATCTGATCAATTGGAAAATGATATTCGGTATTTAACAATAATTGTTTAATTTACAGTAGTACCTGAAGCTGAACATACTTTTGTGCTTTCTAGGGGGTACCGCATCCAAGCAAAAAGGTTTTGTGGGATGTATCCGATTCCTCCAGCTGAATGGACAAACCATGGATCTGGAAGAGAAGGCCAGAGTGACTCCAGGAATAAGGCCGGGCTGTCCAGGCCACTGCACTAGTTATGGCAATTTATGCCAAAACAATGGAAAATGTGTGGAGAAGCGCAATGGATTTATGTGTGACTGCACAAATTCTGCCTTTGAGGGTCCATATTGTAAAAAAGGTGAGAACAATTTCATAGCTGGAATAAGATAATTGCAAATGATTATTCCACACAAGACATATTATTTTTTTTTAAATTGAATTTAAAATGAAATTTCTAGATATTTTGTTTGCTTCCTGATACATTCTGGTGATTTACAGTGTGTCAAAAATCATGGTTATGATTACTGTTTGTGTCCCCAGTAGTGATATCATGTGTTTGTTACTGTCTACAATTTCGGAGAGGGAACATTTTAGTCAATGTATTTTTATAGCAAAGGGCAATATTCTGCAGATCTTTATAGGTCAGTAAAGTAATCATCTGCAGAAAATATTGTTATATATCTTATCAATGGGTAAATGAAGTTGAGCAATGTTCCGTAGCTTTCTAGGACTACAGTAATCCATTCATTTGCAGAATGCAACAATATTTGTCTACAGTATCAAGGGGTAAATTGCACAGAGAAATGTTCTGCTATGTCTGAAGAGATGCATAATATTTGAATATGTATCTGTCAGGGGGGAGATAAAATAATGAAAAAGAAGAGAGTGTTAAACTGCACTCAGCATAATGTGATGGTATTGTGTAGTACATATGCTTATCTGAAATTAATACATGTGGCGGGAATAATAGTTTACCTGACTTGAGACACAATGCTCTGAATTAAATCAGGTGGATTCCTTTAGGGAGCTCCCTTTTTGTTATAGCAGTAGAAGACTAGTATATTTAACAATTTATGTTGTATGTGGCGATACCTCCCATCATAAACCATCCTGCAGGTCTCTAGAGATCAATAACTTATAATTTAAAGAATATTTTAATATATATTTCTGGATGGAATAGATACACGGGCAGAACCAGGGCCGTCTTAACAGCAGTGTGGGCCCCTGGGCAAAGCAATGCACTGGGGCTCTTACCCATTCTCCCCTCCTGGGGGTGAGAGGTGCTATCAGCAGCAGATTTGATGTCCCAGGGGTGGCAGGGGGTGCTCTATCTTCCACTCAACGTGTAGGACCTGGAGCAGTAACTTCTGCTAATTACTGCTTTACTGCACAGGTGGTGGGAGGGGGAACACTAACGTGTGGAAGGGCTGAGCTGAATAAAGGGAGTTCCAGGGAGGTAGGGGGGGTTTTATATGCAGAGGGGGGTTGGATAATGGAGTGGGCTTAATATTCGTCATTTTCCGGTGGAAGGGCAGCTTGTTTGACTGCAGATATCGCCATTATCTGGAAATAGATTTCTTAGCCTTCAATAATATAAAAACTAGTCCCAACTTTCAGGAGGTGCTGGGGACTTGGGGATCAGAGATCAGGAGCCAGAGCAATCCATTGACAGAAATATAAAACTACAACAGACGTTTGGAGCTGGAACAGGGACCGGCTGCTGGAAGGCTGATATCACTAATTCTGGATATGATAGAAACAAGCCGCTACTGTTGCCAGAAAGGGGAGAGTCCCAGCTTTTGGAATATACTCTCAGAAAAACAAGTCAGAGAGAACCTGAGAAATATGACTGGGAAGTGCAATTAACAGGTCGGATGTCTCCAGTTCCCCGGGGCCGGTTTTCAAAATTCTGGTATCCCTGGAAAAAGGGGATCCTCAGCTATCAGCATACAGCCCTTATGCACATGGGGCCCCTGGGCAAGTGCCCATTAAGCCCATATGAAAAGATGGTCCTGGGCAGGACACGTAATCTATATGTACCACAACACAGTTTGAGGCTTCCATGCTCACTGAACATGCCCTGAAGTGCAGCATGGGAGGACCAGGGCCTTTGAAGATTAGTATGGCAGGGTCTGCAGTGTATGGTACAGGTATATAAGCTGTTCATATATATATATATATATATATATATATATATATTGTAATGAGAGGAAATATTGTTTTATCGTTATGATAACTGTAACTCTGTAACTTTAGCATCCCTTACTTGTGATTTATTTTAATTTTAAAATAGCCAGAGAAGCATTAAAGTCTGTTCTATGTTTAGACTTTTACATTTCTTGGATTGCTGCCAATTTACAGTTTTGTCCAGGTTTTTTCTTTGTCTACACAGATTACAGATACACATATTGGATATCATATTAATGAAGTTTACAGAATAGTTATTTTTGCATTACAAAAAGGCACCTCATGAGATTGGCCCGCACATTGGGGGTGATTCTTTAACGATCTAATGGTGGAGCGTCTGCGCGTATTTGCATATGTGCAGACCCCGGCACATAATGGCTTTGGCAAGTCACACACTCGTCGGGCTGTTCATTGCGAAGATAAAGGGAAATAGCTGGACGGGAGCGGAAAAGGGGCTCGGTCATGGGTACATCCAGCTCTTTATGGTCGGCCCCATGAAAATGCTGGCCATTCCCATAGGGATACAGGCATATGTTGTCTGCCGGGTCAAGTGGCTGATGTCACAGATATTCAGCGCCTGTCCCCTATTCAGCAGACACCAAAGGAAATAAAAGTCAGTTGAGAAATCAATTCGATGGTCGACGATCAGCAAATGATTTCTCTTGCTAACAGACCCATGTGAGGGGATGCGTTAGCAAACACATCCCCTCGCATGGTACTGAGGATATTCGGGATGGGCATTTGGCGTGGGGCGTTTCAATGCTTGGTAAGCAGTGATTTCCACTGCTTAGCGAACCAACAAAAATCAGGCCCATTATCCAGTGGGGCTGATATAATTCTTATGAAAGGGGTGACCTTAGTCTCATTGGTGCAATACATTTTGAATTTTTAAGAGGGAAGTTATAGTTTAGAGTAGAGTAAATAAGGTGCCCTATCCAGCGGAGGTCTCTAGGCCCACCAGTGGCAGCTATAGAGTTGGGGCTGCAGCCCACTCTAAAATTCAAATAGAGGAGTCACACCAACTGTTAATGAGTCCCAGACAGTGATGTTTGGATTGTGCTGCTGCACCACCTCTACGGCCACCACTGGTGCACACTTGTAAATGAAGCCGAGATGCAGAGTTTTGAAAAGGGTCTTTGTGAGGATCAATCTTAGTAGTTTGGATTTTAAGAACTTTTTTCTTTTCTGTTGTTATTCTAGAAGTTTCTGCCATGTTTGAAGCTGGAACCTCCGTCACCTATGTTTTCCAGGAGCCGTACCCCGTGTCCAGGAATGCAAGCTCATCCGCGTCAGCAATATATGCAGACACATTGATATCTAGAGAGAATATTGCATTCAGCTTTCTGACGGGACAAGCGCCAAGCCTTTTACTCTACTTGAATTCATTCTATCAGGATTACCTGGCTGTGCTTCTCTGCAGAAATGGTGAGTCTGTGTGTTACAAGACCCATTACACAATACAATGGTTATGCTGCAGATTTCTATTAGGTATTAATCTCCAAATTACATATGCGTATTGTTAGGGAATGCCATTTTTATGTGACAATTATTCAGTCCACAATAGCCTTCCTGTGATGCTTTTATTGTGCAAAACACAATAAAACAGTTAATAGAAACATATTTTCAGCACATAGGTTAATACAAGTACCGTACATGAGTACTTTCAATTCTAGGAAAATTTCATCCTACAGTATGTTAAAATGCACCTGACATTTATATGCAATGGAGAAAGCCATCGAAGGCCATCTCTTGGGTTGAACTGATATCTATGAGAATTATATTGTTAATAATCTGTTAGTTCTTAATAAATCAGTGACATTACTAGTTCCCAATGAGTTAATATTCTATATTTCACATATTAGTTTAGTCCAGAAAATTGCTTAATCCGCAGAAAAGTGTTTATATGACACGTTTAGTTGGTTAAGATTCCATAGACAAATTATACCATTATAAAAATATTTTATCATTTTAATATTTTTTTTTCATAATTTAAGGTGTTTAAATATTTGTTAAATAAGCTGAATCCCACAATGACTTTAAGGGAAAAGAGCAGCACAACATAGTGAGTCAAGTATGAAAGGGTTAACTGCAACTTTGAAGAAAGTGGTACAAAGGAGGACTAAAGACACCTAAGACACACAGTAATATGAGAATGGCACAGTTAGTGGTAGAAAATGTAAGACATGGTTTTCCACTTATACTGGAGGTGTATGTGGTGATTATGGTAGAGGGAGGTGAGTTTCTGGGTAACTGCATACCTAGCTTTGCTAGTTGCAACAATTAGCCAGGTGGATAGACAGCTGAATGTCCATGTAACAGATTTGCCCACTGAAATGCATTTTGGGGCTTGATGTAACAGCATCCATGTTCAGTGGCCATGTGGGTTACTGGATGAAGTCAGATTTTTTTAAAGGGACAAATGATTGCCCCTTTTAAAAATATCTGAGTTCATCCTTCAGCCTGCATGGCCACTGAACTGGCACGCTTTTATATCCACATTTTGGGTTTACAGGAGTGTAGATCCAACTATAAATGTACATGGAAAGGGAAAAGGCCACTTTAACGTTCCCCCATTTTGACTTTAATGCCTTCCCCATAGGTTTAGTTTTTCAATTGTAGGCCTAATGTAATTATTGGTGGCATGGCAGAGGAATTACACTCATGTACAGAGTTGGCACCATCCTGATAAGAGTGAGGTTCATTGTGAGTGTCCTTAGTACATTTGTCACTTTTGGGTGCTTGAATTGTTTTGTATTATTTTGGTAGAAATGTACCTAGAAATGTGCTTCCCAGTTTACAAATGTGTTTGAAAGATGTAATAGACAATCCTGTTGGCCAGTGAAATTCCAATCTTTTTACAATAATTACTGTAGTCTCCACGGATCTGAATATGTTCCACCAAAATGTGTCTATTCAACAGTTATTATGCAACACAAATTTTATTGTTCATGTGGTTGTAATTTTGCTTTTAGTTGGCATACAACAGGTAACACCCCTGATCTACCCTGTTACTCCACTGAAATATAAATATTGCACCAGTAGCCTATATTCGGACCAGTAAAGAGTTGGAAAATCAAATAGTTAATTATTCAAATCATTACCACCACTTCAGCATAAAATAATCTTCTTTATTTGCAAATATTTGTCAAAACTTGAAGTATTCACAGAAACTATCTATATAAATGAATGAATCATATACAGATATATGATTTATAGGTATTTAATAATGTATATTATACATCCCCAATATGTGTCCACCCTCAATGTTTAGCCTACATTATTTACAGCACCAGCTCTGTGGGAAATAAATAAATAAAAAGAAGAACCTTTGTTACCACCTGAACAGTGGCAGAACTCTGGGAGGCAATGGAGTCATCTGCCGCCGGGCTCCTGTTCTCAAGGGGGCAGATGAGAGCAGGTTTAAATCCATTAATTGAAAGCCATCAAAATAGCTTCTGTGGCTGAGTTCTGAAATATATGTGTTCTTTCTCTCTCCACACATATATATATATATATATATATATATATATATATATATATATGTAAGTCCAAGGACAAGGCACTCACCAGACTTTTCAAATGCAAAGGTACTGTTTATTCCTTAAAATGACTGCATATTTCCAACGTTTTGGACCTCCTCAGGGCCCTTAATCATGGCACAGTCCATCAGTAGAGACCCAGGTAGCAGACATCTGCTTCCTGGGTCTCTACTGATGGACTGTGCCATGATTAAGGGCCCTGAGGAGGTCCGAAACTTTGGAATATGCAGTCATTTTAAGGAATAAACAGTACCTTTGCATTTGAAAAGTCTGGTGAGTGCCTTGTCCTTGGACTTACATACTAGCTGTTCTGGCATCTACACAAAGCACCCCAGCAATAATTACAAGGATCTACTGTGAGTGCATTGGAAAGAGACATTTATATATATATATATATATATATATATAATTATTTAAGGTTGTGTGTGTGTGTGTGTGTGTGTGTGTTTGTGTGTGGATGTATTGGGGGCACCAACATACATCTTGCCTCCAGGCAACTGGGATGAACTTACGCCATTGCACCTGAAAGATATCATCACTATAAAGCTAGGTACACACTATACAAATTTCATAAATGATATGCACAATAAAGTTATTGTTAACAATATCATTGTGCATCTCATTCAGTGTGTACCCACTATATCATTAATGGTGCATGCTCCGCGGATCGGTAACAATAACCTCAATAAAAAAAAAAAATTTTGACTAGGAATATCTTGTGACATTTTGTGGCTAATTATATATATTACAGAGGTAGAGTTGATATTTAAGTATGGTATATTATACCATACACAGAAAAGATAGTCTTATTAAAGATATTTCTCCACAGTCTCTGTACCAAATTTTTTTTTGCTTCTGTCCTCCCTCATCGTGGATCATATAGCATTGGGTGAAGAACAAACAAAAAACAATTAAGTGTAGTATTTTCAAAACCAAACTTTAGAAATGGTCAAGGTTCCCATATGGTTATGGTAGTGAGTTGTAGCTCCCATGGATCACCCTGTGATGCAAATCCTAGAGATTAGGCTTACTTTTATGCTTACATTAAATCAATACTGTATGTTCCTGTAACAACACAATATAACTCCAATCACACTTCTGTGTCATCAAACTGGAAGCAACACTGATTGACAATCAATTTTGCATGCTGCTGTGCAAATAGAATAGACAACAGGTGGAAATTATAAGCAATTAGCAAGACACCCCCAATAAATGAGTTGTTCTGCAGGTGGTGACCACAGACCACTTCTCAGCTCCTATGCTTTCCGGCTGATGTTTTGGTCACTTTTGAAAGCTGGCGGTGCTTTCACTCTAGTAGTAGCATAAGACGGAGTCTACAACCCACACAAGTGGCTTAGGTAGTGCAGCTCATCCAGGATGGCACATCAATGCGAGCTGTGGCAAGAAGGTTTGCTGTTTCTGTCAGCATAGTGTCCAGAGCATGAAGACACTACCAGGAGACAGGCCAGTACATCCAGAGACGTGGAGGAGGCCGTAGGAAGGCAAAAACCCAGCAGCAGGACCACTACCTCCGCCTTTGTGCAAGGAGTAACAGGAGGAGCACTGCCAGAGCCCTGCAAAATGACCTCCAGCAGGCCACAAATGTGCATGTGTCTACTCAAACGGTCAGAAACAGACTCCATGACGGTGGTATAAGGGCCCAACGTCCACAGGTGGGGGTTGTGCTTACAGCCCAACACCGTGAAGGACGTTTGGCATTTGCCAGAGAACACCAAGATTGGCAAATTAGCCACTGGTGCCCTGTGCTCTTCACAGATGAAAGCAGGTTCACACTGAGCATGTGACCGGCATGACAGAGTCTGGAGATGCCAAGGAGAATGTTCTGCTGCCTTCAACATCCTCCAGCTTGACCGGTTTGGCAGTGGGTCAGTAATTGTGTGGGGTGATATTTCTTTGGGGGGCTGCACAGCTCTCCATGTGCTTGCTAGAGGTAGCCTGACTGCCATTATGTATCGAGATGAGATCCTCAGACCCCTTGTGAGACCATGGAGGTTATTCTGGTTCACTCCTTCTGGCAAATTCCCTCTTAGATGGACAAAACCATGTGCACTGCAGGTGGGGTAGATGTAAAATGTGCAGAGAGAGATAGATTTGGGTGGAGTTTTACTTCAAAGTGAGATCTATATTGCAGTGTAAAAATAAAGCAGTCAGTATTTTCCATGCACAGAAACAAAATAACTCACCCAAATCTAATACTCTCTGCACATTTTACATCTGTCCCTGCAGTGCACATGGTTTTGTCCATCTAAGAAGGAATTTGCCAGAAGGAGTGAACCAGAATAACCCCCCATATGCTGGTGCGGTTGGCCCTGGGTTCCTCCTAATGCAAGACAATGCTAGACCTCATGTGGCTGGAGTGTGTCAGCAGTTCCTGCAAGACGAAGGCATTGATGCTATGGACGGGCCCACCCGTTACCCAGACCTGAATCCAATTGAGCACATCCTGGACATCATTAGAAAAAATATACAGACACCTGGGTGTCTGTTTGGGGTGCCTGTATGAGTGGTTAAGCCTGCAGCAATCAAAAACAGGGATTGTCAGTCCCTATAAAGCAAAAAGGAAATTTGGGGGAGATTGCGCAATTGAGGACAGAACAAGGATTTGTAAAAATGTAACAATAACAATTTATTTAAACATTTGATATATTTAAAAAGTGGTGCAACTGCAACAAGGGGTAAAAAATGCGAATATTGAAAAAAGCTGAGTCCAGTAATGGATAGTATCACCTTAATCTCTGGCAAGTGGAGATAGGAGAGGGGACGGTGGAATTGTCCTCCAGACCCTGGGACAGGGATTGCTTTACAGAGTGTCCTCCAAATCTGAACTGTGATGGTATAAGTCCTGGATATGGATTCTCTGTATTGTTAAGTTCCACTTGAGACCATATGTAGGTACCTTAGATAGGTGGCATTCCTTCAGATGTTGGTACCATAGGCAGTGGTTTGGTAGGTGGATGTCCCGGTCTGGTTCTCCACTTGTTAGATACAATCTTGTAAATTTCTTTTGCCAGGTGGTGTCTGGAGCAACAGCAATGAAGAGGGGGGGTGGCTGGGTTGCCTGTCAAACGCGTTTCACTGCTTAGGAGCAGCTTTTTCAATGTTTAAATAAATTGTTATTGTTACATTTTTACAAATCCTTGTTCTGTCCTCAATTGCGCAATCTCCCCCCATTTCCTTTTTATCCTGGACATCATGTCTGATTCCATCAACCAATGCCATGTTGCACCACAGACTGCCCAGGAGTTGGTAGATGATTTATTCCAGTTCTGGGAGGAGATCCCTCAGATCCCTCAGGAGACCATCCGCCACCTCATCAGTAGCTTGCCTAGGCACTGTAGGGAGGTCATACAGGCAGGTGGAGGCCATACACACTACTGAGCCTCATTTTGACTTGTTTTAAGGACATTACATCAAAGTTGGATCAGCCTGTAGTGTGTTTTCCACTTTAATTTCGAGTGTGACTCCCAATCCAGACCTCCATGGGTTAATACATTTGATTTCCATTGATCATTTTTTATGTGAATTTGTTGTAAGCACATTCAACTATGTGAAGAACAAAGTACTGTATTTAATTAGAATATTTCATTCATTCAGATCTAGGATGTGTTATCTTAGTGTTCCCTTTACTTTTTTGAGCAGTGTATATTGTAGTATTGCCACAGCTACTTATGTTTTGGACTGTATTAAAGTCTTTGCATTTTTTTTCCGCTGTGTGGTTTTTCATCACTATACTGTACGCACCCAGCACCACCTTGATTACTTTGATTTGAGGAGTCACAATCTGTACAAGTAAGCATTCATGTAAGCTATTTCAACAATAATTGGTTTCCATAGATGCTGAAATTATTTTAAAGATACCTTTACGGGAACATAAGGTATGGATTTAATGTAACCTTTCAATTAAGGCTAATCTCTAGGATTTGCATCACTGGATGATCCATAGGAGCTACAACTCACGACCATACCCATAAGCGAAACTTGACCAATTCCAAAGTTTGGATTCAAAAATACTACACTATATTGTTTGGTACTTGTGTACTAACACGGCGCCCATCGCATCGCAGACCATAAGGCATGCGATGGTATGCGATGAGACGCGATATCGGCCGATGTTGTACAATGGCATACAATTTTAAAATTGTATGCCATTGTATATGGCATACAATGCCATACAATGCGATGCGATGCGATTATAAATTGTATAAGCACCCTAATGGGTGCTTACAATGGTTAAATGCACCCCCACGCCACCCCCCAAGTATAAACGTGAACCCGAAGCATGGCGAGCGCAGCGTCCTACGACCTTTTCATACCCCCACTATCCACGTGGCAAGCACAGCGAGGGGACGCGGATACCTTCACAGCTATACGCGTCCCCTCACGGGCTTCACAGGTATCCGTGTCCCCTCGAGGGGCTCGCTGCGCTCGCCACGCTTCGGGCTTGGTGGCTCGCTACGCTCCCCACTCTTTCTATACTCAACTCCACGCCGACGTGGATAGTGGGGGAATGAAAAGGTCGTAGGACGCGTACCGCCGCCCCTTGCGGGCTCGCTGCGCTTGCCACGCTTCGGGTTCACGTTTATACTTGGGGGGTGGCGTGGGGGTGCATTTAACAATTGTAAGCACCCATTAGGGTGCTTAAAAGCACCCATTAGGGTGCTTATACAATTTAATATCGAATATGAGTTAAAATCGTGTCGGATCGCATCGCATACCATCGGGTGTATGGCATGCGATGCGATTCGATTAAAAAATCGGGTGACTAATAATCGGGGTGCTATGCTAGTACACAAGTACCTATTGTTCTGTTTTGTTTGCTACAGTATATGAATGCTAAATGCTATATGATCCATGATAAAAGAGGAGAGAAACAAAAACCATAATTTCTACAGAGACTGTGGAGAAATATTGTATCTTCAATAAGACTATTCTTTGTATGGTATAATATCTCCTATTTGGTTAGTAATACTAAGTGCATCAGGGAGGAATAACCTCCCTTTCCAATTGTATCTTGTTGTATAGTGTTAGGTGACATATATTGATATTTATCCCAGCCGCAGCTGAGTGCGCAGTGAGCCCGATCTATCACATTTTCTATCATACATTATTTAGTCTCCTCTCCACTTATGAATAAAGGGACTGTAATGTGTTCTCATACAGGCAATTTTCAATGATGCCATGTTGCCATAATAGAGTGCAGTGCAAGTTGCAATGGCATCACTAAAGTGCCCCCGCCCACCCTGTCACCTCCATTGCAGGTTGCTAACAGAAGAGGCATTGGGAAATACCTATTCAAGGTTGCCATTTCCGACAGCATTGAAGGCTTTCAGATTTGGCTTTTTTAAAGTGGAATTTGGATTGTCAAAATAGCCACCAATTGTTGAATTTGCCACCGATTCTGACAGTTTAGTGTCGTTTCTGAAAAAGCGCAGCCGTATAATCATTCGACAGTTGGAACAATGAATATGACTGTGGAATTACAGTGTGAATGGGTCGAAAACTTCAGTGAATACGACTGTCTAAGATAATGTCACCCAATATGGCCAGCACCCCCTCCACACACACACACACACACACACACATCCGGCCTGTTGGTACAACTACTAAGTTGAGTAGCTATGTAAATACATAAAATAAACTTTTACCACAAGTATAGGGCTAGTGCAAGTGTCCACTGTTGATAATGATGCTTATTTTACGGAGTGGATTGCGACCGTTATGTCACACCGTTCTTATAAAAACTTTTCATATAATCATAAATAGACTTTTAATTCCATGCAATGCAGAAGCCTTTAAAGCCAGCCAGCATTCAGATCTGCATCTACATCAGCCCTAGTGTTTCTAGTTCCATTTTAATTAATAGGATGCATTCTTGATACAGTCCCTATAATGGCTCCCTGCACAGTCTCAGAAAAGTCCTGTACAAAGAACTATTATGTCCATCAATATTGTAATACTGTACAGTGGAATGTTACAGGATATTTGCTCTCAGCTACAATATAGTAGAGTGAATGCTGAGGACTTGAGGGCCTGCTGTTAATGAGATAAACATGTTAGCTCGAAAGTTGATTATCCCATCAACCGTCAGCCTGAGACCAAGCTTGTAATTTGGTAAACAAACTGCAAAACTCATTTGTTTTTTTGTGACAATTTTTACACTTTTTTGAGTCAGGATTAAAAAGCATTGGACGAGTCTGAGATCTGCTATTTTATATCAGCAGCTGCCTCTCCAACGAGCAAATTTACCAAATAAAAGTCCCTCGGGGATAGCGCTAATTAAGAAACAGGTTTCCTGCCCAGCTGTTCAAAATAGTGAGAGTTAGTTCATTTAAAAAAAGAAAAAAAAAAAACGAAAGAAACATTGAAGCAATAAAGTGGAGTACTGCAGTCTTAGGTCCTAAAAGACGCCAGCGAATATTTCAGACTGAATGACAGCAGGAATGGCTTGCTTCTGTGTGATAAGGAATTAAGCGGAGGAGCCTTTCCATCTAAATCACTGCAAAATGTCGGTAAGCAAAAAATGAATAACAACAGTTTGTGCAGAGCGACACTAATAATATTTGCTAATGTCTGACCTCCATTCTTTAATTAAGTTCTACCTTAATTATTCTTCTTTAAGCTTATAAATATTCCGTTTTCAAATTGAGAAGAGTTTTGATAAATTGAAATAGCATTCTTAATCATTTTAATTGTCTCACTGCACCAATTTTTAATCTTGGAGAGTGTCATATAAATCTAACTCTGTGAATGAGTAGGATATTGTACTTGTAGATCCAACTGGTTTTGCTGTCTATGAGAATTTTTTTCCTGCTTCACTAAGGAAACTCAAGTATAGCAAGATTATATTTATAGCATATCTAAAAACCTTTTTGTTTTATTTATTTTTTGCTTTAGAAATTCCTTTTCATTAAATTCTTTATAAGCCTACACATTTGTGGCTTGATTCAGACCCAGACACTGATCTCCGAAAATTGTTCCTGGGCAATTTTAGTCGATGTGCACAGAGCGTGCATGCATGAACACCTACCTGCAGTGTCGCTGTGACTGCAGTTAAACTGCAATGGTGGCGATGACAACGTGATGGGGACCATGGGTCACAGACAGACTATTTTGTGGGAGTGGTCCAGACATGGCGAGGACCTCCCTCACCTAAACATGCTGGACAAGGGAGGGGGTCGTTATCAATGCATGGGAGAGCACATCATTAATGATATTGAGTGTACACACTAGAACAGGGATAGCCAACTCCAGTCCTCGAGAGTTACCAACTGTCAAATTTTCCAGCTCATTTCACAGGTACACAGGTACACTCATTACTGACTGACACAGGTGGAGCTAAATACTTCACTTGTGATTCTGTGAGGAGACATGGAAAATGTTAACTGTTGGTAGCTCACGAGGATTGGAGTTGGCTACCCCTGCACTAGAAGATAAAGTGAAAGATATCTTTCAGAAATGGCTTAGTGCAGAAAAGAGAATTTAGACCAATATGATCGTGCGCCAACAATTAGCAGCTTAGGGTTGACAGACTATGAAGAACCACTTCACATCTACATACAATACCAATCGATGTCTGGCAGTCCCAGAGCGCTTATTGATGAATGATAATCTTCTCACTTTTTTTGGTGTGTGTACCCAAAAGAAAAAAGAAGCTAATAGTGTGATACTGTTTACATTCAGCAGATTACGTATATAGTACAAAGGGGGTCTACTCGTACCAGAAGGTTTTGTCTACTGAGTTTGTAGACTATAACGCTTATTTGAGGGGAATCTGAGTTCCACAGAAGGATCCAATTTTGACTTCAAGAATCCAGAGTTGCAGATAAGTGCTCCAAAGGATGAGAAATAATAAAAAATTTGGTGCAATACGTTTTAATCACAACAAATATAAAAACAGGGTGTCACAGGTGGGACTAAATCAAAGGACTCTCACCATAACAAATGGTCTACTAACAAATAAGCAGACAAAAAGCGCATATGGATGTTACCCCAGGCGTCCCCGGAATGCCGCTCCTGTCAGGTAAGGTCCAATGGTGTCCACCTTGCGTCACAAGCCGACCGGTTTCGATTCCCAAAGAATCTTTCTCAAGGCGTGTGATTCATGGATGCTATAGTGCCGGTATAAATACCCCCTTTCAGGTGAACATAAGCATAGCCTATTTCCAGACACGGATCAACTAACTTCTAAAAACCCCACCCGTTCCATTAAAAACATATGGTGAATGAGGGAAGTCCATATCGCAGTTTCAGATGTGCTTGCGCACCAGCTGAATAAAATAATAGCGTCTTTTTTCAATTCTGGATACTTCCGGTATTTGCGTCCGATACCGGAAGTGGATATGACGTTTGCGTTCCATTGACCTAACTTCCGTTTAGGTTTCCGGAAGTGTATGCGTTCCACTCGGAGCGTTCAATCTCTCCCTGTTTGACAGATGGTGGGAGAGCTGTTGTCATGGGGACGCGTTGGTTTCAGTCAATGGGATGTTGTGCGATATGGTGTACATAAATGTCCTCAAAAATAAGGGATAAATACAATGATTAATAAATAGAATAAAAACAATAAAAACACTCTGATGCACTTATAAAAAATGGACTTATAAAAAGGGAGACAATGATAGAAAATGGATAAGAATATCATAAAAACCACTTTGTTTCAAAGTCCTTATTGAGACCACTCGGTATCAATGTCTTATAGTTAAAAATTAAGGACATCTCACTCTTTGCCAGTTTTTTAGTGAAGTCTCCCCCTCTTACACTTGGTATGATTTTTTGTAGTATATAAAAGTTTTTAATGTATTTGGGATCACATTGGTGGCAAACTTTAAAATGAGCTGATAAGGCATGGACCTCTAAGCCTTTACGTATATTTCTTAGATGTTCTCCAAGTCTGATTTTGAAGGGACGAGTGGTCCTGCCAATATAGAATTTTGAACATGCACATTCAATTGCGTAAATCACGTTAGATGAATGGCATGTTGCAAAATCTTTAATTCTATACGGTTTGCCATTGATGACCAAATTCTCAATCTTCATCCCAAATGAATTAGGGATGGTTTTACACCCCATGCATTCCCCACACCTATAAAAGCCCTTTGAAGATGAAATAGCTTTTTTGGGGGAGGCGGGGCATAGACTCTGTACCAACTTGTTTTTTAGATTAGGGGCACGTCTAAAAATAAGATTGGGCTCCTTGGGGATCTTGTCGCCTATAACAGGATCTTTTTTTAGGAGACCCCAATGTTTCTTAAGAATCTTTTTGACTTCCACATGTTGGGAGGAAAAATCTGTGATGAATGACCATTTAAACCTTTCCGTCTGGTCTTTATTACTATGGCCTATGTTCTTTTTGGTCAGTAAATCTTTCCTTTCTAATTTTTCCACGTCAATGATAGTTTGTTCTAAATGTGACTCATCATAACCACTGGTGACAAAGCTGTTCTTCATTTCTGTAGCTTGTTCTAGATAGATATTGGTGTCCGTACAATTTCTCCGCAACCTGCGGAACTGGCTCTTAGGGATGGTGTTTAGCCATTGTTGCTGATGACAACTTTTCTTGTTAATATAGGCCCTAGAGTCCGTAGGTTTGATGAAATTTCTCGTTTTAATGGTGCCATTATCGATATAAATGATGAGGTCAAGAAAATTCACACTATTCGTGCTAATTTCAAATGACAACTTGATCCCTCGGTCATTTATGTTAAGATAATTACAGAAGAGATCTAAAGAGGCTTTATCACCTCTCCACAAGAAGAGAATATCATCTATATAGCGCCGCCATGTCACCAGGTTCGCCCTGTATGGGTGGTGGGACCAGATGTAATCGGTCTCCCACGCACCCATAAAGATGTTGGCATAACTGGGGGCGAACCTGGTGCCCATGGCGGTGCCTCTCTTCTGTATATAATAATCCTCCTTAAATAAGAAGTAATTATTATAAAGTATAAATTCAATCCCTTTGCATATAAAATCTTGCAAATTGGATTCTAAATTGGACCTGGAAAGGGCTTTTTTTGATGCTTCCATGCCCTGCTGATGGTCGATTATGGTGTAAAGTGTCGACACATCGGCCGTGACTAAGAAACAATCCTCATGCCACTCTGTATTTTCCAAGAAATTCAGAACATCTAAAGTATCCTTTAAATGGGATGGATTTTCTAAAACAAGATTCTGCAAATGAAAATCGATAAATTGTGATAAGTTTGATGTCGGAGAATCGACCCCTGAAATTATGGGCCTTCCAGGGGGATTTTGTGGGTCCTTATGCGTTTTGGGTAAAACGTAAATGGTGGGGATGAGAGGCTCTTCTATATAAAGGAATCTGGATTCTGTTTCAGTAATGGTTCCTTTTTTTACATATTTGTCTATAAGTTCTTTAAGAGATTTATTAATTTTTTGGGTGGGATTAATTCTGATGAGTTTGTAAGTATTTTTATCAGATAGTTGTTTTTGAATTTCCTCTTCATAGTTCTTTTTATTCATAAGAACGACCCCTCCCCCCTTATCTGAGGGCTTAATAATTAGGTTTTTGTCGTCCATAAGGCTTTTTAAACCCTGTTTCTCCTTATTTGAGAGATTATGGGTGAGTTTTTTAGGATTTAATTTCTGAATATCATCCATCACTAATGTGCTAAAGGACTCTAAAAAGCATCCCTTAAGGTGTGCCGGAAAAAATGTAGATTTAGGTTTAAATGGAGATATTGTAGACATATCATCAGAAATTGCTTCTGGTTTCATAAGGAAAAACTTTTTTAGAGTTAATTTCCGAAGAAATTTTTGTACATCTACGAAAATATCGAAAGAATTGGCTGGTGTGGATGGGCAGAATTTTAACCCTTTTTCCAAAACAGATCTTTCCTCCTCCAATAATAAATGATCACTTAGGTTAAAAATTTTAACCATTTCAGTGGTAATTTTTTGGGAGATGGCATTTTTGTTCATTTGTCTTTTCTTTTGTCTTTTTTTCTTTTCATAAATTTTTTTACCAATTTTTCCTCCTCTATTACCTCTTTTGGTTTTTATCTCCAGATCGCCACAACTGGAGATAAAAACCAAAAGAGGTAATAGAGGAGGAAAAATTGGTAAAAAAATTTATGAAAAGAAAAAAAGACAAAAGAAAAGACAAATGAACAAAAATGCCATCTCCCAAAAAATTACCACTGAAATGGTTAAAATTTTTAACCTAAGTGATCATTTATTATTGGAGGAGGAAAGATCTGTTTTGGAAAAAGGGTTAAAATTCTGCCCATCCACACCAGCCAATTCTTTCGATATTTTCGTAGATGTACAAAAATTTCTTCGGAAATTAACTCTAAAAAAGTTTTTCCTTATGAAACCAGAAGCAATTTCTGATGATATGTCTACAATATCTCCATTTAAACCTAAATCTACATTTTTTCCGGCACACCTTAAGGGATGCTTTTTAGAGTCCTTTAGCACATTAGTGATGGATGATATTCAGAAATTAAATCCTAAAAAACTCACCCATAATCTCTCAAATAAGGAGAAACAGGGTTTAAAAAGCCTTATGGACGACAAAAACCTAATTATTAAGCCCTCAGATAAGGGGGGAGGGGTCGTTCTTATGAATAAAAAGAACTATGAAGAGGAAATTCAAAAACAACTATCTGATAAAAATACTTACAAACTCATCAGAATTAATCCCACCCAAAAAATTAATAAATCTCTTAAAGAACTTATAGACAAATATGTAAAAAAAGGAACCATTACTGAAACAGAATCCAGATTCCTTTATATAGAAGAGCCTCTCATCCCCACCATTTACGTTTTACCCAAAACGCATAAGGACCCACAAAATCCCCCTGGAAGGCCCATAATTTCAGGGGTCGATTCTCCGACATCAAACTTATCACAATTTATCGATTTTCATTTGCAGAATCTTGTTTTAGAAAATCCATCCCATTTAAAGGATACTTTAGATGTTCTGAATTTCTTGGAAAATACAGAGTGGCATGAGGATTGTTTCTTAGTCACGGCCGATGTGTCGACACTTTACACCATAATCGACCATCAGCAGGGCATGGAAGCATCAAAAAAAGCCCTTTCCAGGTCCAATTTAGAATCCAATTTGCAAGATTTTATATGCAAAGGGATTGAATTTATACTTTATAATAATTACTTCTTATTTAAGGAGGATTATTATATACAGAAGAGAGGCACCGCCATGGGCACCAGGTTCGCCCCCAGTTATGCCAACATCTTTATGGGTGCGTGGGAGACCGATTACATCTGGTCCCACCACCCATACAGGGCGAACCTGGTGACATGGCGGCGCTATATAGATGATATTCTCTTCTTGTGGAGAGGTGATAAAGCCTCTTTAGATCTCTTCTGTAATTATCTTAACATAAATGACCGAGGGATCAAGTTGTCATTTGAAATTAGCACGAATAGTGTGAATTTTCTTGACCTCATCATTTATATCGATAATGGCACCATTAAAACGAGAAATTTCATCAAACCTACGGACTCTAGGGCCTATATTAACAAGAAAAGTTGTCATCAGCAACAATGGCTAAACACCATCCCTAAGAGCCAGTTCCGCAGGTTGCGGAGAAATTGTACGGACACCAATATCTATCTAGAACAAGCTACAGAAATGAAGAACAGCTTTGTCACCAGTGGTTATGATGAGTCACATTTAGAACAAACTATCATTGACGTGGAAAAATTAGAAAGGAAAGATTTACTGACCAAAAAGAACATAGGCCATAGTAATAAAGACCAGACGGAAAGGTTTAAATGGTCATTCATCACAGATTTTTCCTCCCAACATGTGGAAGTCAAAAAGATTCTTAAGAAACATTGGGGTCTCCTAAAAAAAGATCCTGTTATAGGCGACAAGATCCCCAAGGAGCCCAATCTTATTTTTAGACGTGCCCCTAATCTAAAAAACAAGTTGGTACAGAGTCTATGCCCCGCCTCCCCCAAAAAAGCTATTTCATCTTCAAAGGGCTTTTATAGGTGTGGGGAATGCATGGGGTGTAAAACCATCCCTAATTCATTTGGGATGAAGATTGAGAATTTGGTCATCAATGGCAAACCGTATAGAATTAAAGATTTTGCAACATGCCATTCATCTAACGTGATTTACGCAATTGAATGTGCATGTTCAAAATTCTATATTGGCAGGACCACTCGTCCCTTCAAAATCAGACTTGGAGAACATCTAAGAAATATACGTAAAGGCTTAGAGGTCCATGCCTTATCAGCTCATTTTAAAGTTTGCCACCAATGTGATCCCAAATACATTAAAAACTTTTATATACTACAAAAAATCATACCAAGTGTAAGAGGGGGAGACTTCACTAAAAAACTGGCAAAGAGTGAGATGTCCTTAATTTTTAACTATAAGACATTGATACCGAGTGGTCTCAATAAGGACTTTGAAACAAAGTGGTTTTTATGATATTCTTATCCATTTTCTATCATTGTCTCCCTTTTTATAAGTCCATTTTTTATAAGTGCATCAGAGTGTTTTTATTGTTTTTATTCTATTTATTAATCATTGTATTTATCCCTTATTTTTGAGGACATTTATGTACACCATATCGCACAACATCCCATTGACTGAAACCAACGCGTCCCCATGACAACAGCTCTCCCACCATCTGTCAAACAGGGAGAGATTGAACGCTCCGAGTGGAACGCATACACTTCCGGAAACCTAAACGGAAGTTAGGTCAATGGAACGCAAACGTCATATCCACTTCCGGTATCGGACGCAAATACCGGAAGTATCCAGAATTGAAAAAAGACGCTATTATTTTATTCAGCTGGTGCGCAAGCACATCTGAAACTGCGATATGGACTTCCCTCATTCACCATATGTTTTTAATGGAACGGGTGGGGTTTTTAGAAGTTAGTTGATCCGTGTCTGGAAATAGGCTATGCTTATGTTCACCTGAAAGGGGGTATTTATACCGGCACTATAGCATCCATGAATCACACGCCTTGAGAAAGATTCTTTGGGAATCGAAACCGGTCGGCTTGTGACGCAAGGTGGACACCATTGGACCTTACCTGACAGGAGCGGCATTCCGGGGACGCCTGGGGTAACATCCATATGCGCTTTTTGTCTGCTTATTTGTTAGTAGACCATTTGTTATGGTGAGAGTCCTTTGATTTAGTCCCACCTGTGACACCCTGTTTTTATATTTGTTGTGATTAAAACGTATTGCACCAAATTTTTTATTATTTCTCATCCTTTGGAGCACTTATCTGCAACTCTGGATTCTTGAAGTCAAAATTGGATCCTTCTGTGGAACTCAGATTCCCCTCAAATAAGCGTTATAGTCTACAAACTCAGTAGACAAAACCTTCTGGTACGAGTAGACCCCCTTTGTACTATATACGTAATCTGCTGAATGTAAACAGTATCACACTATTAGCTTCTTTTTTCTTTTGGGTACACACACCAAAAAAAGTGAGAAGATTATCATTCATCAATAAGCGCTCTGGGACTGCCAGACATCGATTGGTAGAAATGGCTTAGTGTGTATAGGGCTTTATATTCAATCTATTGTAATGAAAAATGTATTGTATATGGCCCGTATTCATAATGTCAACACAACAATGTCAACAGTTGCTCAAATGTGCATAATAACTATCAATGGTCACTCTTCCCTCTTTCAGAATGTATTTATTTATCCATTTCAGAAATATTAAAAGAACGTTTATGTTACTGTTAAAAGCAAATGTTCTATCAAGAAATTTTCATTACTGACCATTATTTTTCATATGCAGATAAGTCAGGCAGAATTATATATGACAGAGACTTTTTTCACAATAGAGGCTTGCGCATTCACTGTAGAGAATAGATGCTATTATTAAACAGAAAAATGATGTCTGTGCTAAAAACTTCATACTTTTGTTACAATGCGACATGATTGATTCAATTTCACTATTTATGTCACTTTGTTGCACACAGCAAGTATTTAAACAAAATGTTCTAGCAATTTGCATTCATTGTATTTGTGGAGTGGGGGAAATCACAGTAGAGTGCAACTTTCATTTCAGTCTATTTCGGAAACAAAACTACAGCTGTGTGAGCTTTGGCACCATGAATAACAGAATGACATGAGATATTGGGGGAAATTTACTAAGGTAAAATCATATAAAAAAAATTGTATTCGTACAGCAAAAAACGATTTTTTTAATGCGTATTCATATTTTTAGGATTTACTATCCTGAAAATACGGTGATGTGTATTCGTATTCATGGTGTATACATGGCGTATTCATATTTTTGAATATGAATACGAATGAATACAACATAGATAGAATGCGCCTATTTTTCACATGAAAACAAGGTACTTTAGTCATTTACTAACAATTCATATTTGTAAAAAATACGAATAAGAGTCGTAAACGCATATGATTTGTAAAAAAATACGCCAAAAAAATACACCTTGATTTGGAAGCGTATTACACATCTTAGAATTTTACACATGAGGAAAAAAATCTGAAAATAACTCCCAGCTGATCAAAATCACAATTGTGTGACTTATAAAAGGCCACTAAGCACACATACACACTTCTCAGCTTCAAACATAGCACAAGGTTTGCATTCACAGACCATTTCAGTGTAGGCTATGAGATACCTGGGCCGAGATTTAATGGAATGTGAAAAAAATAGCATTTTCCGAAATCGCACCACATCGCACTTTTTTAAATTGCATTTCCCCCCCGCTAATTTGCATATTTAATAAGATGTGAATTTGTGGCAAAAAGTGCCATATGGTGTGTTTTTAGTCATGAAATTGTGCAATTTTTAGTCCTGAAAACATGCAAATTTGAGGACATGTGGGAATTTGTGTAAAAAAGATTATAAAGAAAATGGCGTGGGGTGCCCCCTGCTGAGCATAACCAGCCCCAGGCTCATTGAGCTGCACCTGGTTCTAAAATACAGGGGACAAAAATTGTAGGGGTTCCCCCTATTTTGGGAACCATGCCCGGCCCTGGGGCTTGTTTTAAAAAATCAGCGGAGCCCTATGTAACCCCTTCGGTGGCAATCCCGAGAATTTTCCGGGCTGTGCTTCAGTGCCCAGTCTGGCAAGCCCGGAAAATTCTTGGGATTGCCACTGTTTGGAGCCGGGCACTGATCTCTGGCAGCTTTGCTCTGACCGGCTCCCTCCCCTCTGCAGCGCCGCGTCCTCCCTCCTCTTCCCCCCTCCCCTCCGGGTTTCTTATTGAGGGGCGCAGGTCTGATTGACAGTGCAGCGGCGCTGCCCGGACCTGGGGAGGTAGTGGTGTTTTTTTTTTAAGGGAGCGCTCCCCATAAAAAACTTGCCCAGTGGGGAGCTCTCCCCAAAAACCCCACCACCACTGAAGGGGTTAAATGGTTTTCTGATTTTTTAAAACCACTCTTTGAGCCTGCCGTTTTTTTAAATTATTATTATTATTCTTTTTTTTAAATTGCACTGCAGCTTGCACGGGTCTGACTGATCCATGTAGGCTAAAACCAATACAAATTTGTATTTTAAAATACGAGTTTGTAGCCAAAAATATGAATTTGTATTTAAAATACGAATTCGTATCAGAAAAAAATATGAATCAATATGCCATCGGATAATACGAATCAGTCAAATATGACTGATTAGTAAATTATCCTCCGGAATATGAATACGACTACACCAGTCATATTATGCATACGAATATGATTTTTTGTATTCGTATTCTTAGTAAATTTCCCCCATTGTGAGGAGGAAAATATGACCATCTAGAGCAGGCATTCCCAACCACGGTCCTCAAGGCACACCAACAGTGCAGGTTTTAGTGATATCCAGGCTTCAGCACAGATGGATTAATCAGAATCACTCAGGTACTAATTAAGTCACCTGTACTCAAGCATGGATATCACTAAAACCTGTACTGTTGGTGTGCCTTGAGGACCATGGTTGGGAATGCCTGGATCTAGAGCATTATAGTTAAAGTCTGATATTCCAACAAAAGAGAGAATTCTGCATGATCTTTTATGTTGGTGTGGAACTATGTATTTTTGTACCCTAAAATGTCCGGCCATTATAGGTTTTTACATTAAGGGGCCGATTCTGACTCGTTTACATATAGTGAACCGAATTCAGCCCCTGCCCCGATGGTTAGGATTCGCATGTGCAAACCTCGACTGCCACTCGCCACTCACTGCTCATTCGACTGGCAGTTCGCCGCAAGAAGGGAGGGTTGGGGCAGTCAGGGGTGGTAGCGTTGATGGGCCATGGACACAACCAGCGCTTCATGGGCATACCCATGGAAATGCTGGGCATTTCCATGGGTATGAGGGCAGGCCGATGCGGCTGACATCACTTGACGTCATTCAACCGCCCTATCTTCGTCCCGGCGGCCGCAAATATATGTCAGTTTGACTGACTTATATTTGGGAAGGCAGGGGAAACCATTTGATGGTTGGTGACCATCAAATGATTTATCCTGCTGCGGGCACATGCAAGGGGATGTGTCTTCCTAACACATCCCCTCGCATGGTTGCGAGGGAATATGGTGCGGGGGGGGGGGCGGGTATTCAGCGATGCGATCCCGGTACTCCTAGTGGCTTCTGCTCCTGAACCTTAATAACAGTCTGCTGTTAGGGGCAGCCATATTGTTAAGGTCATTTTTCAATAGGAGCCAGTCCAGGGGGAGCTCCAGGACCGCAGGCAAGTAGATCTGCGGGTCCCGGCCACAGACCCAGTGGAGGCAGTTGCGGTGCCAAACATAGGGGTATGGCAGTGATTGAGGGGCCTAAATTCTGGTGGGGGGGCAGTGGCGAGATTCCACCGGGGGGGGGGGGCGCTGACTTTATAGTTAGGCCACTGATTGGGCATGTTTTAGATCCGACTCCAATCAGATGTACGATCTCTTCAACTGGGTACAGATCGTGATCGGATCGTGATTAGATCGTATGCAGATCGTGTGCTCCAACAGACCACTGTATAATCGTCTCACAACCTGCTCACGATCATGATCGTTCTGGTGTGTACAGTTACTGCAGAACCTACTGCAATGTACTGTTTCTGGGAAAATAGTGGTGTGTGTGAAAATTGCCCCAATGAAAAGCCACGACTCTAGGGAACCGTGGAAAACATTTTGTATTCCAGGAAATAATATTCCCAGGGAGTGTTAAAAAAATGGGTAATCTTTACCTAGAAGGACGCCCACGATTTTGATCGTGGGCATCGTTAGTAAAAAAAAATCACGTCGGTCGCATCGCATGCGACCAAAAAATCGCATGCGATGCGACCGACGCGATGCCCGCGATTTCCCATAGGGAACAATGTTAAATGTCCCAATTGACCCGATTTTCTTGTTCAATGTCTCAATTGACCCGATTTTCCATAGGAAACAATGTTAAATGGGCCACAGAGGCCAAATAGGCACCCTGATGTGTGAAATCGCCACCACAATTTTTAACGCCACCCCACGATCAACATGAACCCGAAGCGTGGCGAGCGCAGCGAGCCTGCGAGGGGCGGCGGTACGCGTCCTATGACCTTTTCATACCCCCACTATCCACGTCAGCGTGGAGTTGAGAATAGAAAGTGTGGCGAGTGCAGCGAGCCACCGAGCCCGAAGCGTGGCGAGCGCAGCAAGCCCCGCGTGGGGACGCGTACAGCTGTGAAGCACGTGAGGGGACGCGTATACCTGTGAAGGTGTCCGCATCCCCTCGCGGGGCACGCTGCGCTCGCCACGCTTCGGGCTCGGTGGCTCGCTGCGCTCGCCACACTTTCTATTCTCAACTCCACGCCGACGTGGATAGTGGGAGTATGAAAAGGTCGTAGGACGCGTACCGCCGCCCCTCATCGGCTGGCTGCGCTCGCCACGCTTCAGGTTGACGTTGATCGTGGGGTGGCGTTAACAATTGTGGGGGCCATTTCACACTTCAGGGTGCCTATTTGCCCTCTGTGGGCCATTTAACATTGTTTCCTATGGAAAAATCGGGTAAATTGAGACATTGAACAGGAAAATCGGGTCAATTGGGACATTTAACATTGTTCCCTATGGGAAATCGCGGGCATCGCGTCGGTCGCATCGCATGCGATTTTTTAGTGCATGCGATGCCCGCGATGGCCGCGATGGGCGCCCTTCTAGGTAAAGAGTACCAAAAAATGTGTATAGAACCATACAAAATCCCATTGGTTTTAGATTATTTTTAAATTCACTGTATTTGGTGGTGTCAGTCCTTAAGATTTGTAGAGAAGAAGCCATTAGGATCTAGTAATGCTTATTGCTGTACATAATATTTTGAGGGTTTTCATATGGTGCCATTTGCTTAAGGATTGATATACTGTATGGTCAGTTTATGTTACTATATTGGAATGCTACAAGGGAAAAATCATTAGAAATATGATTTTAATAATGATCTAGATTAAGCATGCCGGACAGCAAGGGAACTAAATAGAAATATACTCAGTAAACAATTTTTTATTAATAATAATGATGAAAAATTTAAGTTTATATTTGAATACTCCTGCTAATACTAATTTGATTCAAAGGTCTAGCTAAACCTATTAACACCTTTCTTAATTTATTTTCAATACTGTAAAGAACATCATTGTTATTAGGAGTGCCAAAAACAATGAAGGATGAGATAATGATTATTTTTACAGTAATCCCTCTCCCTGTCCAACTATCAGAACTACATGGTCCTTCCCATAAGAACAGTTCCACTATTGTCTGTATCCCGATAGTTAATACAAAGTAATATGCATTGGGTCCAGTTATTATTAAAGAAGCTAAATAGCAAGCTGTGGTTGCTGTTCCAATATCTATCTTCGTTTAGGAGTCAAACAAAATAAAACCAAAAGGCTAATATAGAAATCCCATATGACATGACAATTTACATGCGGCAGTGTGGTAAAGACTGTGTGCACTCTACTGCTGTATTGGGTGTAGTGACTGTAGGATCTGGAAATGAGGAAGCTGACACCCCGGCAAGGGGTATAGGGCCACCTTTGCCTTCAAAAACTATAAATAAGCTCAAACAGTGAAATCAAGACAAGTTGTCTCATAAGTTAAGAAGTATGGGCAATACATCAATGCTACCATTGGTACGTGATGGATGAATAAACAAGTAACCACTAAATATCTATGTTTTGTTCCTTAAAAACATCAATGATTTGGATAACAATCATCATTTGTAGTAAATTTGTTGCTGTCAGCCTGTCTGGGGGTTGAAAGGTCGAGAAAGAACATCAACAATATTAGGAAACACAAAAAGCAGAAACACATTGACCTCTCACCTTTTATGAAAAAAAATCACAAAACATTGAGCTTCAACCTCAGAGCATCAATGTTTGCAAACCACCAGTGTTCGATGCCCATTCTTGCTCAGAAGAGGTGGGTGGGCACCACTGGCCACTTAAACGATGGATCGCTCTTCCCACCCAGTTAGCTACATAGCCAAATTATGGTAGTGTTCTGTCTCTGAACATTATTTTGACAGACACTGTCAGATCCACTAATAACTAGCCACACTAAAAGATGACAACAGTAGAACAAGAGATAAATGCAAGGGTGATAAGGAGAGATAAACATCCAGCCAATCACCTGCTAACTGCCATGTTACAGGCTGTGTTTGAAAAAAGTCAGTTAGGAGCTGATTGGCTGGACGTTTATCTCTCCTTATCACCCTTGCATTTATCTCTTGTTAATGCTTAATATCTACCCCATTGGGTGGTAACAGACAGACATGATAATAAGAACACTTTTAGCCTAAAACAACGTCGCTGTTTGCATTTGCATTTTGATATATTCATGCCGTCTTTCTTTCTTACACCACAAAAATATGCAAAGCAGCTGTGTTACTTGTGAATTTGTTCTGACAGAGCCTTTGTAAGCGATATTGCTTGGCTAGATGTTGCAAGCACAGAATGAATACATTTCCACGGTTTACTAGCTTGTAAAGCGAATATTGTGCAAAAAAGAATATGCTTAGTCTGTAGCGGAATATCGTAAAATATGCTGCTGGTTATTAACATAAATCGTTCCTAAGGTAAAGAATAAAGAATCGAGACCCCTACTGTTGAAAACAAAGGAAGACAATTCATGACCAAGCACTCAGATTCACCATCAATATAACACAGATAGAAAAAGGGTTATTATATTATCTTACTGATATAAAATGTTGTTTTACTTATCCACAATACTTTAGGAAAACTTGAGTATTTATAGTTCTAGAAACAAGGAGGTCTTCTAGTGCCCTCTGTTTTATTAAATGGAGACATTTATTAAAAAAAATATCTGGGTTTCCATTGATGAGACTGTTGGAACAATAATTATAGGTGACTTGGAACCCAGGAAATAATCACACACCAAAATATATCTGTTCAGTTGGCTATTAACATATTTATAAACACAGTTGACATTACTGACCCTTTGGTATTAACATCCATAAACCCAACCAATTGTAAGATTAAGGTGGCAGGGTTGAGTTGTATACAGCCCAGTCTAGGTGGCATTGTATATTGTTGAGATCAGGGTATTCATTGTTTACTGGTCGCATAAGGTTGTGGTATATACTAACCCGGTCAGGTTACATTTATATGGATCACATTGGGAGTATTTGATTTACTGTCAGGATGGTTTTGCATTGTATATTGATCAGAATAGGCTACGGTGTGTACAGATCAGTCCGGGAGCTATTGCACAGTGTTCACTGGGCAGGTGGGGAATATACTGTGGGGGTTATTCTAGTTCACTCGCAAAGGCACAATCACTCTTTAATGGACAAAACCATATGCACTGCAGGTGGGGCTGATGTAATATGTTCAGAGAGAGTTAGATTTGGGTGTTTTTATTGTTTCTGTGCAGGGTAAATACTGGCTGCTTTATTTTAACAGTGCAATATAGATATCAGTTTGAAGTACAAACCCCACCCAAATCTAACTCTCTCCGCAAATGTGACATCTGCCCCACCTGCAGTGCATATGATTTTGTCCATTAGAGAGTGATTGTGCCTTTGCGAGTGAACTAGAATAACCCCCTCTGTACTGAGCATACTAGGATGCATTGTGTATTGCATGGGCGGCATTGCATGTGCTATCTAACATTGCAGTTTTTCATAAATTTACTTGGCTGTTTCTAACTAATCTAAGAGAAATTGTTGTATGATTTCAGCCTAATATGATTACTAATGTACTGATCTAAGAAACTAAATTAGGCTTCATCTCAAAAAAATAAACATTAATTAGTTGCTTGTGGCTTAAAACTTTACATTCCCCTAGAGTCTATGAAGGAGACAGATGTTTGGGTAATGGGAAAAGTGTCTACACCCCAGAGTCCATTTGTAACTGTTACATTATTTGTTTGTTTGGTTACTCATATTGCTATTCAATATATATTACTTTGTTCTGGAGATGTGGTAATTTGATTATATTGCCCAAGGTATGAAATTTCATGCATAAAACAAATGTGATTCCTTTGGAAAAAAGACAAGCTTTTCTTTAGTGCTTTCTAAATATAATTGTTATATAGAAAACTCCTCTACCATGGTATCTTATGCATGTGTGTTTTATATTTTTGGTAATAAAAATCTTGTTTACAAATTAGCCAAGCATGAGACATTTTTATTATTATTTATTAAATTATTAAAGTAGGAAATTAAACAAAGCACTATTTTTATTCTGCTATAAGCAGAGTCTATTGGACTGTCTTTTTCTTTGGTTGTCTAAGCAGGTCTATTTAGAACAAACGAGGAGTTGCTTACTTAATGGTGCCATATTACTGAGACAATGCATCATAGTGCAACTTTAACAATACGTAATTGAGAGAGGGATTATCTGGGAAGCTTTTGGCCAAATTAGCAAAATATAAAACAAAAAACTATATGGTCCACTGTTATCATTTTGCTTGAATAGACTAATAAATTTGTCTTTTATATGAAGTTTCCAAACATCTTAAAACATTTTATTGGTCCACTTTAAATAAAGTAATTCTCAAATTTAGGGGTATATGTAACTAGAATGTAGGTTTATCAAAGTGGAATTGTTGCTCATAGCAACCAATCAGGATCTCATTTTTATTTACCTAGAACCTTCAGCAGAATCTGATTGGGTGCTAAGGGCAACAACTCTACTTCTATTTATAACCCTTACAAACATTAGTCTATGAGCCTACTAGCCTAAATTATTTTGCACATTGCCCATTAACGTCCTCGATTGTCTTGTTAGAGAAGTACATTTTGGATTTGTTTCTAATGATACTTTCAGGGAGTGCTAATTAAGGGAACAATGCATATTGGTGATACAATAATTATGGGCATTGTTGATCTTACTGAAACGTAAAAACAAAACATTGTTGAAATGTCCTCATGCAGCATTCCCACATCTGTAGAAGTTTAAGAGGGATGATATTACGATATGGGAGGGGAAGGTTATGGTTAGGTGCTAGAGAGAGGGTTATGGACAAACTGTAGGAGGTGGGTTAGGGGAATAATTAGGGGTTAGTGATAGAAGCCACTGCAGCAACAACCGGAAATCCTCATCAGTTGACCTCCGGACCCAGAATACATTTCTGGAGCTGTCAGACATGCTGGAACAGGAAATTCACCCTTAAACCAGCAGAAAATTAGACTGACATTCTAATCATGTTGATATTTCATTAGTCATCAGTCTTCAGTGGCATAATGAGAGAGGGGCAGCATCAGGACAGAAAGGGTGCTTGACTGAGAAAATCCAGGGCTGCCTGTTGTATTCACAGGCAAATGACCAGAGGGAGCTACTGTAGAACCCAGAAAGAGCTGCTGGCCATACACACACTGGTGGGGAAGATGAGGAGCCGGCCGGGTAAGTGGAGGATCAGAGGAGGGAGCAGCAAATGCACATTCGCCATCATGTTCTGATGAAATGTGCTAAGTAAAGCAGTGTAGCTGTATGAGGAGTTCAGGTAAGGAGAAAAAGGCCACCCCAGCCGGGAAGGTGGAACCAGGGTTAGATTGGACCACAGGGTAAACCTCCAGTGTGTTTACCCCCATCCTCTAGGCATCCGAATTCAGACTGTGCATTTGAATTATGCAGGTACCCTGATCATGCAACCCAATAGTTAGCCAAGTTTCTGTGGTGGAGGCTGGTCTCACCCCTAAACCCCCTAACATTTCTCTCATGGGCCCTTCATGACCCAGTCCTACACTGGGAAGAATCATGGACTCATCACCATTGGGGTATATGAAGGGTATGTTTTACTCTATGCCCCTAGTCATCATTATCATTGTCGACATGCCAAGCATATTGACATTACAACAATGTCACCATTATCAGTGTGCAGATGGGCCAGGCCTCTTCTTTGCTGGTGAATCGCCAGAACGTCAGCGCTGGCGATCCGCCAGCAGCCTGCCTCACCATCTGACTGAGACGCGCATGCGCCTCACGCGCGTCTCAATCTCCGTCGGCGGGGCGACGGGAACCCTGTCCGTCTCCGCTTCAGGGAGACGGACAGGGTTGGGGGGGTGCGGGCAGGCGGCGGGGACCCTGGGTCACCGCCGACAAGCCGGCGGTAACCCAGGGGAAGCGTTGGAAGCGCCGTCGGAAGGGGACGCGCGCACCTCTCGTGCGCGCGCATCCCCTTCTCGCTATAGCTATGGCGCTGGCAAGGGATGGCGGCTGGCGTTGCCATCGCCATCCACTGCAAAGATGGGACCTGCCCCATCTGTATGTTGTGATGTTCTATCGTTATGTTAGGTCGGAAACAGGGTCAGTACCTAGAAATCACAAATCTCTAAATATGGATTGGAATATGACTTATCTCTGTGATTCCTCATTAGATCACCAGCATGTACAGTATCTGAAGAACAGAGAATACATTGGTAAAGGAGACATTCAGTGTTGTAGCAGTCTGTGAAATCTGGGAAAATGAGCCAGACACTATGCAATGAAGTGTAATGCACCTGTATCATCAGACACACAGTAAAACTATATTTAGGCATAAGATTACTGAAATTATTATAACATTGTTCTAACAGAATGTGAGCCACAACAGAGGAATACTGTATGTACTCATTTTTCTGTCCATTGTCCTCTTGTTCAATAATGTCAATATGTACTTGCTCTCCATTCAGTGTACGGATCAATGATCTGTTTTACGCCTCGTCTGCAATTAGTTCACTGCTGGGTAAATGGAACTGAGCTCAGACAGCTGAAAACACCTCTAATGTGTGTCCGTGTCCTTATAGATACAGAATGTTCTGTACAATGTTACCTTAAGAATGTGTTAGTTGCTATGAGATGTTTGCACAAAGTTCAGCTACTGCTTTTCTGAAAATATTATTATTATTATTATTATTATTATTATTATTATTAACAACAATAAAAGTACATTTTAGCTGTGGTTGACAAAACATTTCATAGAACTGTAAAGACGTACAGTGTCTGATGAAAATGTAATTATATATCAAAGTTCTGTATTCATCTATTGAAGGATAATTAGATGACCTGGGGTGCTATAGATTAAGCAATATAACTGTTACACGGGATGGGGGCGAGAAAGTCCCAGTGCAGAGTTTTTTGGGGGAAAAATGGAAAATCTAATGGCTCCCACAGAGTGTCATGTGCGCATACATCAAACCTCAAAGTACAAAATTACAGATAACACATGAAATGAGGTGTGAAAAAAACCATGGCCACTTCAACATATCACATTGTGGGGCCTATTCAGACCTTCTAGTAGAGCAGCAAATTCGGCTCCTCTGTCAATCGTTGGGGTCTGCTCATGCAAACCGGGGTGCAGACCCCTGCTGTGAGCGCCTTCAGCAAAAATAAGATTTTCCGGGGCAATTGCTGTCTGATTGACAGGCAGGGTGGCGTTCCAGGGTGGACACCCAGCGATTCATAGGCGCGCCCACAAAAATGGGCGGTGTATCCATAGAAATGCTGGGCGGGCCCAAGGGAATGCAGGCCTTCCCCTGTCTGCTCTGGAATGGTGGCTGATGTCACATGACGTCATTGCCCACCCCCAATTTGCAGAACACCGTGCAGTCAAAAAGTCGTGGGCTTACTTTTGCTGCATGTAGAGGAAAAATCCTTCAATGGAAATAAACCATCAAAGGATTTTTCATCTGAGCCAGTGCTGTGCAGGTGAAACGTAGCAAGGGGATTCCGGTGGCCGGTGGTGTGCGTTCGGTGGGGTGGCATTAACATGCTTGCTAGGCTCCAAATAATCGCAGCCTAGTGATCAGGTCTGAATTACCCCCTATGTACAGATTCAGACTCATTTGATTTGGTGCAGTCTTAATGAGCAGTTTTGTCACATCCGATTGTTTAATATGTGTAACTGAAGATGCTCATTTGAGTTAAATGTGGTGGAGACATTACGATTTTTCTTCTAGGGGGGACGGTTTACTGTTAAATTTTGACCTTCAAGTCCCAACGCCTCCCCTTCCCAGTCCTGACTCCTCCCCTTCCCAGTACTGGCTAATGTCCCACAACATGTTGTAGTAGTGCACAGGCGAGGGGATTCGGTACACTAATGCAGTGTCAGTGTCGATGTCTGTCAACATAGTCACACAAAACTCTTGTCGCTGTTTTGACCTTTTGCTTGCTTCGACCTCTTGAACTTGTCGACCTAAACCATGTCAACCTATTTACTGTCGACAAAAACGATCCACACCCATCTAAAATGCGGTGCTGAATAACACAGTCAAGATAGCATTATTGTCATTATCTCCATACAAGTACATGCATAGATGCTATAGATGTTAAGTTAGGAACATCATCCTATCAGCAAAATTTCAAGGGCTTCTTTGCTGAAGCCATCATCTTCAGGTGACCTGGTGACCTGGAAAACGTTAACTGTGTGGGGTCCTGAGGACCGAGTTTGAGAACCATTGCTCTAGAGCTTTATCCCACAAGACAGCCTAAGACAACAAAAATTATTTAAATGTGTTCTACTGAAATATATCAATGTGGGCTGCATTTACTAGTTTTTCAAGAATGTTAAGGGTAAACAATTGTAAATTGCAATTAGGCTTTTTATTCAGACTAATACAGCAAACAGGGGGGGGGGGGGTGCTGGGTTTGTTCTAGTTCACTCGCAGAGGCACAATCACTCTCTAATAGACAAAACCATATGCACTGCAGGTGGGGCTGATGCAACATGTGCAGAGAGTTATTGTTGGGTGTTTTAATGTTTCTGTGCAGGGTAAATACTGGATGCTTTATTTTTAATCTACAGTATAGATATCAGTTTGTAGTACAAACACCAAATCTAAAGGGCCCCTTACACTTGTGAGATTTTGTCAGATTTGACCAAATTCAGATGGATTGGGCCAATTTATCTGACAAAATCTGATGTGCCTGTCTGCCAAAATCTGATGTGCCTGATGTGTAGGACCCAATGCACTCCCATGCACATTGGGTCTAACCAAGGGATTGATCCTCCTGCACATAGGATAAATCTCCAGTCAATCAGGTCCAACTTGTTGGACAACGAGTTGGACAAGTGTAAGGGAGCCTTTACTCTATCTCTGCACATGTTACATCAGCCCCACCTGCAGTGCATATCGTTTGTCCATTAGAGAGTGATTCTGCCTTTGAGAGTGAATCAGAATAACCCGCAATGTTCCTGAGTACATCATAATCAAAGGTTTTGTGAGAGCTGTGGAAGGCCTATGACATATTGCCCTCTCTCTGCTAAGAGACTCACTCGCAAAAGGCACAATCACTCGCAAAGGCACAATCACTCTCTAATGGACAAAATCATATGCACTGCAGGTGGGGCAGATGTAACATGTACATAGAGAGTTAGATTTGGGTGGAGTTTGTACTTCAAACTGATATCTATATTGCAATGTAAAAATAAAGCAGCCAGTATTTACCCTGCACAGAAACAATAAAACACCCAAATCTAACTCTCTCTGAACATATTACATCAGCCCCACCTGCAGTGCATATGGTTTTGTCCATTAGAGAGTGATTGTGCCTTTGCGAGTGAACTAGAATAACCCCCACAGTATGTTATATGTATTTTATTATCAAAACTGTATGAGAGAAACTCTTTAATATAACATATTCATATTGTTACTTTATTGTTTCCATAGATTTGTGTACATTTGTGATGTACAGAGGCAGAACTCTGGGAGGCAATGGAGTCATCTGCCGCCGGGCTCCTGCTCCCAAGGGGGCACCTTTGCTAACCTGCAAGTTTAAATCAGTTAATTGAAAGCCATCAATATTGCTTCTGTGATTGAGTTCTGAAATGTGTGTCCTCTCTACCTCTCTCTATCTCTATATTTAGATATATAGTATATAGAGATATAAATATACATTGAAGAATGGACACACATATAGATTGTATAAGGTTGTGCGTGTGTGTGTGTGTGTGTGTGTGTGGGGGGGGGGGCAACCAATATACATGTATTGCCTCCGGGCAGCTGGGACAAACTTACGCCACTGGTGATGTACAGTATAACATGATGCGTAATAATGGTTAGCATAATAAGACAAATACTGTGCTATAAACTATTTTACAAGCACAGTACGCACACAGAGGCTAAGTGAAAATAAAACAAACCTAAGCAAACACAAAACAAGACCAGAGAATTACAAATCACACGTAAACAGTAAAATAGAATTAGATCCCCAAAGTATGGCCACCTCATCAATAAAAAATAAATGCAAATATCTTAGAAGTAAATGAATTAAAAGCACTAAACAACACAAAAATATTTCACTTTAATCTGGAATGTTAAATATACATGTACTGTCTTCAAATGAGACAATCAGCTATTTGTTAGTACTGCAACAAGATAGGGACTAATTCAGTAACTAGATAATTGTTAAAATTTTACTATTATCCTAAATTATTAATCTACACACATGAAAATCACAGGAGAACATAAATCACTCTGCAGACATGTAATTATGGAGCTCAATAATTGAAAACAAGATTTGTTCCTGCAAATGTGCATTGCACTCATATGAAAATTCAATTTGCAATATATCTCATAATACAGGGCATTTTTGCAGGTTTTAATGTCCTCACCCAAAGACACTTCAGTTTTGTGAAAATTTTTTATGCGTTAAAATATACAGAAAGAGAAAGTAGTTGTCATTTATTGTTATTCACCAACATATACTAATAAGCAAATTATAATGCATTTCTGGGGACCAATCTAAAGTGGTTTATGCTATGGAAATGGTATTATTATTATTATTATTATTATTATTATTATATAAAATACAGGTGTAATTTCTTAGCTGCACATTATTCCTAGGGAGGTTTGTTTAAAACTTTTTAGCATTGGATCAGTCAGATTGGAAGCTATCGCAAATAAGGCCCTCTCCTGTCTGTTTCAGTGTAATTATGTAAATTGCTGGCTTCTCTGTAATTCTGTAATTATGTATACATATAACACTGCTAATCTGTCTGTAACAGTTTTTTCATTATCATATTTTGTTTGATTATAATGCAATTTACAGTACTACGGACCCCGTGTGGTGCCATATAGATAAAGATGATAATAAAACATACTGTAATTATATATCCAATACAGAATACAAGAGCCTGTGGGTATATTTTCTGTCATCACAGGAAGGGGCATAACTAGGACGTTTGTGGACTCCAAAGGAACATATCAAAGGATCTGCTGTTCCAATGCTTCTTATGAGACACCTCTAGGCAGCAGTTAGTCATTCTATTTCCTATATTAGTGCCCTAGCCTATTTTCTAAACCTTAGTAGTGCCCTAATTAATGTTATTCCCCATAGTAGTGCCCTAGGTTATTTCATAAACCATCGCAGTTCCCTGATTTACATGTTGTCCCATTTCATTTTTAGGGCGGTGGGGGGGGGGGGGGGGATAGGTTAGAGTTTGGCTGCTGGGAGGGTTTGGCACTTAGAAGAGGATGTTAGAGTTAAGCTGTGGGGTAGGGGCTTATGTTTAGGCAGCAGGGTAGGAGGGTTCACAATAGAAGGGGTCAGGGGGGAATGGAAACATCCCGCATCCCGTCTGCCAGTCATCCATATGTATACCGGGAAATGTATTGACTGAAAGAAATAAAATGAAATGACAAAAACCTAATTGGTTCTCATCATAACCATTGTCCCCTTTTTAGTGTACATTAATCTTCAGAAATGTGTTTTTTAGTTACGCATCTCCCAAACATTTGATGTGAAAATGTCAGTCTTTACATAAGCGATTAAGTAAAAAAGAACGATCTTCACAGACATGATTATTTTTTTTAACCCCTTGCATTTTACTCTTATAAACTCCCTATAATAATTATAATGATATTGACCAGGATTAAGCAATCATATAATTATCAATGCGATGCATACCACCACTGACCACATGCATATCACCGTTTTACTAACACTGTATGCATGACTAAAATTACAAAGAATTTTGCAGTCCAGGTTTAGGACCGTGGTCTTCAATCTGCCCATGCATCAAATGGTGTGCATGCTGTGGGGATACTAGAACAGATCCAGTTGGTTCCCTCTCAATGAGGAGGTACGATTGAAGCCCATAAGTTTCTTTAGGGCAACACCATGTTCGTCGCATCCAACCCCAGGAATCTATCGTATTCCTGGCTTAGCACATACAGTATGAGGTAAGCGGACAAACCTCTGGAAACAGAATTTTCTGAAGTTTGCCTCAGGATGTAAATATATAAAGTCGCAAACTTCTCTATTACTGAACTATTAGTTTAACCTTGTATTATGAAATTGATACAAAATGTTCTTGCCCTTTGTATGATAATGCAGAACCCTTTTATTGTCTATAAATAAAAGATAATAACAATTAAGGGCAGAATGTGTTTTACATATAGATAATAAAAATGTTTCAGCTGCTGATAATTGGTCATTGTCTGTTTTCCAGGTAGTTTACAAGTCATATATAAACTTAGCAAAGAAAGAAAGTATGTTTTTACAATTGACTCAGGGAGACTGGACAACCGAAGATTACATCATGTGACGATACGAAGGGAAGGAAAAGAGATCACCACCCAGGTAATAAACAAGTTAAACTGGTTTACAGGAAATATATTGGTCATATAATAAATACTTAGGAGGAGCGAAGTTTGCATAGTGCACATTTTTGCGCATCCGCTGGGTGTGAACGGACACGATGAACTACAAGTTAGCCATCCCATTCGCACCCACCAGTACAGAGGTGGGCATAGGGTGGCGGCAAATGGACGCGCCCATGGGAACATCCAGCATTTCATGGGTGTTCCCATGAAAACGCTGGGTATTCCTATGGTAATGAGGCCATGATGAGGCTGCCGGGGGAGGGCAGCTGACATAACTGGATGTCAGTTTCCCGGGTACTTATATGTTAGTTGGGCGCCCACTAAGCTATATGCTTAGTTTTACGCATCCCCTCGTAGGGCTCGCTACGCTCGCCATGCTTCGGGCTTGGTGGCTCGCTGCACTCGCCACACTATATAACATCAACTCCATGCTGACATGGATAGTGGGGGTATGAGCGTACTTACTATAGTGGGAGCCCAACGAACATATAAGTACCGTTTCCGCCCTGTCCTTATACAGGGCACACAAAGCTAAGGCTGAGAGTGCCTTAGTTTTGCGTGTATGCCTTTTTGCGTGGTCGTTTGCCATCGAATGATGTGGTCCTCCCCCCATGGCTGCGAATGGATGTTTATGCATAACATCCATTTGCAGCCATGCGGGTGAATTCGGCGTGTGACGGGCGGCTTGAGGCCGTGCGGGCGGCGTTAAATTCACACGCAGTGCTGTGAACTTTGCAGCGTGTGGATGAGAATAACTTCCAAAATGTATATTAGGGACATTTATATATGGTCTTTGTGGGATGAGGGTGTATTAGAATTACTATATTCTGATCACGATTATTTGAAATGGTCGTTTTTGTGCATAGTTTATATCTTAAAGATAATCCCTTTAAAATTCTTCTTAGTGCAGCATGGGCAAGTTCTTTGTCATTGCCTCTCCAATATGTGAATCCCCTATTCATTTGCTTAGAATCTCACATCATTCAAAACTATTTTTAAGTATGCACAAAAAACATTCCATCCCTGCTTCGTTTACTTGCAACTGAGGACCCTCTCTAATAAATTGATTTTTAAATATACAGGTATAGCGCTGAGTGTGAGGAGAGAGCTGCTTGCACAATGCTCTCTGAATATACAGATCGATAGGGGCCAGTGTGCCACCATTACTAGAAATGCTGTGAGTCACAGTGTGTAAAAAAAATGTATGTTGTTCATAATTAAGCGTTGCGCTGTAAAATAATAATGTACATTAGGTGCCAGTGTGTCACCATTATTAGAAGTGCTGCGAGCCACAGGGTCTAAAAAACAGTATATTTGGATATGGACCAGTTAATAGAGAAGGAGAAGCTTCCCATTACCAGTGCTGCATCTGCTTCTAGTGATGACAGTACTTCAACATCTACTAAAGGTGGTACAAGGGCAAGGAAGTACACCTGACACATATCCCCCCCCCCCCTTTTCCCACACTGCACAATAGTAGTTAAGTTATCTCTGCAAGAGAAATGAACTACTATTCCAGTTTAATTCTGCTGTGGTCAATTAACAACTAAGAAGGGCAAATATGTGTATTCCAGATGGTTCCTCCAGCTGGCACTTGTGCTCCTGGTCCTCATAGTCATCCTACCCTCCACAAGTGTTATAAACAAATTGAGTTGTGTTATTAGACTCATTTTATACATAAGATGCAAAAAGTATTAATGTTTAAATTGTTTAATTTCAATTGTATTCTGAATTGGATTTCAATTTATAAAAAAATAATGTTATGTAGTGTGAATGATTTTTTTTAAGCTGTATGCATTTATTGTTTGATGTTCTATGTATACAGTATTTGTCTCATTCTTGCATTCAGAAGATTAAATGCTATTGTTTTCATCTTAGATTGACAAGATAATTAAACAACGACATAATTTTTCATCAGAAATCTATTTGAAAGCAAAAAAATCATTGACTTTGGGGAAGATTATAGGTAGGTGTCAATTAAGGTATATTTCATTACTTGTCTAACTTGCTGATGGAAGAACACATAAGGGGTAACTCCACTCAAACATGATATACCCTACTTCGCATCATTATACGGGTTATTCCGATTCACTCAGAAGAGGCACAATCACTCTGTAATGGACAAAACCATGTGCCCTGCAGGTGGGGCTGATGCAAAATATGCAGAGAGAATTAGATTTGGGTGGGGGTGTACTTCAAACTGATATCTACAGTATATTTCAGAGTAAAAATAAAGCAGCCAGTATTTTCTGTGCACAGAAACAATAAAACACCCAAATCTAGCTCTCTCTGCACATGTTACATCAGCCCCACCTGCAGTGCATATGGTTTTGTCCATTAGAGAGTGATTATGCCTTTCCAAGTGAATCCGAATAACCCCTATGTTAGGTACTATAACTCATTGGAATATCTGCTGATTTTTGATATATGAAGACCTGCCAAAAAGTCCCTGATACAATTTATGTTGCAGATAAGTAAATACCTGGTTTTCCTTAAGAACAGATGTAACAATGAACAGTGGACCTCTGCTGTCCTTGTTTCCATGGTCATACAGGTTACTAAATAATGGCCCTTATTCTAGTTCACTCTTTCTGACAAAATCCTTCTTAGATGGACAAAACCATGTGCAGATGTTACTTGTGCAGAGATAATTAGATTTGGGTGGGGTTTTACTACAAAGTGAGATCTATATTGCAGTGTAAAAATAAAGCAGCCAGTATTTACCCTGCACAGAAACAAAATGACTCACCCAAATCTAATTCTCTCTGTACATTTTAAATCTGCCCCCCCCTGCAGTGCACATGGTTTTGTCCATCTAAGAAGGATTTTGTCAGAAAGAGTGAACTAGAAAAAGGGCCAATATTTGTACCTAGATAACAGTATGTTTTGAGTTTCCAACTAGCAGTTTTAGGTTGGCTGAGACAGTTATGCCCAGTACACACAGGGCGAGTGAGCCTCTCAGTGTCGCTCAGTACAGACCGCTTAGCACACAGTGATGCACCGGAGATGTGCGCTGAGCGATCTGTCATGCCAGTGTTCTCCAATGAGAAAACACTGGTGATGACTAGATTAATACGGTATGCAGTATATATCTAGTCAGGTGACCGCACATCGCTGTCGCCAGGGGCTATACACATGGAACAATCTTTGCTTCATTTCTAAGCAATCTAGTCAGATAGCTTAGAAATGGGGCTTTAATTACCCTTGTTACAGTGTTATACAACATCAATTTGAGTAGACTTGATCCCCACTTTTACATAATGGAGCAGAGGCGGACATTTCTTCGGAGGATCCAGTATTCAGTAATGTTACAAATTCCGAGATAATTTATCGGTTGAATTCTAATTGCATATTTAAAGCTACATGCAATGATTTAAATATTATACATTTATTTCCTGTATACAGCACCTGTGGATAATTAATCTAACAGTGATACCTCATATCAAAAGTGTCATTGAATGGCTTGTCAGATTTAACACAGTTAGGTATCATATTGGCCTACTTCAGAGATGCACATAAACCTGACGTTTACACACATGTTTTCAGATCTTACAAAAACAAGAAAATTGGCAGCGCTAAGTGATACAAGAATTATATCGGGATTGCCTTAATATATTGCATTTATTTATGAAAGCATATAAAAAATTGACATGAATATGAAAAATAAAAAAATGGATGGATTAAAAAAGTAAAAGTTTCTAATGCCCCTTACTGGCAGTTTTAAGCTAGAAAAAAACTGCCAGTGAGGGGCATTAGAAACTTTTACTTTTTTAATCCATCCATTTTTTTTTTCATATTCATGTCAATTTTTAATATGCTTTAATAAATAAATGCAATATATTAAAGCAATAATTTGAGGAATTTCGGCGCTCTACCCCTATATAAATGATGAATGGAGAGAAAAGCTTATTCTCAAAAAGCTTTTTATTTGGTGCAAAATACAAGGTGATATAAGCTGATTAGTATCAGATATATACAGTGAGTTGAAAAAAGCACGTATATAGGGATCGAAAGTTTTTCAACTCACGTGCTTTTATCAACTCACTGTATATATCTGATACTGATCAGCTTATATCACCTTGTATTTTGCACCAAATAAAAAGCTTTTTGAGAATAAGCTTTTCTCTCCATTCATCATTTATATAGGGGTAGAGCGCCGAAATTCCTCAAATTATTTCCTACCTCTGCAGACTGATCTTCTGCACTTTTCTAGCAGCAAACCCCGCACATTCGCACTTAGGCCCTTATTCTGGTTGGTGCGGTAATATCCGCGTGCGTTCGTGCCGCCGATGTTTTGTGTCTGCGCATGTGCAGAGGCGTCTCTGCGCATGTGCGAGCGGGGCGTACGGCAAAATCCCGCATGAAATGTGAACACTCCGACCAGGGGGTGGAGAGGGGCGTGAAGGGCTATTTGGGCTTATTACCATATGCGTACGCCCCGCGTTTCATGGGCGTTCCCATGCAAACGCTGGGCGTACGTATGGTAATGCGGCCGTGACGCACGTGTAGGGGGCGGACATATGACATCGCCGGATGTCAGCTGCCCGCCCAGATCCCTGCTTTTGCACGGAAAAATGTCCGTGTGGTCTGAGGTTGCGGGAGCTGGTGGACCATTCGTTCCTGCATTCGATGGTCTGCGACCATCGAATGATGGGGGAGGTTCCCTGAGATGGAGGAGGCGTATTCCATGAAAAATACACGTGCGGTCCGTTCGGCCAGCTTCTTACCGCGTACGGACGGAGTTGGCGATCCGTACAGAAGGCGGGGTTTCGCACGCACGGTCCTGGCCGCATATTCGGATCCGGCCGCACCGATCAGAATAAGGGCCTTAGTGCGCAGTTTCACAACCTACCTCTATATATTAAAGCAATCCCGATATAATTATTGTATCACTTAGCGCTGCCAATTTTCTTGTTTTTGTATGTTCCATTTTTGTGGTGCACTATAGCCACTCTCTGGCAGCAGCTCATATACATATATAAAAATTGGAGGCACCTCATATAAAGCGCCTGGTTCTCTTTTACCTTGGTAAACGAATCCCTTTATGTTTTCAGATCTGTCAGACAAGGGAGGTTCAATGAGCATGTGCAGTACTGGCAGTGCCCAAAACTCTGCAGTGTGAATGATATGCTGATGGCACTTGGGGAGGCAGCAAGGAGCATACCAGAAATGGGGCCAATGCATCCCTGCTTTCTGGGTGTGCAAAAACCAGAGGCTTTGTCCTCGGACCCAACTTCATTTACCCTGGCTCCATGATTTAACTTGACATCATGAGTTATTCAGGTGTCCGATGGTCATACAGTTGATCCATTTCTGCGTCAAAGGACAGCTTTACCGATAACTGCATTTTCGGACTGTTGGCCTAATGATTGTGTCAACCTAATGACCTGTCGCCCTAAACCCATGATGACCTAGACCCATGTCACCCTTGACCCATGTCGACCTAGAACCATGTCAACCTATACCCGTGTCGACCTAATGGTGTCGACCCAATGCTTGTTGACCAACATACTGTAGACCAAATGACCGTAATTATTCATGTATAGTGCCTAAAAGTATTTTTTAAGTACCTAATCGTGTGAGCTACCAGAACAATCAGGTCTGACTTGTCCTTAGAACAAGTCAGACTAATGTATGGGGGGCCTTAACAGTATAAAATGAGCAAAAACAAGAAACAATGACTTACAGTACAAGGGTATTTAGGACAAGTACATGGAAATTGAGAGAACACTAAAGTAAATATTAGGATGGATGAGATCTAGGGTTAGGTGCAGTTCATTGAAGTAAGGAATACAAAATAAATATATTTACTCTAAAGGGGTGTACACACGGAGAACTTTTAAAAGGATATTTTGACTAGATAGTCAAAATCTCCTCGAAGGTTAGCCAAAATCTCCCTATTTTTCTCCTGCTTAAGGCCCATACACACTGGGCAACTTTGAGCTAAAAGTCGCTCAAAACAGCAGTTTTGAGCGTCTTTCAGCTCAAAACTGCCCAGTGTGTATGGCCCAGCGATGAGCGGTGAGCGCTGCTGCATGCTCCCGCAACATCACCGGGAAAGCCGTTCATCTGCTATGCTATGCAACGCCGTCCTCCCCCCTCCGTCGGCGTCGGGCAGGGGGAAAGTTGCTACGTGTGTATGCACTGAGCGGCTTTCCCCGCAGCGATGATTTTCATCATCGCTGTCCATACACGCTGGGCATGGTCGCCCAGTGTGTATGGACCTATAGTCAATATTGTCTAGCAGAAATTGCTTAGTATAGATTGACTGTACAGGCAAGGCAATTTTGACTAGATCATAGACTATCATTGCTTAGACAAAATTTGCTTAGTTCCAATCTCCAGTGCCAAAATCTCTCCAAAATCGCTTAGTCAAAATTGTCCATTAGTCAAAATCTCCCTGTGTGTACACCCCTTAAGAAAGAATAAAGCAAATGAGGAAAGAGGGTCCTGCTTGTGAGAGCTTAATTTGAGAGCCTTAGGTTTATGCTGCTCCAGAATAATACAAGATGAAGAAGCATCCCCCCTCCTTAGCAATGCATTGTTTCTGTAAAAGCAGATATACTCCATACGTGCCAGTGACATAGGGAGATATACTGCAGAGTGGGGCAGCCGGGCAGGCCATTGGGGAGGACTAGAAAGAATGAAGGATGAAAGTGAGATTCTTTAAAAATCTGCTGTTATTTCAGTTGCTTTCAAGTGCTCTAGAAAATATTACATATCAACATTAAACATCCAAATATTTCCTATTATACATCCTCAATACAGTAATTGCTAAATTTTATTTAATTCTTGCATTTATGGTTTACATTTAGTGAAAGGATTAAATACATAATACATTTCTATTCAGAGTAATTAGATTTTCATTAGAAATTTCTATACTCTGTTAAGCTCCTTAACATTCCTTAACATTCCTGAATAAACAGAACATTTAATTAATTGCATTTATCAGTGGATGGTAATTCAAATTATCCTGATCCCAACAGAGATTTTATTTTATACTTAGCTATAGACAATGTAACTTGTACAGTACATAAAGTAAAAGGTAAAACAAGTGCTACAAAAGTAATTAGAAACCTGCCTAAAACAATCAATTGAAAGTTGATACCCCTGAGAAGTGAAAGCGCACTATAACATATGTTAGGTTTAATTAATAAGAAAATAACATACATACAGGCTGTGCTTTGTTGCAGTACTAATCTGAACCATAAAAAATGACATATGGTGGTGCAGCAAAGGTGGAACTTGTGCCTTAAGCCTTTTGTAAGTGAAATTAAGGAAATGCTCAAAGTGGGTGTGATTTTAAAGAGTTATATATGCAATAGATGCTAATGCTGTGTACACACGGGGGAGATATATTGCTCAGCCATATATTGCTGAGCAATATATGGCTGAGCAATATATTGCTCAGTTTCTACTTTACATCAGCGACCAGAGATGGTCGCTGATGAAAAAGAAACTGCCGGGGGGAGCCCGGCAGTGGAAATCAGCTGGTCGCAGGAGCATGTTCCTGCGACCAGCGATCACCACAGGGGCAAAAACGGGAGCATGCACCCGGCGATATATCGCCGGTGCACACTCCCATTGCGGGCAATATGGTCGCTCAGCGACCATATTTCCCGCGATTTTGCACAAAATCGCCCCTGTGTGTACGCACCTTTAGCATATGTAATACACTTATTTATTATAATGATGTTTTTAAAGAGTGTTTTATAATACTATAAGCAGTGCTCATAGTTTTCTTCTGAGATACATGAGACTATATGGCCATTTAAACAGGAATGCATAATATTAAGTCAATATATCAGAACTCAGAGTAATTAACTGCAGGCATTGTTTTTTGTGGTACATATACTTCTGCTTTTTCTCCATAACTCACATTTCCCATGTGCCCACACAAACCATTTTTCATCATATGCAGCCACTCCATCTTTCTTCCATGTTTGCCCTCATCACACCCTTCCCTTTCTCCTCCTCTTCTGCAGATAATGCTGGATGTGATGTGCAGTTATGGCTTACCATTACCATTAGCCATATTCTGCAATACTATGTGGCATTAAAGACACTTTTGTATTGGGTTATACAGATCTGGATTTACCCAGATCTCAAAATGGGCTCTTATTGGCTATCCGACTGTCACATGTTTTGGAGCCAATACATGTTATAGCTGATAGCCAGTAAGATCACGTTTTGAGATCTGGTTAAATCCGGGTAAATCCAGATCTGCACATCCCTACTTTTGTATCACCATAATTAACTACAAGAATGTGGGTTTTTTTTACATAACATCACATAATAATAAACTGTCTATCATATCTTAAAGCTATATCTCTATATTATGACAAATATATAAAAATATATGTATTGGGACAATGTAGAGTGTCTTTGTCCATGTGAAAGTAGAGTCCCAGGGTTAGCCATGCCCACGCTGTGCCATGAACATTATTCCAACCAGGCCAAACTTCAATTAGTGCAGCAGATGCATTGATCCCAGGGCCCCTGGTGACGAAAGGGCCCATTGCTGCCACCTACTGCTGTTTGGCATATTGTGACCTTAGGTTGGAGTGGACGGGATATAGTCACTAGGTCGACCCTATCTATGTTGACATGCGTTGGGTCAACCAATGAATGCCGACAGGGCTTAGGTTGACACCTGAGATAGGTCGACATGGCTAACATTGTTGAAAAGTTGACACAAGCATTAGGTCAACAATGACAAGGTCGATAGTCGAAAGGTCCACATGAGTTTTTCACTTTTTGTCCAGATGTCGACATAGTTGCGCTCGCTATATATTATGGCCTACAGAATGAGTGCCTGTATTATGACATATAGAGGAGTGTATGAGTCTTATAACATATAAAAGCAGTGTTTGTATTAGGTTATAAAAGGAGAGTATATTTTGACATGTGGAAGGAAGGTCTGTGTATTATAACATATAGCAGCAGTTGTGTATTGTGACATAGAAAGAGTGTCTCTGTATATTATTACATTCTATATACAGTATTAAAAGGCTAATGCTGCTCTGAACATGTATGAGGGGAATTTATTTATTAATGTACAGTTTCTTATATAGCGCAGCAGATTCTGTTGCACTTTACAATTGTAGACAGTGATAAACAAACTGGGAATTCTAGCGCTTTGTGTGCGGTGGCAACAAGATGGCGCCCAACAGAGTAATTCAAGTGTTCTTCCTTCAGCCACGCACAGCCGCTGGTGCTGACATTACTGTTACGTTGTTCCATTATTTTGACAAGCTGCGAACTAGTATGAAATGGATTTCTATCATGACCTATTTATTATTTATTACTAACAGTTTCTTATATAGCGCACACATATTCCGCAGCACTGTACAGAGAATATTTGAACATTCACATCAGTCCCTGCTGCAGTGGAGCTTACAATCTATACTCCCTACCACATGTACACGCACACACATTAATTCTAGGGTAAATTTTGTTAGGAGCCAAGTAACCTACCAGTATATTTTTGGAGGGTCTCTGTATATTACAGTATAACATATGACTGTGTATTATGACATACAGTATAGAAGCAGTGTCTGTCTGTATATTATGATGATATGGAAGAGGATATGAATGAGGCTGATTCGCCAGGTTTTTATGGCGATTTTGTGCTGTTAGGCGAATTTTTGACTAAAACGGTGAATCACCCTATTCAATGACCAGATGGCGAATACATTTCAAGGTTTTTTTCGCCATGATTCACCGAGTAGCAATCGCTATGTTTTTATGGTGAAGTGAAATGTGAACTTTTAAAATAAAGTGTTTTTTTTTTTACATTTGGTGTCAAAAAATCAGGAATTTTATTCTGAGGAGGGGCATGCTATTTTTATTCATGTGCTGTAAGCAGATGAATATATATTTAATTTAAAAAAATAATATATATATTTTTTTTTTTTTACACCGACCAGCCAGCAGGGGGCCGGAGCCGAGCCGCTCATTAGATATTCATATATTCACTTCACCCGATCATTATATACTCATGATCGGGTGTAGTGAATATACGCGGTCCCCTGCTAGCACCCCCGGGGGGCAGCCTGTGCTGCCTGGCACCCGGGGAGCCCATCTCTCCCCCCACAAACGTTCTGGGGCAGGCAGGGAGACTTCCATCTCCCTGCCTGCCACCGTCCTCAGGCTCCCTGCGGCGTTCGCAGCAGGAGCTCAAATTCGCCGGTCAGGGGCAGCGAGCCCCTGACTCGTTGTATACCGGAGCCGGCGAGGCTCCAGAACGCGGCGAGCAGTGGCGAATGTGCAGCGAATCCTAAACAGGATTCGCTGCACGTCGCCGGTATTCACATTGAATACCGCCCAATGTCTGGATATTATGACTTGGTAGGAGTGTCTTTATAATATGATATAATGTATAAAAGGAATGTCTTGACCTATGGAAGTATCGTATTCTGCCAAATTTCTAATATTCTAAGTTTACAATACATACTATTTACACTCACATAAATGATAGCTGCACTTATGCAAAATTTCAATATTGGAATAAAGTAAATCCAGAGATGGCTAGATGAGGCTGGCTCCATCTGTAGAACTCCAATCTTAGTAAATTTACCCCCTACAGTAAAGGAGGATTAACCCTATTAATTTTCATATAGGCAAAGTAATAAATATATAAATACCATGATATATAAATTTAATGAAAGATACAACCCCTATATTTAAAGTGGACACTATCCAGAATCTGTTTTCCAAAACACAAGCAAGCCTGGTAATTAAGTGTTTCCTCATGATAAAATGTTTACAAAAATGGAATCAGTTTGTACGGTTCATCTCTGCTGTCTTCTCTGTCGTCATAAAGTATTAAAAAGTGTGTTCAGCTACTGCTGGATGAAAATGTAGCCTATTATACTCGTATTTACTTATTGATTACTGTACAACTGAACTGGAAGAAATATTCCGTTTACAGAGGAGAAAGACCTCAGGCATGAAATGCATCTGCACCCAGCCTAGAAAAGCTACACATGTTAGGAAAGATTAACACATTTTAAAAGACACGCTATGGAAATAGCTGCCAGTTTGTTCCTTAGACTGACAAGCAGCATACAGCTCTTAACAGCTAGAGAAGGAATCGTTGGCCTGATAGAGAGTAGACAGATTCAGTACTTTGGGGACAAAAGCATACCAACAGTTTAAACCAACATTTCCTAGAGATCCATTCCTGTGCTGTGACTGGTGGGGGTGTCCCTAGCCTCAGCGGGCATTTACCATTTGATTTTTGAGCAGCCATAAGGTTGCTCTAATGTCCAATAATGAGGCCAATGTCTGATGAATGGGGCCACAATCAACGCAGTGGATGAAAGTTATGCGGTACAGATGGATGGGGCCACAATCAATAAAGTGGATGAAAGTTATGCGGTGCAGATGGATGGGGCCACAATCAACACAGTGGATTAAAGTTATACAGTGCACTTTTTCATTGTCCATTTCGACTGTGCCAATGAAAAACGTAAAAAAAAAAACTTTTGACTGTCAACCTTCCTAATGTCCACCTATGCTTGTGTCGACCTTTTGCCCCTTTGGACCTTAGGCATGTCAACCTTAATAGTATTGACCCAAGGATTCATACCCAAAGAAAGATACCACTTATTTATAAATGTTGCTGCTGCCTTTAGTTCTGCAAACATATAACGTATAATGGAGCTGATGCAGAGGTGAATGCAAGTTGGTTTTGTGCACATATGGTATGATGCATGTACTCACGGTGAGCAGGATGCACCAAACAGAATTTTTCAGTCAGACCTCAAAAGATGCCATTTTGAAAGGTTTGGCCACATTCCGAATATGCATTAAGCTCCGGAATGTGATACATTTCGGAGCTTGGACCCCGTGGCTAATGCCGTCTTTACTTTTTTAAACTCATGTAATATACAATAGAAGCCTAGGGGTTCTATTTGCATTTCTGCTGAGAAGGATCCAATTAGAGCCCTTCCGGCACCACCTACGATGCGTGCATCAGACGATGTGCATGCACAGATGGACCCCTGATCTTAAACCCCAAACTCCACACACTGTAAGGGATAGCTCTCAGCAGGACACATACCAATACTCTTTGAATGCATAGCGGTTACTAATAACATCTTGTGCTTGAATAAAAGAGCTCTCCTATGAAATGATTGGAATTGTGGGTTTATGAGCCAGGGTGCGTCCAGTTATATGCAGGAAAATGCTATATAAGCCCTTAGGCTTCAATAGTGCAGCTCCAGCTGAAGATGGCATTGCTCAGTGCATTAAAGCCCTGGAATCTATCACATTCCGGGGCTTGGTAAATATGTGCTAAGTGGCCAAACCTCTGATATTTGAGTTTTTGAACATTTGCCTGCATTTTTTTGCATTGGCCATCCTGACCAGAGAGAGAGAGAGAGGAGGAGGAATAGGGGCAGAAATATTAGAGATAGAGGATAAATAGGAGCAGATGGGAGAGAAAGAAGGAAAATGGGCAGATAGGGGCAATTCATGATGTCATCCCCCACCCCGACTTCGGTCAGTCAGTCTAGATTTATTATTTATACTGTACTATGATGGCCGAATTGGGGGGTGCCAAAGTCATGTGACATCACCTGCCCACCCCAAACAGGCATGTGCACGCCTACATTCGTAGGGGTATGTAAAGAGTTTTTGTGGGCACGCCCATGAAATGCTGGGTGGAACCCATCTACCACCCTCTGGCTGCCAATCATTTTGCGAGTGAAAAAATTCGCCAACAGTGTTTGCTCAGGGGGTTTGCACATGTGCCTGGGTGACTATGAGCATGTGTAGACCCCACCATGGGGGACGGGGCCGAACTCAGACCTGTGCGAATAGAGGGAATCATATAGAGCAGGGGAGTGTGTTAAAGGCATACATGATACAGGTGTAGTTCTAGAGGATTGTAAAAGAGGGCATGTAGTTCCACTTTAGAGAAGGAAGCAGGGAATAGGCAGGTAACTACAGCATAGACCAGTAAGTGTTATATCATTAGTAGTGGAAGTAATGGAAACACTATTATCTATCTATTTATCTATCTATATATCTATCTATCTATTCTTTATCTTAATAATATTACTTATTTAAAGAAAAAATCATCACCATAATCACTATATAGAATAATACGAAAATGTGTTTGATCACTGCTCTTAGTAAATAATTTTATTCATGTTCCCTTGGTGATTCCAAAAATGAGTCTAGCTGTGTGACCTGACTAGACATCTGTAGAATTTCATATTAGATCTGTTATTACAGGTGATAACAATAGTTACAATAATATTGCAGGCAATATTACGAGATTTTCTGAGACCTCTCCTGGATCATACTTTTTAATTCTTTTTTTTTTATGTATCTTCTAGACATTCAATAAGATATTTGATTAAATTAGAATTTGAATAGAAAACTTTGGAAGTGTGGTTTATGGACAAAAAAACATGCAAATCTGAGAAACATTACTTAGATTTGATATTTAGATATAAATAGTTGCACAAATCACCAGAGTTTTCTTTCAGACATCTGTCACTATTAATTATTTTACTTTTTTTACAAAATTCCAAGTCATTTGATTTGTCCTATTCTTCCTACAGATAACCAAGGGCTTGATCCGGAGATCTCTAGAGCAAATTCCTTAGGGTTTGTCGGATGTCTTTCTTCTGTCCAGTATAACCAGGTGGCACCCCTTAAGGCAGCACTCCGACACCCCAGTATAGCACCAGTTAGAACCATTGGTTCATTGTCTGAATACAGCTGCGGATCCATCACAGAAAGTGACCTCAGTACAATCACCACAACCTACTCTTCCTCAGGTACGTACTGTAGTGAATCATGTCAGTTATAGCTTCTCTTCGTTCATGACCTATGCAGATTTATAGAGTAGTATACAGAATATATCCTGCAAAGCCCAAACTCAGTCTCAGACAAGGAATTGGAAAATCTCTAATGACCATAAAATAATGAGGACATTTTATTTAGCACTCTGGTCAGATCCCAAGGGATAAGACATCTAATTTTCAATTAAGAGCGTTATGTGACTAGTGTATGCAATTTTCTCTCAGTAATAGAGCAGCATGGATGGGGGGAATGTTTCCTACCTCACTCCATTTCTGATTATACATATTTCATCATCTCCAAATCCAATAATGGACAGTAGCAGGTCAACTCCTTCATTACTGGATATGACTTTTGTAGCAGAAGATTAGAATATAAAATATCTGGCAAAACTCCCAGGACCTACCTTTACGTGACTTCTCCAATACCCCTTCAGACAGAGAAAAATACCCCAGACATTTCTGGCTCCAGGCAGGTAGACTCAGGGTTTTCTCTATCTGAAAGTGTTGACCCACATCTAAAATGCTTCGCCCCTGGAATTTACCAGGGTTTTTCTCCTGTTTTAAAGGGTGCGACCTGGGTTTTTTGACTCAGTCACAGAAAATAACTCTGATTAAGTGGCCTGGTGGGGCGCTGGCTCATTGGCTGAGCGGGTGGCCCTCTATGATTGGCTGAGCAGGAGTTGCACTTGCACTGGTACTGGCACAGATCCGCACTGGCATCTGAGTTAATTATGGATCTTCAGATAAGCACTGGAACAAGGTGTAGTGAACAAGGCGCATGCACACATGCATGATGTGCGCAACAATGGCACACTGAGCAAGGTGCATACACACCATGCGCAAGAGCAAGGTGCATCTGACACACAGTATATTGCAGGGATAACCAGACATCTATTTGAAAGGTGTCGACCCGGGAAATCCCTGGGTTAAAAGTGCTGTGTGAAAGGGGGTAAGAGCTTTGAGCCGCGTCGTACCTGGGCTTTTGTATCCCAGAAAAAAAACAGGGTTTTCGGGGATTTTTCTGTCTGCAAGTGGTACAAGTTTGCCATACAGGATAGGAATATTATTACACGTTTCTATTTTGAGAGATTTGGCATATATATATATATATATATATATATATATATATATATATATATATATATATATATATATATATATATATATACAGGTTGAGTATCCCTTATCCAAAATGCTCGGGACCAGGAGAATTTTGGATAACGGATTATTCCGTATTTCGGAATATTTTAATATTTTGAAGTATCTTGCATTTATGCTGTATAAACACATAATATACACACAGATATATTTTATTACCACATAAAATACACACAAATATATTTTAATTGTTCAAAAAACAAGGTTTCAAAACGTGAAACAAAATGTGTGTACTATCTCAGCACTGAATTTGAATGCCAAGCAATCATTGTCTTGCACATATATAGTGCCAGTTACATATCATGTCCCCAGTGATGCTGTTACAAATGTCCCCAGTGAGTTTTTAGCAAAAAAAAATTTTTTTTACTTTCTGGAATGTCTGGTTCTCGGAATAATTTGGATAACGGATATTTGGATATGGGATACTCGACCTGTATATGTAAAAAAGAGAATACCCCTTCAATGCGCTGTTTCAAGATGTGTTTGTTGGCTGCGTTTCTGTTTGACCCCTCTGTTAGTAGGGGAAGAGTGGGAATGGATAGAAGCGAAAGGACAGAGTGCGCCAATATTTTTAACTCTCCACCACCAATAAAATGTGTTTCAATCGAATACGACACAAACTGCAAACAAAGTTTTAATATATTCAATTTTTATTGTGTATTAAATTGTGAAAATTGTGATAAGTGTCATTACAGTTTTTTATTGGTGGTGGAGAGTTAAAAATATTGGCGCACTCTGTCCTTTCGCTTATATATATATATATATATATATATATATATATATATATATATAGTCCGGAGTGTATCCACACCTATGCAGGTGTAGAATATCCAGCACTCTCCTAAGTATGAGTCCAAAACAAGTTTGGTAAAAATCCAGATAGCTGAGTTTTATTCAATTTGCACACGGTGTCAAGTAGATAAGTTCAAAAGTGTTTTATAGAACATGCCCCGACGTTTCGATCCCACACAAGGGGATCTTTCTCAAGAGGCTTTTAGTTCAGTGGTACAGCAAATTCAGCGAAGAAATCAAGGGAAAAGCCCTGGGTGAGCTGCTCCGGTCACCCAGGGCTTTTCCCTTGATTTCTTCGCTGAATTTGCTGTATATATTTGCTGTATATATATATATATATATATATATATATATATATATATATATATATATATATATATATATATATATATATATCACATGTAACTTCTTCTGGTTGGTCACGTACAATGCCATGCTGACATTGGTGGACCTACTTTACACACCTTATTACATGCCTTCTTGCCCCGGGCTCCTCACTTCTTCACATTGGTCCCAGCCTCCTTCTTAGGATGGGCCCTGTCAGGCTTCATATTCCCCACCAGCTCTCATGATACTAATTGTGTATACAAGCTGTAATAGCAGCTATGCTGTACTAGAAGCCTGGTGGTGATGGTGTCATTGGTTATGAACTATAACCATACCCTACATGAAAACAAGAGGTGAAAATGAAGAAAAGAGAAGATTTTTTGTGTTAAAATGCGCAAGTGAGAGTTTCTTTTAATAACACACACTTAAAAAAACTCTTGGTACTTCTTTACTTTCACGGCGCCAGCATGGATAGTTCATACCTCCACTATCCATGTTGGCATGGAGTTGATTTTAATTAGCGTGGCGAGCGTAGCGAGCCACCGAGCCCGCAGCGTGGGCGAGCGAAGCGAGCCCCGCAAGGGGACTCTGACGCGCGGTGCCATGCTGGCGCCGTGAAAGTAAAGAAGTACCAAACTCTTTATTTTGTTAAAAATTCACCCATAATAAAAAGTTGCTTTATGTTGCCTATGGGATTAGAGGCACTGAGGCTAAAGCTTTATTGTTTTCACAGTAGATTGTCTCTACGTGGTGCTGAATGGCATTGCACATATCACCCTTGTCCCCTGCATCATGCATGTGTGTATGCATGGCATGATGCAATGCAGGGTACTGTTGCACTTCTAATTAACCGGGAACACATCACTCTGATGTGATCCTGGCCTATTTTGCATTTTACACATAATGCTTAAAAGAAAACACAGGAACTGATTGGTTGGTATGTTATTTATCTCCACTTTATCTTTCTCCAATCAATGTACATCTCCCTTTTGCTGTTACATGTAACTTAAGAGTTTCCTGGATAGTCAAATGTTAAATGCATTCTGTATGCATCCTGACTCTGGGCCAGATGCATTAAGCTTCAAAAGTGATAAACTGGAGAAGGGTAAACAACCAACCAATCAGCTCCTGCCTGACATTTTTCAAACTAGTCTGTGACATGACAGGTCGGATCTGATTGGCTGGCTGTTTATCACTCTCCATTTTATCTGCCGCCATATCTTATATTTTTATTATATTGTAGTTATTATTATTATTATTATTATTATTATTATTATTATTATTATTATTATTATTATTATTATTATTATTATAAAATTGTGCTTCATTTTTTTGTATTATTTTTTTTTTTTTTGTGTTTATTTACTCAACTTATTTTGCCTAGACTTACATAATATACAAACTTCCTGAAAAAGGACCTCTGTCTGCTAAATCCTCTGAAACATACTCTTTCTTCAATGTGGCATACATTATAAATAACTTGACCTTAAGGGCCCCATACATCAGCAATTAATTGTGACAATTTTCAGATATGGAGATGATTGCCACAATTAATTTTAGATGTGTGGGCTCCCCCTTTTGGCAATCCCAATCACAATCACCAATCGATTGCTTAATCAGGTTTTTAAACATGTTTAATAATCTGGTATTATCTGCAGATCTTTTTTAGATGTGTGGGTATTCCCAATTCGTTTTCTTCATCTATTTACATTATGAACAGCTGAAATGACAATCGATTGGGGCAATTTCCAGATATGAAGATGCAATCTTTAGATGGAAAAATCTGCCGATCACTGAAAAAAACTGTAATGTGTGGGCAAAGTCGGATAGATCTGAAAATCCATTTATCTGGCCAAAATATCCCAATATCTGAAAATCCATAAATTGTGATTGCTGATGTATGGGGCCCATTACTTAGCAACCTCTGCAACCATGGAAACAATCACTAAATTCTACAATGTTTCCATGGTTACAGATGTTGTTATGAAAGGTAATTTATTCACAACCAGTCTGTCAATTTGCATTAACAACTTATTTAGGTAGAAGTCCTATTTCACCTGTCAGGAAATTTCTCAGTTTCAGTACCCAGCATGATGATTTATATGAAGCAAAATCATTTTTGATTGCATGACTATTTGGGAAAAGCTCTCCTGAGATTATTTATATCAGACTTATATTGGCATATTCGATTCAAATATTCCACAAGACATCACTGTGATATCTGGCTGTGTACTTTGTCATTTAATATGATCCGGAACAGGAAAGGCAGGAAAAACAGATACTGTCAGGAAAAGCCATGGGTCAAGTCTACATAAGTGGTTCCCAAACTCGGTCCTCAACCAACTTGGACGCCCAACATTTCACTTTTCCCAGGTCAGGTGCACAGGTGTTCTCATTACTTAGATCCACAGGTGGAGCTAATTATTTCATTTATAATTCTATGAGGAGATCAGGAAAACATGCACTGTGTGTTATCCTTGAGGATCGAGTTTGGGAACCATTGGTGCAGATAGTCAAGTACAAATGCATATTAATCAGTAACAGAATGTAAGTCATACTTGCCTACCTGACCCTCTCCATGAGAGAGAAAATGCTCTGTTCCTGGACTTCCCTGGTAATGTATGATTGCCATCACCTGTGGTGAAACACCTTTGTTATCAATCATAAAGTAAGTAGGCAAGTATGATGCAATTTCATTCATTCAACAAGCAAAGTTGTTCACAGCCTTGTATTCTCCTGAACTGCAGAGTATAGACTGGAAATGGGTGAAGAGCATGTTTTATGTAATCTACTGCTCAGTATTGGCTGTAAGCTACAAATGGGAGGAGAGTGTTCTTCATGCAATTTACAGCAGAGCATTAGTGGGGACTGTAATGGGTGAAGAGCATGCTTTATGCAGTATACTGCAGAGTATTGGCTTTACTCTAAAATGGGGGGAGAGCTTGCTTTTTGAAAATAAATTTCATTTTTATGAGCAGGAAAACAGCTTTGACATACAGGGCCTTATTCTTGTTCGCTCTTTCTGACAAAATCCTTCTTAGATGGACAAAACCATGTGCACTGCAGTTGGGGCAGATGTTACTTGTGCAGAGAGAATTAGATTTGGGTGGGGTTTTACTTCAAAGTGAGATCTATATTGCAGTGTAAAAATAAAACAGCCAGTATTTACCCTGCACAGAAACAAAATAACTCACCCAAATCTAATTCTCTCTGCACAAGTAACATCTGCCCCACCTGCAGTGCACATGGCTTTGTCCATCTAATGGAGCCCACACACGCACCGTTGCCGGCGGTGCGATGCTGTACGATGGGGTGCGCGCTCACGTGGCACCTCATCGTACAGTACAAAAAGTACGTGCTGCACATACTTTTTGTACTAGCTTTTTCTAGCATAGCATCGCATCGCATGCACATCGTATGCACAAGGCATACGATGCGATGCTATGTGTGCTAGTTAAGCCCAAAATGCACGCCGGGTAGGGTTACCACCTTTTTGTTGAGAGATTCCCGGACATTGGCCCGCCCCTTGACACACCCACTGACCCGCCCCAGCCCCGCCCTTTGACCCGCCTTATGTTGATTTTTTTTTTTAACCTTTGCTTCAATTTCATTCTTGATTTTGCACACCATAATGCCAGTTACATGTTAGATCACACACATTAATGGCTATTACAAGTTATGCCACACACCGTGATGCCCAATACACATTATGCCAGGACTCAACAATTTTTTTTCAAACGAGGGACAACATGGACAGTGCGCGCCGAAGGCGGGCACCAAAAAGCTCACTGTAATGCCGATTACGTCACACACCCATTACATAGTATACCACATGCCATAATGCCCATTACATGTTATGCCATACACTGTGATGCCCATTACACATTATTCCCATTACTTGTTATGCCAGGACTGATATGTTTTCTAAAGTAGGGACAACAGTCAGTGCGCGCCACAAAAAAAATCACTGTAATGCCGATTAAATGTCACACACCCATTACATAGTATACCACATTCCATAATGCCCATTACGTTATGCCACACACCATAATGCCCATTACACATTATACCAAACACCATAATGCCCATTACGCATTATAGCAAACACCATAATGCGTAATGGGCATTTAGTACACTATGGCAAGTATTCAATGCCGGTGCGAGCGGCCGGCGAGGGGGTTAAACTGCGAGGATCACAGAAAACCAGTGATCCTCGCAGTTTAACTCCCGCGCCGGCCGCTCGCACTATGCAACGTTCCGTGGGAATCCTCGCAGTCACAGAACGGCGAGGATTCCCCTAAACTGCGAGAGCCGAGGCTAGTGCAGCAAACTCGCTGTAATTAGCCTCGATTCTCGCAGCTTTTGGAGGCACATTCGCAAATTCCCCCTCGCTCAAAAAACGGAGCGAGGGGGAATTTGCGAATGAGGGGTGTCAGTTGAATACTGACAGGGTGAGCGGTGACTGCGAGCAAAAAGTCCTGCTCGCAGTCACCGCTCGCCCACGGCATTGAATATATGCCTAAATGTATTAACAAAACGTATTCACAAATTAGGTAAAACCAAAAAAAGGGGATATGCATGCAATAGTTTAATATATCTCCAGTGGGGCTGATGGAGAACTTAGTCCCACTTTGATGTATAAAGTACCGGGCTGTTGTGTGATAAAGCCAGGGGGTGTGTTGCAGGTAGCTGGCGTCCCTACTCCCTGCAGTGCACACACCCCTGGTTTACCTTTTGACAGGACTGTTCCCTGCATCCCACGTAGGTGATGAATGCTGTGCCCTCCTCAGTCTGGGGTGCGGGGGCTGGCAGTAAGCTTTCTCCGGAGTTACTGTATGATTGCCATGCTGTCACCGGAGCATTGCACCGACTGCCAGAAGCAACCCGGCACCAGTGGATCACACACGAGGAACACGCCTTCTAAGCGTATATAATACTGCGGCAGGTGGACTACTGGCTGCCAGGAAAGATAACTGTATAATTTTGATCCGGCACTGGGACTGGCTCACGCTGGGGTGCGCCCGCCGTCACGCAGCGCCGCAGGAGGAGAAGCCAGAAGCAGATGAAGAAATCCGGAGCCGGAAAGCACATGAAGAGTGAGAGTGACATACAGTCTCTCCCTCCTCCGTGCCGCGGCAGAGTGTAAAAGTGAGTGAGACGGAGCGTCCTCATGTCAGGTGGCAGCAATTCCCGGACATTGTATAGTCCGGGACAGCCACCCGCCCGGACTCCGGACGCCGGTCTCAATTTCCGGACTGTCCGGAGTAATCCCGGACGGGTGGTAACCCTAACGCCGGGATCGGTGCGTGTGTGGGCTCCATAAGAAGAATTTTGTCAGAAAGAGTGAACTAGAATAAGGCCCACAGCCCCTGCTGCGTATTAAATACCTGGCAGAACCTCTGCCCCCAAATAAATTGGGATAGGGATTAAATCCTGTTGAGTATATCTGTATTTTACTTCTGAGAGTATGATCTTGACAATAGGATTACAGAATATTTGTACAGCCTACAAAATGGCTGTATCAACTGTATTTAGGTAATGGGTCCACTCTAGTACTCTAAATCATAAGCCTAAGAGAAGATAGACTGAACTGATCTGGTCTGCCTTCACTCAAACGTGCATGGAATATTCAGATCGTCATAAATAGGATGATTTCAACTTTGCAAAGTGGGAATATTGTTAAATATGTATATTTACTATTATTCTGCAGTTAGTGGTATAATCTTCATTTTTACTTAGTCCATGAATCTCATTTGCTGCTAATGACTTTTTCTGATAAGCTGAAAATGGTCATTCTTTTGACAAAAGCAGACGATTGAATTGATTAACTGGATGATTTTTTGGAAGTAACCACATAGTATAGCTATCTATGCAAATGAGTAATTCCTAAATGTTTTATTTAATTGCCGCCAGTAACAGTTAATGCATTTAGTAATGGATACCATTTGCAAATGCTCATCAGTTTTTATTGACACATTTTTAAAACCAAACATTTTAAACCCAACTCCGCTCATTGTACATTGATGCATTGATACAATGAGCAATACCGATAATAGATGGTTACTAGGTTTAATGAGAGACGCACATACTGGCAAAGTGCTTTTATGAGTGTGGGAAGAGAATAGTAAGTAGGAGGGAGGGATATTTTGCTTGGAAATACAGCTGGCAGGCAAACTGCAGAGGTTAGTTGGTGAAAGACAAAGCTACATAATTATGCATAAATATGCTGTACATCAGTAATTACACTGACAGATATAAATCTCACAAAAGACTATGGAAGGATTAAGCTGAACTGCTGTGAGGATAAAGGATGTGAATATGAATTTGTGAATATTATGTCAAAATGCACCTACGTGCTCATTAGGTTGTGTTCCATTAAGTCCTGGATTTGAAGGGCGTCTGTATGAACAGTGGACAGTTACTATCATATAATAATTTAACAATAACTTTTACTGAAGTCACCATCAGACCTGACTGTGGGGGAGATTTAGCAAAGTTTGGTGAGAGGTAAAGTACAAACCAATCAGTGCCTATCATTTTTCAAACTCAGTATGTAAAATGACAGTTAGATAAAGTGCTTATTAATCATCTCCTATAACCAAGCATTACAAAAATCTCTCACAATGTACTCTTAAGGGGCATACACACGTAGAGATCTGTGCTAAGCAATTTTGCTAAGCTATTTTGCCAAGCTATTTTGCTGGTGTCAAGATCTCCCATGGGGAGCACATACACATGCAGAGATTTGTGCTAAGTAATTTTGCTAAGCGATTTTGCTAAGCAATTTTGCTTAAGCAAAAAAAGTCAGGGTAATGGTTTAGAATGAGAGATTGTGATCAGTATCTCTCATTCTGTACACACAGAGAGATTTGCAGTCATTTGCTAAGCAATCTGACTAGATTGTGACTGCATGCACTGACTTAGTTAGCAAGAGATATTAAATCTCTCGGAGCATACACACAGAGAGATCTGTGCTTACTTTCTAAGCAATCTAGTCAGATTGCTTAGAAAATAGCACAAATTTGCTCCGTGTGTACACCCCTTTACAGTTAAAACTGGCATCTCAATTGACTCTCCCTAAGAATATATTATTGACAGGCACAGTCAGAATATGCGGTTTATTTTTTCATTAGCTCATTTATAAAAAAATAAAAAAGGGAACAGTTGAACTGTCCTGCCAGGCACCATCTATTGGCTACCGGCGTACAAAATACTTTAATTCCTGCCACAGGGGTGGGGAGCAGCATTTACCTTTTATAAGATAGATAGATTTAAGTTTTTGACCATTTTTGTTTTCTAGATCCCTTCGAGAAGACGGATGACCGAGAACCTCTGACAAATGAAATAAGAAGTGGTCCTGTTGTCATTGGAGGTGACTTGTTTTTTGATCAATTATTTTATATTTTGATCAACAATGTTATATTTTGATCAACAATATTATGTTTCTCTTTATGGTTATAATAAAACAAATATCAGAGTTCAACATAGAGTGATTAAAATTAGGATACACACTGGTAAATCAAAACCTATTTTGGGAGCCTAAGAAATTCAGTGTAACTCAAGATAATTTATGTTGAAGAATCTAAAATTTGCTGAGAAATTCATTGTGGATCCAGTACTGGCACCTTTCATAGGACAGGAGTGTGAATGCTGCGGCGGGGACCGGGAGGTGCAGCAGCAACAAAGGGGGGGAGTGCCAGGATCGCAGTCAGTGGCAGCCCCCTCCTACCATAAGATATGAGCCACCACTGCTTTTAGGCATGACAAATAGAAATGATTTCTTCTAAAATCCTGCCTGCATCTACTTGTAGACATGTCTTATAGACAGAAGGTACTCGTAGACACAGTATATATTATATACAGAAGATACTTGTAGACATACCTTGTAGAAATATCTCATAAAGAGAAGGTATATAATAAAATGTCTCATTCAGAAGATACTTGTAGACATATCTCATAGGCAGGAGATACTTGTAAACATATAACATACATGCATAGAAAATTAACTTGTAGGTACTGTATATCTTGTATACAGAACATATATTGTCAAATGACAAAAGTTAAATGGATGTAGCACATTAACTGCATCCAGGTTAATAGTACAGGTTGAGTATCCCGTATCCAAAATGCTCGGGACCAGGAGAACGGATTATTCCGTATTTCGGAATATTTTAATATTTCAATTATGTATTTTGAAGTATCTTGCATGTATGCTGTATAAACACATAAAATACACACAAATATATTTTATTACCACATAAAATACACACAAATATATTTTATTTGTTCAAAAAACAAGGTTTCAAAACATGAAACAAAATTTGTGTACTATCTCAGATATTGAATTTGAATGCCAAGCAATCATTTTCTTGCACATATATAGTGCCAGTTACATATCAGGTCACCAGTAGTGCTGTTACAAATGTCCCCAGTGAGTTTTTAGCAAAAAAAATATTTTTTATGGTTTTCGGAATAATTCGGATAATGGATACTCAGATACGGGATACTCAACCTGTATTGTACTGCTGTATTACATACTGTGTGCCTACCTGAGCTATTTGTCCAAAATAAACAAGATCTTACATAGGTACCCAGATGTCTTATCATCTGTAATTTTTGCACTAAGTTGCCCAAACTTGTCCTTATGTTCAGTGTTTCTAAAGTTCTACTGTTAAACAAGTCAATGGAAAGGTAAACCCAACTTTACAAATTAGAATGTTTAAATGGAAAGGGTTTCGGGATAGAGGATCCACCATGTTTAGGTCGCACTTGCTACTGACGAACATGTTACCATCGATCCTTCACTGCGTCGATTTAGCGCACGTCTAAATGCTGTCGACAAAGTTTAAACATCTAACTAGATGCCGTCAACCACTAGTGGTTGACCATGGTATTGTAGCTGTAAATATGGGCGGTCCGCCGTCCAGATACGATTTAAAGCCCATAAAAAATAAAGTTCACTGAATTCTTACTTCACAATAAATTGTCCAGTAAATTGAAACTTTTTATTTGTTGTGGAAATATCAGAATAAGGTAACATTGTGCCTGTTTGATTCATTAATGTCCGATTTGATCTCCCCATTCAGTTTGATCCACTTTAAATCCTGAACACGGTTATATATCTCTTTAATTGCCTTTGTTCTAGGCCAGACATTTTCAGAACAGCTTATCTTTCCCTGTAACCTGAGCCAGACAAGCTATCTATCAATGTGGTGCTTTTGAGTTGTAACCTCACAGTCATCTGATAGCAACTGTAGTGAGAAGGCCATAACTGCACGTAGTTTATTCATTTCTGCACTCGTCAGCAGTGATAAAAGTGCCAAGTCCTTCACCTGGTTCAGGTTCCATCCGAAATCACTTGAAAAAGTATATACACATTAATATTCAGCAGAGATGTCACAGCTGCTCTGACAACCTGACAGTTCAGTCAATACTTATCTGGTGTGAAATGGTAGCACATAGACCTTTATAGACCTACAAAGCCCCAGGCAAGTTTATTTGGGTTTTAAATCTGAAATTATTACATGGAGAGATTTTAGGAAACATCCAATTGATGTATGTTCTGTACATAAAACGGCCTACAGTTAAATAAATATGGTTCCTAATTCTATAAATTGAACAAAAGCAAGCACCTGCCTAGATTGTTGCTTTTCTGTGCTGTTTTTATTTTATTATCCTTTGAATTACATGTGTGCTTACTTGGTTCCACTTTGTTTTTGTCTGAAAAAAACCTCACTGACTACATCTAGTTATTAAATACAGTACTTTTCTTAAAGATATTTTTTATTTTTAACTTGGAATATTCTTTGACCAAAAATTGTCAAAGGTTGGTTGCATTTTCACCCTACAGTATTTTAGACCTTCATTTGCTTCTACAGTACTGTAGGTTGAACTGAATGAATGCATAGTTGATGTGGTATGTATGCAGGCAGGGAGGTACTGCGCTCACCTTCTGAGGTGCTGACACAGCCGGAGTGTTCTGTGAACACCTCTTAGTTATGACCTGTGGTGCAACAGTGGGTAGGTTTCTAATAATATATAATAAAGAAATATAGAGAAGTGTGAGTAGTATAATGATGTTTATTGCGCTCAACTCCTCCGCCGAGCGAGTTGAGCGCACGTCACTCCAGTGCGCCGCACACCGGGAAATGTCAGCCCGCACCATCCAGCAGACGCCGGCGTACTGTGGTAGCGACGTGGAACTACGACTGGTGTCCCCACCACGGGACAGCAGGACTCCAGGGGGATCATCTGCAACAAGTTTCTGAACGCTCCCCTCTACAACGGCAGCACTAAGGTATGTTGAGTGCACCACTGGAGTGTCTTGGGACGCCAGCCTCCGGTGACATCTGCATACCTTATTGATCTGGACAGTAATCGGGACTGTTATTCTCCTTCCCCCACCCCACACCGCCCACCACAGGATAGAGACTGTCCTTACCTGCGCCCCCCACACCCTGCAGGTAGCGGACACCACTCTCACCGAGTGGAAGCTGCACGGCCACCAGCCCCATCCCCATTTCCCATTTAATTGTTTTTACAAGCAATAAACATCATTATACTACTCACACTTCTCTATATTTCTTCATTATATATTATTAGAAACCTACCCACTGTTGCATCACAGGTCATAACTAAGAGGTGTTCACAGACCACTCCGGCTGTGTCAGCACCTCAGAAGGTGAGCGCAGTACCTCCCTGCCTGCATACTTTTAATTACAGTCTGGATCACTCTGGGTCTGCAGCCCCTTCAAACAGAAGTAACTTGAGCACTATACCCACCCATTGTACGCATTACTTGTGATGTGGTATGTACTTATGTGTTATTTTCTGCTTTCCCTATAGGTGTCATAGCGGTAACAATATTTATTATTTTTTGCATTGTTGCAATAATGACAAAAATTCTATACCGACACAAAAAGACTCATGGAAAAAACCAGTCCAAGGAAAAAGAGTATCCAGTAAATACAGCCTATTCCTTCAGAAATGAAATGGACTTACAGAACACAGTTAGCGAGTGTAAAAAGGAGTATTTTATTTGAAAGACTTCATTTCTATACCATTATTTTTTCCCCTCTCTCTTTTTAGCTCATTCTTTACAGCAATTTCCTCTGGAAAGAAATAACCGAGCACTGATGTGCTGGCAAACTTTTCATTGCCTCCTTCTTGTCAAAGGATTGCCAGCTATTTCTGCAGTTTAAGCAGCCTACCCCCTATCTTGAACAGATTTGGATCCACCCACATGCATGGTTCAGATTCAGTTTTTATGGTCTTATTTCTACAATTTTTTTGTAAATGTGTGCCACACAATGATCAAGGCTTTAACCGCTTCTACAACCTGCAACAACTAAGGATTCAACAACGCGTCAGACCCTCTTAAAGTTCTTTTTCTGTTTGGCTTGTGAGAAAGACCTCAACAAGATGAAATTAGATAGATTATTTTATGTCGCTAAGTGAATTTGTTTCAGATGATGTTTTCATCTGCAAATAGCAATGGAACGAAAAGCCATTACAGGTATATTGCATATTTAGGGATGCTTTTTCACTGCTAAACCAAGTACATATACAATATTAAGCAAGCGCAAGGTGTTTAGGCCAAAGTAGATGTTACAGTTGATAATATATTTGATAGCCCAAATACTGTCCTCAGTGGGTTTTAGTTTTTATTTTATTATGAATCAATTTTTTTTAAGTTATGTTTAAAATCAGGAAGAGGCATATAGAAAAAAAATAATGGTATAAAGATATGTAGTTGGCAGTGGTACATATATCATTGGCCCTAATTTGAGGCAGCCTGAAAAAAGGGATACTTTACATAGTAATGTTGCAGCTCACTTTCCTAATAAAGGTCAGGCTCATTACATGGGCCTGTTACTGTAAAATGTGTGATGCATGTCAAGCACTTCTGAAGCATTGACCCATCGTTTAACTTCTCCTCCAATCAAAGTATCCATTCAATGCAACATGCACCATTGCACCATTGGCAGGGTGGGATATACCTTACTGTTTTTCATGGTAAAGACTGAAATCTCAAATCTAATTTTGTACAGTTCTGATGTATTGTATTTTATTTTGGGACACCTGGGGTGATTCTATCCCTCCTTACAGTGGCTGATACTTGGATTGGAGGAGATCAGCATTGCAATGGGTATGTCTAGCCAAAGACATTTTTTGTGTACCACTTATAAAACACTGATAATTTAAAAATTATTTTCCACTTACTGTATATTGAATTTTAAAAGAGCATAAAAAAGATATGCTCCAAATGACCTGTATACATGTAGCAGGTCAATTGCAGTTGTTGACGATGATGAATGCCTAACTCCAGGATAAGGTGTGAAGCTAAAATGCATATATACTGTACACAACTTTTTAAAAATATGAACTAAAATGTCCTTCTTTCCTGAGGCGTGAGGCTGCATTGCTGGTCACAGTTTAGGGGCCGATTCACCTTACCGAGTGCCCTTCTGCCAAATCTCCTTGGAAATGCAATGGGATGTGTATGAGAACACATTTGCTTCCATGAGCTGCTAGCAGAATAAATTATTCGATGGTCGCTGACCATCCATGATGACCATCAACCTCAACTGACTTTATTTGCATGTGGCTTGATGAAGGCGGGGTGGGCAATTGATATCCTGCAACGTCAACTGCCCACCCCTGGCAGGCATCAGCCTCCCTGTATACCATGGGATGACACCGGATTTTCATGGAGACTCCCATAAAATGCTGGGTGTTCCAATGGGCAAGCCTCATTCCACCGCTGTCTGCCCCTGGCCCACCCCGGCTCAGTGACTATGCAAGTCGCTGAAGCCATTTACAAATGGAAGGCTGCACATGGGCATAATAGACCATGCACCTGCGGAGTCACCTACACATCGGGATGAGGCCAAACTCACTATATACTGTAGGGAGAGAATTATAATCACCCCCTTTGTTACTTCATAGGACACCTTCTCCGTGATCTACTTGTTAGGCCTATTTATAGAGCATTATGACAGTGACAGTTTTCTCCACTTAACTTGAATCTTAATCCATTAAAGGTTAGTCCTGGAAATGTGACATTTCAACTATAAATAACAACTAATTATCTGTACCCATGCCAGAATATGTGTATCAGTATTGTGTTTTCATGGATACAGAAAAATATTGTCAGATGCATTGCTGTACTGTGACAACCTAATGAGCTGCCTGAAACATTAAGAAACTAAAGAAATTGATATATATTTTTTTCAGTTAAGGTAATTTTTAGTGGTAATGTTAGAAAAAAAAATTAACCAGTAAAATAATAAATAGCATTTAAGACATATGGACATCAAAGATGTATCATATATATCAGCATAATATACAAATTATAATAAATAGAGTCAGTGCAAGGTACATAGATCATCATGTAAGTCAATGCAAGGTACATAAATAATAATTTAATTAAATAAAAAACACAGAATAAGGTAATAAGCAGGTTTTAAGACGTTGAGTCAATATCATTTATATAAACAATTTTTTATACATTAACATTAATATATATTAACACTTGACTTACAATTGTAAAATAAATGCGATTAGTGACTGAGAGGCTGATGTACTGTATCAACAGTGAAGAGTGGCGAAGAGAAGAAGTTGCCTTTGGCAACCAATCATCATCTACGTATCATTTTATTGAGTGTACATCATAAATGGTTCCTCAAAGGTGTTTTGTTGCTACGGCTATTTCTCTACTTTTTACTGATTGTTTCATCAACTCCCAAGTTTATTATTAACACATTTGCCCATAGGCCTTTATATTAATTGGTTGCTAGACTGGGCATTAACATTTGGATGTAGAGAATATAAACATACTACATTACTGCAATATGATTTGCAGACATTGTTTACATTCAGATTCCACCTGACATCATAAAAATGTAAGAATATGTTTTTGACTGGAGCAGACCTAAAGAAGATATATGGTAGATTTATATAATGGAGGTTAGCCTATTTTTGATGCAAAATATTATTTTAAAAATGATTACAGTACATTCAGTATTGCACCCATAAATATATCAATATGTATGTTAGATTAACTGTGTATATTTATACATATATTATGTATCCCAAAATGACATTTTAATGAAAAGAACTATTGGTATATTTCAAATAATTTAAATATATGTATAAATTGTTTCTCCATTTAGAGATTCTCAGTATAGGACTTATAGCATTCCATAATATTGAGGTTGCCTGTTATTCTCTAACTGTCGTGGCCTTTGGCTGGCCTGGCAAGTGGAATCTTGTCATTTCCTATCATCTGGAGAACTCTAGGTTTAAGGTTATGACAGCTTATAAGAATTTTGATATTATTAACAGATAATACTAGAAAGTCGTGCCCTATAAAAGTGAACCTTTGTCCTTAATTAGCATTTTTTTCCGAGGATGCTACCAATTTATACCAAGAATTTCCTTTTCTCACTTTGTTACCTGTCTTCTCTGTCTTCTGTGCCGCTGGCACTTCATGCAAATGAGAGTGAGAAGACATTAGTTAAGAAAGTTAAATTGTCCTTGCCAAAATAGCTTCAAGCTGAAAGTCTGTATTTATAAAAACTCTAGAGAAATGCTTCTTGACGTTTTAAAGCCACTAGTGTGAAATTATGTTAAGTTGACATGTTCACTTTAAGCGTCATCATTGACAGGGTTATATAGAAGAACAGGGAAATCATGATACATTCTCAGAACATAGTGTAAAAGTTATATAATTATAGCTACATCTGTAATTCAAAAAATGACCATAAATTGTCATATTGTAACCTACTATGTTTAAAACACATAATTATTATGATACACTCTAGTGTTACAAATGCTACTGTAACCTTTGGCAACCTGACATTCATTGGTGTATTTATAATGGGTGCTCACACCACACACCCTACACACATGTAATTATATTTACCTCTGTCCTCATGGGGTATGGATTGTATGGTCGACCTAAAGATAGTTGAGAGTCATTAGGTCGACACCACTAGTCAACATACTGCAAGGTCGACATGGGGCAAGATCGACAGGTCATTAGGTCGACATGGTCTAGGCCGACAGTCAAAAGATCAGCATGGGGTTTTTCACAATTTTTTTACCCGAATGTCGACACAGTACACAGACACAGGATTAAGTGCACCGTATCCCCTCGCATGGCTCGATGTTCTTGCCATGGTTTGGGCACAGTGCCTCACTGTGCTCGTCACACTATTTTATTCTCCCACCATGCCCTAGTGGATGTTAGGGCATAAAATACCACCTGTCGGCACATATCGGCTCAAAAAACAGTGAAAAATCCCATGTCGACCTTTTGACTGTCAACCTAGACCACGTCGACCTAACACTTATGTCGACCTATTGACCTGTCGACCTTGGCCCATGTCGATCTAGACCCATGTTGACCCTGCAGTATGTCAAACTAGTGGTGTCGACCTAATGACTGTCGACCATCTTCAGGTGAACTAACCAACGGTATCCCTCCTCATCAAAGCCCTGCACCAGTTGGTGCTAAACAACAATAGAATTTACTTGGAAAATTGTGCAGTGTCTATTTTCCCAGTTATTTGCACATACGCAGTAAAGAGTTCTTGAAACAAGGCTCGAGCCCCATGTTACTGAAGACCTGCACATGTGCACTATAGTCTACTACACAAAAAGATGGAGTCTACTGCTCTGTAAAAGAGGAGGGGGCCTGTACAGAGCCTGCTTACTATCATCTTTATACCGCTCCTGTTGGCATTCATATTTTGTAGTCTAACTTGCATTAAACTAAAGTGCCTAATATGTTGGTATAGGTATAGTGTATTTGTGCTAATTACACCAGGTTAAAAAGAAAGATTGATAGTTTGCAGATTAAAGTGTTGCACATAGTAAATAAGAAGATTTTAGCTACAGTATTATTTGTCTAATATATTCAATGAAATAAAAGCTATAATTGGATTGGTTGTTATTGACAACATGTCCATTTCTGCTCTTTAGAAGGTTTGAATAATCTCCCTTATTTAAAATAACATAATCTGTGTAGAAAAAATGACTTTCAAAGCTCACATGTCTGAAAATATGGTATAACATATCACAACCTTCCGGTCTCTGAGGATGGGTATCCATGGTTTGCCACCAAGAGTTGATTAATTTGCCATTGATGAAGGACCACTGACGGTTCTGCTTTATTGATGGCAGAAAATAGCTTAATATTTTATTGTGTTATAGTACAGGGGACAAAGCACCGATCCATGCTTGACCTGCCTTTGTTCCATCTCTCCAGTGGGCCTAGGGATGGCAATAAAAAAATACCCACCACCTTGCACTGTCATGTACATGGGCTGGGTGGTTGTGGCAGGCAGTAATAAGACCCTCATTTGGTATACTTGGGTGGGATTGATGTGGCGTCCAGGAGTGTTGCAGTGGTTCGTATTGGTAGGACAGGCAGGTGAGGTTATGGGGGTGCTATGAGATTTCTGACATCACATCATGCTGCGTACAGCCGAGGGGCAGGAGAAGCTGGGCAGCATCTGAGCCATGCACTACACGTGCTCAGTGCTGCCCACCATTAAAAAGGTAAAATTGAGCATGTGCAGACTAATCACAAAAGCCCAGGTTTGGAAGCTCCAATCCTAGGACTCAACTCCTGGTGATTTTAGGCCAAAATCCCAGGATCCTGCAAATCACAGGATTGGCCTCCCTAGTTGCACTGTTTAGACTGTGCCCACCTTCTTCATTTCCTTTCTGGCATGCTCATCAATGGCGCATATAATTGCTGGTTCTCTAGTTGATGGTTTGTCCCTGAGCAGCAATGACCACATTAATGGCGACCATCGATGATGAAACATTCAATTGCCAACCATACCTGTTTCCTGCTTTACACATAAGCATAACTAGTTGCATGTCTTGTGAAAATATAGGCATATGCAACAGTTCATTTGTTTTTTGTTTTTTCTAAACCTTTTTCATCAAAGGATAGTTTCCTTTGCAGAATGTTATAATTTGTTGTCAATTCAGAGGACTGTCAAGTCTGTCAGACTATTGCTGATGATTTTTTATCTTTCCTTACACTTCAAAGGTTACTAATTCTTAGGACTGCCATTTTTGATCAAGCAGATAAGGAAACATCATCATGGCATGAGATGACTTCTCCAAAGCAATCGAAGCTCTCAATGGGAAATGTTAGATTTTTTTCGTTATTTTTAGTTATTTAAAAGCAGAATATTGCTTGAATTTGCCTTTTATTTTCAGAAGCTGTTGTCAGGTGTAACTTTGGCGCTTACTTCCATATACTTGTGTCACTTATATTTGAAGAATAAAACTATTTACCAGTTGGTGTAATAGATATTGGTATCACAAAAGGAGTCTATTTGACAGGGTGGAAGGAATCCATAGTTTAGTTCTGGGACATGTGGAGTTTGGTTCAATTAGCCAGAATCATTACATAGGTAATTAAGCAGAAACTAAGTCAGGGGCAAGCCTTTCAGTATGTAGTGAACAATAATATCTACAGATATAAAGGGTACAAGCCACAGTAAACTACAAGGTTCACCATAAAGCTACTGACTATCCCTTTATATCCTCTATTGTGTCACTGTGTGTCCCGTTTGTTCTCTGATTGGCCTCTATGGATCCAGTGCAGCCATTCATAATACTCCCTCTGGCTTCCCCTAATATGTGTTGCTTATTAAAAATATAAGAGCCCAGCCATGTTATGTGAAACTGTATTCATAAATTAGCCTATGAATAATTTTGCAGGGTTACTTGTCTGGGTGGAAATATGCACATAGGAGCATCACTACATTTCCCATCCTTCATTATTACTCTCTACCAATGTTTTCTCCTAAAATACTTCTCAATTGACCCTTAATTTTATATGACTTTAGCAATGAACCCAGGATACAGTATTTAGCAGACTACATAGGAAGTGACATTTGTGCAAATTATTTTTCAGATTCTACAAGCTGCCATGGTATCAAGCTATGTCCTGTATACTGTATATTCAAGACACCAAAGTAAAATAAAAGTACAGTATTTTTTAAACAGTACCATGACCCCCAATTCATGCATGGCCTCTCATAAGTTTGTAAAAACATTCGAAATTCTACTTTGTTTTACTGCAGATTCACTGAAAATATAAATATATTGTGCTGCTGTAAGTCAGACATATGTTCAATTTTAAATTAGGCCCCATGTATTATTATATATTCACTTTCAACCTTCTTGGAATAATAATTTATTCGGCACATTCCCTTTTGATATCAGAGTCTCTCCAAGTTTATAAATAATATCTACAATTACTGAATTGTCTGTTTGATAATCCTACTTGCTATTTAGAGATAATAACACAAGGCAGGCACTCGGTGCAGGCGCTGTAATCACGTTCTAGAATCAGCTATTTACATTATTAATGTAAATGAAGATTTGATAAAAGTGAATCTATCAGGATTTGACATCTTAATTAAAAATGAGCAAAAATTATAAATATATCATTATAAACTAATTTTTTTAATTGCGCTAAGATCATTCCCTCCCATTCATCATGTCTGCTTGAGGAGTGATAAATGTGACATACAGTACTGCAATAATGTTAAAAGTTCCAAAAAGTGTGATATAGACATATACTATACTATAGCTATGAGACTGTTTCAGAGTTGTACGCTATTCCGATATTGGCCAATATGTTTATTACTGTGCATATGTCTGGTTAGCACAGTGCATCCTGATGTCTCTGCCATGTCAGTCACAGAGAGGGTTTGACTGACGATGAAATGACAGTTAGGGATTGTTAGGGTACTTGTGTAGTTTCAGCTGGCCACCTGCTCCTTCCGGGTCCGCTCGCCCACGCTTCGGGCTCGGTGGCTCGATGTGCTCGCCACACTTTATAAAGTCAACTCCACGCCGACGGGGATAGTGGGGGTATAAACTATCCACGTTGGCGTGGAGTTGGTTTAATAAAGTGTGGCGAGGGTGAGGGGACGCAGACCCAGAAGGAGCGGGCGGCCAGCTGCTGCCGTGAAACTACATAAGTTCCATTGTTAGTATGTGATATTAGACCGGGTGGCATAGTAATAGAATTATGGGCATGTTCCAACCATTTTCAGGGTATGTCAGAGCCTTATAGCAGTGGGGCTGGCATATTAGTTCTGTCAGCCATTCTAAGTAGCCATAGGGTTACTCAGAAGAGTGATAACTAACTGATCTGCATCCAACGCTGTGTTTTTGTATAAAGTCACTTGCATTTACACAAGTCACTTGCCTCAATACACATCCCAGTGGCTTGCGACATTTGTATCATTTTGCACAATCTCTGCGTACAAAGACCCAGCAGCAGGTGCATCGATGTACAACTCTGAATCAAGTCCTATATATCAGGATTCACAAAAGAAGGTTGCTTTTAATATTGGCATGTGAGTTACAGTAACAGACTCAAAATATGTGTCTAACCTGGGTTATTGAACACAATTTCAAGTAGTGTTACAGTGGCTTAGTTCTGTGAACTGTGTTCACACTGTAGGCTTTAACATGGTTATTCCATTGCCGGCGCTTGGAGATGACATCATCTGCTACTTTTACACTGCAGACTACCTAGGTCAGTCCCAGATAAGAATCTGGTCATGACCTGTGTAGCACACCAGGGGCTCGACTTGAAAGCTAATGACTAATATATAATGGCCATAAGGCCAAGCATATTTCACTTCAACCTGGCTGGGACTTGATGGCTTGAGCAGTACAGTAACTAATGGCAGTAAATTATGCTTACCGCTGTTTGATTAATGCTAAATAAAAGTTAGAATTCGTTTAGTGTGTGCTAAAGGGTTTATGGCTCATTCCTAAGTGGAACAGTAAGTAGTCAATTAGAATGGCAATGGCTACTAACACTATCCACCAATCAAAACCCAACCATGTAACGTTTATATTGGAGGGCCGTTCCATCTCTGGTTAAAGCCTCCCAGAGCGCTGTGCTCGCTTTCGGATACTAAGGTCAGTAAATATTGATTACATTTACTTGCACCTGTATGATATGCAAACAGAAAAATGCAGTTTGTCTGACATCTAATATCCCCGGTTATGTCATCACCAAGGCTCCTCCATTCATTCACCCCCAGTATATTCCAGATCAGCAATTCTAGACATGATTATCAAATAAAAATGTAAACTAGTTAAGAAACTCTCACAGCTTTACAATTGTTTAATGCAATTAACTTTATACATGTAAAATATCTGTATTTCTTCAGTTGCTGAATATATTTTCCAAAGGGATTTTCTTGACAAAGCAACACAAAGTGCAAAATAGATTTTTAAACCATATAAAAATAAAATTCTGGCACAAAATGATTTCTCTTTATTTTCTATTCTTATTGTTGTACATACCTATGGATCTGTATATAATGTATATTTAATAAAGAAAGCTTTTTGTATGATTTCGTGTGTAAGAATATTGGAGTCTGGTGTCTTACTGTCGTCGATGCTGCATATCTACCTTCTTAATGTATTCTTATTAATGTTAATTGGTGCAAAATAATAAAAAAAATGAATGCATTAACATTTATTAAAACAACTGATATCCTACGTGCAATGTCATGTGCATGTGGAGAGTATTTGTTTATGGAGAAGATATTTCTAGAGAGACATACCGTATCAGTCATGTGTAATAGGTATTTCCTATAGGATCAGGGTGTCCCTTTTATATTTCCTCCTGGGCATTTACTACTGATTTGAAAAATATATTTTAATTTTATAATTTTGGAAAATCAAAAAAATATGTATTTTATTTCACATTATTTGTAAAACATAGAAAACAATTAAAACAGAAATCAAATTTTAATGTACAACTCAATGTAGATATCATCGAACTTAGACAAGTTAAAGAAGATATTAAGGTTTAAGTGAATGTCCCTAACATTTCACTTAATTAATTGAGAGCAGTTTAGCATTTAAGGAATATTCCTGTATACAGTATGAAACAACCAGAAAAACACCAGTTTAATTCAAAGTTTACATTCAAACTCTAATAATCCACTCTTCCCTCAACCACTCCTCATATGGCAACCTGTTGTTGACAAGCTGAAGAGGGAATAGTGAAAATATTTAGTTGTCTCTAGACACTTAATATATATATATATATATATATATATATATATATATATATATATATATATATATATATATATATAGTATAATATAACATTCAGTGATAAATAGTTTTTTTAATTACAGTATGTCAGATTATGCTGTTCTTTGCTCTTTTGGCTATTTCAAATCTGAATCCAGACATGTGATTTCCCCAGAGTAGATGTACTGGAAGGGGCTGAAAGCTTCCTTCATATATTTCACCTACAAAGTAGTGGACACCCACCGGTGCATAACTAAAATTTTGTGGGCCCCATAGCAAGATTTTAAAAGGCCCCCCCTTTTGAGGGCAGATGTAGGGTGACACACACATGGGTACAGTGGGGAAATGGGGGGAAATGAAAACAAATAAAGTGGGTATGTTAAATACACACAGTGTTAGGGGATGTACACTGTGTCATGCACTGGGGGTAGGGGGTTACAGGGTTATTATACACACAGGGGTAGGGGGAGTACACAAGATATTTCTATATCTACCGGTCTGCCAGCTGTTGAAGCAGCACACAGGTCTGTTAGAGAGAGCCGCACATGTACCCCTGAGGCACCCAGTAGTAACGGGTGTCTGCCCACAATGGGCGGACACCCGTTCATGAAGGAAGCCCTCACAAGCTGGGCACAGCAGCTTCCCACAGTTGTGGGTCTTTCCGCAGCGTCTCCTTGGGCCGAGCCACAGCAGGCATTCCACTACACCCTCCAGCTGCAGTGGCCGAGCTGGCTTAATTGAGCACCACCATCCCGATTTTCCCGACAAAGGATCAACACAAATACAAGGTCAACATGGCAATGGTTGACACAAGAAAAGGTTGACATGTGTCTTTAAAAATGTGAACTTTTTCATATTTTCATGCTTTTCCATCCATGTAATGATAAAGGGTACTAAGTGCAGTGAGGTACTTGGCCCAAAGCAGTGAGAGCGACACCAAAAACTTGAAAAATTCATGTTGCCCTGTTCATTTGTTGAACCTTTGTGCATGTCATACTTTTGTTAATGTCAACCTTGTACATGCCAACATTTTGGTGTTGACTGAGTAACAGTTGACCTTGGAGTTGATCCACAACCTTCTGATATCATTTAGGTGCATGAAAGGGCGGGATAATACTGGGTAAGAAATGACACCAGTAACCAGATTTATATACTATCTGGTAATAAAATTCATAGATCTTGGCTACATATATTTGTGTAAAAATATGAATAAGCCCCCAGGCCTTCATCAACACTTCTCTGTGTATTGGGGGTCCCTATTGCTATATCTAGGTGCAGGGTTTGGCACCCCAAAAAATCAGCATAAGTCAGTAATATGTACGCTCACACATCTATTCACATGCAAATGAATTTTTCCCCATTTGCAAATAAAAGTCAATCTATACTGACATTTATATGGATCGCAAATGTGCGAGAACAGGGTGGAGTTTTGCAGGCTTTACCACACCTGTATCCGCATAGCGATGCCCAGATTTTTTGGGGCACACCCACTGATTTTTGTAGGCACGCTCAGGAAACATTGGGCTTCCCCATGCGCCAGCACACTGCCAGCCCCAATGTGTGCGAATGCCTCGGTTACTGTGATAGTTGCCGAAGGAGTTCTCATAGGGCTGCTGCCAGTGGCGTAACTACTGTAAGGCAGACCCTGCTGCCACTTGGGGGAGCAAGCGGCAGTGGGGTCTGTCCGGCGCACTGACATGCTGCTGCCTGCCGCTGCCCGCTGGCTGAGCACCGTAGGCAAGTCAGCCATGGCTCAGTTGCGGCCATGACAGTCAGAGACAACAAATCTCCCCACTCATTTAATTTACTGTACACAGAGCTGGCTATTGGCTGCTGTGTACAGGATGGGTGGGTGGATCAGGGGCGGTCTGGGACACGTAGGAGCCAGGGGAAGCAGCAGTGTCTGCTGGTCTCACTCTCTGCCTCTATCCTGCTTCAGTTTCTCCGTTATGAGTGTGATGTCATCACATCACATGCTGGGGTAACACACTGGAGAGGAGTCAGGAAGCCAGGCCAGCAGAGAGGGAGCAGACAGACAGTTCCACCCAGGGGGGCGCCACAAACTTTTTAGCAGGGGGGAGCAAAATTTATAGGTATGCCACTGGCTGCTGCACATACAAAGAATTGTGCAGTAACAAAACCATAGGGCCAAATTCTGAAAAAAAGGAAATGAACAAAAATCAGGTCAATTGTTTCCCCCAGCACACTCAAAGACACCAGTAACCAGATTTAAATACTACATGATAATAGAATTCAGAGATCTTGCTTACATATATTTGTGCCCCATAGCCTTTGACAAGGCTTCTCTGTGTGTTGGGCATCACTATTGCTATATCTATGTGCAGGGTGCGGCACCCCCCAAAAAAAATCAGCATTAGGCATAAAGCTCAAAGTTTTCATAAAGCAAGTTGAGCTTCACATCCTATGCAATGGGAGAGCTATTCTAAAATATAAAAAAGCACCATCACTTTAAAGTATAGATTTTGTTAGGAAATCCTTGCTGTAGAATTATGCTGTATTAATGCTGAAGGAGGAGTGAGGAAAAATCCTTTCTTTGACATTTTTGTTAGATTGTCTTTGTAGTCCAGTGAATTACCTGCAAGCTAATGCTGTTGCTGAAAAGTCTGCTGGAAACGAAAAAAAATCATGATATAATTACTGTATGTGGGTATTGCATAAAAAAAATGGATATTAAACTTGGACCTCTGGAAAAAAAAATGCCAAAATAGGCTCAGCACAGGAATGAAAAAGTATCAGTGGTGAATGGGTTAAAACATTAATGTGAGTTGCCAGATATGAAAAATGTGGTGGCTTGGCCCTATTCCCAAACCACTTATATGTTTACAAACTCACTACTCATTTAGAAGGCCAACTTACACACAGGGGCTGGCTGGCAACTTTTAGCCTGGGGGGCAAGTCTAGAGCACTGGCCCATAAGTAGCGCATAAGTGGCCCATAAGTAGCGCATTGTTAAATGCAGGTTTTTAATTAAAAAAATTAAAAGCCTAATATATGATGCAGGGGGACTAGTGACACTACCCCCTGGCCTAGCACATTATTGTCATGTGGCTCCAGGTTAACTGAGATTTTGCGCAAGTGCAGAAGCTCCGATTGTGGCAGCCGAGGTTTTGTATGTATCAGCCCGGCTTTGTAGGAGAATGGCCACTGAGAGGGGTGTGGGACATGGCACACTGAAAATTTGCCTGGCTTCCCACCATCCCACTCCGCCCCTGCCACAGGCTGCTCACCTGCATAAAAAATAGAAGAGGACACCACTGGCTGTTCTCCTGCATAAATAACGATCTGGACACCACAGTCTGCTCTCCTGCATAAATAAATAACAGGACACCACAGGCTGCTCTCCTGCATATATAAAGAACAGGACACCACAGGCTGCTCTCCTGCATAAATAAATAACAGGACACCACAGGCAGCTCTCCTGCATAAATAAATAACAGGACACCACAGGCTGCTCTCCTGCATATGAAAAGAACAGGACACCACAGTCTGCTCTCCTGCATAAATAAATAAAAGGACACCACAGGCTGCTCTCCTGCATACATAAAGAACAGGACACCACAGGCTGCTCTCCTGCATAAATAAAGAACAGGACACCACAGGCTGCACCCCTGCGTAAAAGACAGGACACCACAGGCTGCTCCCCCTGTATAATAATAATGCCATGATGCCACAGGCTGCTCCCCCTGTATAATAATAATGCCATGATGCCACAGGCTGCTACCCCTGTATAATAATTTGTGTCATGGCATTACTATTATTATATTATACAGAGGGAGCAGCCTGTGGTGTCATGCCATTATTATTAAACAGAGGGAGCAGCCTGTGGTGTCATGGCATAATGCAATGACACCACAGGCTGCTCCCGCTGTATAATAATAATGCAATGACACCACTGGCTGCTCCCGCTGTATAATAATAATGCAATGACACCACAGGCTGCTCCCGCTGTATAATAATAATGCAGACACACCACAGGATGCTCCCGCTGTATAACATAACAATTGTAATGCCATGACACAAATTATTATACAGGGGGAGCAGCCTGTGGCGTCATTGCATTATTATTATACAGAGGGAGCAGGCTGTGGTGTCATGGCATTACTTTTATATTATACAGGGGGAGCAGCCTGTGGTGTCATGGCATTATTATTATTATACAGAGGCATAATGCCATGACACCACAGGCTGCTCCCCCTGTACAATAATAATGACACCACAGGCTGCTCCCCCTGTATAATATAAAAGTAATGCCATGACACCACAGGCTGCTCCCCCTGTATAATAATTTGTGTCATGGCATTACTATTATTAATAGTAATGCCATGACACAAATTATTATACAGGGGGAGCAGCCTGTGGTGTCATTGCATTATTATTAATATACATGAAACAGCAGATATGTCGTTTTAGGTGTTTAATGTTAACTTACTGTTTTATCCCTCAGGCAGCTCCACGAATTTCAATTCCCCTTTCTGCTCTCTGAGGCCTCCTGAAGCGGCCCCCACGACTTGTCCTGCGGCCCCTGTCTTACTCCAGTCTCTGCAGACGCGTGGGTGGGAGGCGTCATCGTCATGACGTCCCCACCCAGCGTCTGCCTGCAGTGGTGTAGCTACGTGCCACGGTGCCCGGAGCAAGGGCTCCCCCCCCCCCACTGAGTAGTAGGTGGGCTCTTGCGCATATAACCCACCCTCATCCTTTTGGCATGACGGGTTAAAAAATACATATTGGTCCCCATATGAATAAAAAACATACCCAGAACTCCTAGACTATCACATTGTAGTGCAGTGATCAGTATAGTTATGTGGATGTTTTGGTGGTATGGTTTTTCACGCTTTTTTATTGTGTACTGTCTTTAAAGTTACAGTATATTTCTTGTTCAAACTTTTTCTAGCCTCCATTATATACATCTACGTAGTCCCTATAGTCTACACAACTACTAGCACCCAGTTACACACATATTATTAATACATTGTCCAGGATGTGATATCTGTATAGACGCACCACCATCCCACCATCAGCTTGCCTCGGCAGGTTCATGGTCGCTGAATTGCATTATGCCCATAACCAGCATGCTATGCATTTCAGCGCCCTAATCATTATTGGTACCTTACTGTTGGTATTTAAGGCGCTTGTGTAAATAAAAAAAGGTGCGGGTATCAAACATAAAATATGTGAAAACAATGTGCTTGCCTGTAAGGAAAAAGGGGGGGGTTAGTGAACCCCCTTTTTCCTTACAGGCAAGCACATTGTTTTCACGTATTTTATGTTTGATACCCGCACCTTTCTTTATTTACACAAGCGCCTTAAATAAGGCTGCTCAAAAAAACGCAAGCGCAGTTACATATCCCTATTTAAATAATTGGTACCTTATTCTCACAACAGTGGCCGGGACTCCTTCTGACGCTTACAAGCGTCTCCTTGGGGACATGCGGGAGAGCACTGCCGGACACCACGCACTAGCTAACAGCCGGCAGCTAGAGTAGGATGCGCAAGGCCCCCGGAAGAAGCGGCCAGCGACGGGCACAGCAAGGAGTCCGGGGGGGGGGGGAGCTGGCGAGCAGGGCAGGGGAGCCGGTGGCAGAGTGCACGGCTCCGGCGCCTAGCTACGCCTCTGTCTGCCTGCCTGCCTCTGCCACTGCCGCCGGGGATAATAGGGAACAGGCTGCCGGGGCCCTCCTCCACGTAGCCGTGGAGGCCGGCGGCCATGTTTTTGTGGCCGGAGACATCATTTAATAGACCACAGGAACATGGCCGCCGGCAGTGAAAAACAAAAACCGGTACGGCGGCCTCGGACACGGCCGCGACGGCGCGGCCCGCAGCACACCAGCCAGAGCGGCCTGGGGGGCAGATGGCACCCTGCCCCCCGGCCCAGCCCGCCCCTGCTTACACACCTGTCTCCAGTTACTGTGTAGGAGCCAACACTTAAGCCATAGCAGCCACAGGGGCAGCCCGCATCTTCTGGACCCCCGGAGTGATGAAAACTGGGTCAAACTCTGAGGTAACACCCTTCCAAGTGAGGCCACACCTTTCTTGTATCATTGCCCACATCTCCTGGACCTCCCCAGAGTGATGAAAACAGGGTTAAGCCATGATGCCACACCTCTTTTGTTCATTGCCACACTGAGGGGTGAATTTATGAAGCTTGGAGAAGTGTTATCTATCCCCATAAAGAACGTTATGAGCAAGGTGATAATGGTTCAGCCAATCAGCTACAATATGTAAATTGACAGGTAAGAGCTGATTGGCTGAACCATTATCACCTTGCTCATAACGTTCTTTATGGGGATAGATAACACTTCTCCAAGCTTCATAAATTCACCCCTGAGTGTCACAGAGGTTAGTGATGCCTTTGAGTGTGGTGAAAATTCAATTTTTTTTTTATTGTTGTACATAAGAATAAAGGATAGATGAAGTAAGCAAACTAACCTAATGTTGAGGAAAATACATTATATTGTATACACCATTTTACTGTCAGTTGTTCTGTAGGTCAAGTATTCCGACCCTTGCCAATTCTCAGCTCAACAAAATGTGTATTTAATCATGGCTAAAAAGCTCTGTGACATTGAATTCTTTCAGAATACTCATCTCCATTCAGCAGGAGGTATTTATAATTCATGGCAATAGAGAAGTTCGGAAAATTGCCTCTTTCCAATTTACATCTGTCATTCCTCTTATGAAGGAAATAGCATCCCATATGGCACAATATTCCAACAATTACATTCTGAGGATACTTTCTTTCCATTACCTTCAACAACATTGCAATGATCCACAATATATTTTGTTCAAGAGACAGGCATAGAGTCATATGGTTTTCCCATGAGTTACATAATTACTCTAGACAGATATTACAATGTTCTTATTGACTTATTAGGCAGGATCTATATGTAGAGTACATACAATAAAGCACATTGCTTAATGGGAATGCTTGTATGTATCCAGCAAGTCACATCTTTAAATCTGTAATTATATAAATGCAGAAAACACTCAAGAATGTGACAGCAAATAAATGAATGTAAAGCTGAATCTTAATATTTTTATCTCATTAATATTTCTCTATTTTATTTTGTTTAAAAACAATATAGAAATCTGAAGAGTGAAAACAGTAAAATTAAATAAGTTTGCACATATATTGCTGGCCTGTGCTCTTTTTAAATACCCCCCTCCCACAAATAATAATAATAATAATAATAATAATAATAATAATAATAATGAGGACTACTGGTCTCATCAAGTCATCCACCATGCTGGTACTTGAAGAACTACAAGTACTAGCAGGTGGGACATATAGTCATCCTGCATCTTCATGTAGGGGCGATGGCCTTATGCTCTTTTGCATTGCTGTCACAAATCCTGATATTCCATTGCATATTCAGAAACTTTTCATAACTCTGCCTCCTGCCACCAAGCACTTGATAATATTAGCCAGTACAAAGGAGTGAGATGATCTTGGCCATCTTGGATTTACTAAAATGTCACCACTTTTGAACATCCACTAAAGCTGTGGCAAACCAATCACAGGAGGCTGCATCATCACCTTACCCCCTTTAACTGGCTAATATTACAAGCATGAGGTGATGGGAGGCAATCTGTTGGCAGAGGAGGAAGAACGATGAACAGCTCCTGAAGAAAGAACAGGAAACAGAAGTCCTGGATGGGCAGCAGCCATGCAAAATAACCTAAAGCCTCAATAGCCTAATTCCTTCTCAAATGGACAAAACCATGTACACTGCAGGTGGGGGAGATGTAACATGTGCAGAGAGAGTTACATTTGGGTGTGTTATTTTGTTTCTGTGCAGGGAAAATACTGGCTGCATTATTTTTACACTGCAATACAGATCTCACTTTGAAGTAAAACCCCACCCAAATCTAATCATCTCTGCACGTGTTACATCTGCCCCCCGCAGTGCACATGTGAAGAAATTTCCCTTTGCAAATGAACCAGAATAAGGGCCTTTCTCTCCACTTTATCTCCAGTGTATTGCTTCTCCAGGCTTAATATATTTGCCCCAATGTGAGCTATAATTTGGTAATTTGTCTGCAATTGACTGGAAATGTATTTTATTTAGCTAAAGAATACTCTAGAGACAAAAAAACTCCCAAATTATGTGATTTTAGATTTTTTTTGTACATTTTTGAAAAATCCAAATCCAAAGACAGACACAGTTGTTTAGCAAATCCAAATCCAAAGCAGGCTGATGAATCCAAATCCAACTCCAGAACAAATACTTTTTAGCACATGCCTACAAATAACATGCATAAAAACCACACGACAGATGTCATGCAGGAAACCGCACAACAAATAACAGGCATTAACCCCTTCCCGACATTTGACGTACATTTACGTCATGGCCGGGATGTACTTCCCGACACATGGCATAAATGTACGTCATGCCATTTAACTGTCACCGCGTCTATAGACGCGGTGACAGTTTAAACATGTCTGCTGTCCCTGACAGCAGACATGTCCCTGCATGCCCAGGGGGGGCTGCGATGCCGCCCCCCCGTCGGCGATCGCTGTGATTGGCTGTTCAGTGTGAACAGCCAATTACAGCGTTTTCTGTGTCACCGGCAATAACGTTCGCCGGTGACACAGGGATCGGTGGTGATTGGTGCTGTAAAGTACAGCACCAATCACCACGGGGTGTAAGGGTGACACTGGTGTCACCCCACCTCACTTCACCCGCCCCCAAAGGCCGTGATTGGTTCGTCGGACCGACGAACCAATCACAGCCATGGAGGGTGATTTAAACTAACGGTGACTGCACTGCAGACGCCATTCCGGTCTGGAATTGCGTGCAGTGCGGTCACCGTGCCTATCTGCCGCGATATACTGACCTGATCCTTGCAAACACTTACCTGATCACTGCTTGTAGCGTTCCTGGATCTTGTTACTTCTTGTGACTTCCTGTGTTGTGCTGTGCTGTGTTGTGCTGCTGCAGTGTGTTCGAGTTATAGATAGAGAGATAGAGAGAGAGAGATAGAGAGAGATAGAGAGGGCTAGTGACAGAGAGTGCTATATTTTGTGCTGCTGCAGTGTGATAGAGTTATAGATAGAGAGATAGAGAGAGATAGAGAGAGATAGAGAGATAGTGACAGATTGTGCTATATATTTTTTATATATATACAGCTGTACTGCGTGTGCAACTGACTGCTGCCCCCCCCCCCCCCTTTTGTGCTGATCAGTATAAATTAACTGATCAGCAACTTTTTGGGGGCGCAGGGTTTTTTTATATATATATACCTGTCAGTGCTGCTGCTGCAGTGTCATAGAGTGATAGATAGTGAGAGATAGAGAGATAGAGAGAGATAGTGATAGAAAGTGCTATATTTTGTGTCTGCTGCCCCCCTTTTGTGCACCCCCAGCAACTTTTTGGGGGTGCAGGGGTTATTTTTTATATATATAACTGTCAGTGCTGCTGCTGCAGTGTCATAGAGTGATAGATAGAGAGAGATAGAGAGAGATAGAGAGAGATAGTGACAGAGAGTGCTATATTTTGTGTCTGCTGCCCCCCTTTTGTGCACCCCCAGCAACTTTTTGGGGGTGCAGGGGTTATTTTTTATATATATAACTGTCAGTGCTGCTGCTGCAGTGTCATAGAGTGATAGATACTGAGAGATAGAGAGAGATAGAGAGAGATAGTGACAGAGAGTGATAGAGAGTGCTATATTTTGTGTCTGCTGCCCCCCCCCCTTTTGTGCTGATCACTATATCTGAGGTGATCAGCAACTTTTTGGGGGTGCAGAGGTTTTTTTTTTATATATACCTGCCAGTTTCACTGTCAGTTGCACCAAAGGTTGTGCACCTGCTGCCCCTCACTGGTAATCAGTGTCGCATCACTGATCACCTTTTTTTTTTTTTTTTTTGAGGGTGCTGTGGGGTCTTTTTTTAATTTTTTTTTTTTGATCAAATTTTTTTGATCAAATTCCTGTTGCCTTTGAGCGCTGTTCAGTGACGGACGTTACTGACCAACATCTGTGCTCAATTTTTGGCGCAGGACCTTTTTTTTTTTTTTTTTCTGCACTACATACACACTACACACTACATACTACATTGAAATAAAGTTTGTACCCCCCCTACACTATACACGTGTTGAAACATTTCACTACCAGAAACACAAAAATAAAAATGGCATCCCAAATGTCATCCCAAATGTCATCCCAAATGTCATCCCAGTCATCCAGAAGAATGTATTCAGCGGAGGAGGCATATGCCATGCTTGCCTCTGACTCTGACACAGCCAGTGAGGCAAGCGGGGAATTTGAAGGATTCATCTTAAGCTCCTCTTCCTCCTCTAGTGATGAGGGACCCCCTCAAAGACGCCCCCGTAGAGCAGCTGAGACCCCCCCCCAATAATTGATCTCGTATGGACCCCACCACCAGACAATTTTGAGCCCCAGGTTCCTGAGTTTTTGGCCATCCCAGGAATCCAATTTGATTCCACAGGTCTCAGAGAAATTGACTTTTTCAAATTATTTTTCTCTGATGATTTTATAAATATAATGGTGGACCAAACTAATTTATATGCCCAGCAGTTTATTGCTCAAAACCCCACGTCATCATTTGCTAGGTGGACCCCTGTAGATGCAGTAGAGATGATGACGTTTTGGGGTCTGGTGTTTCATATGGGCATAGTAAAAAAGCCAGAAATTAGGCAATATTGGAGTACAGATGTTCTGTACAGCACCCCACTTTACCGTATGGCCATGACCCGGACTCGTTTTGAGTTAATCCTTAAATTTTTGCATTACAACGATAATGCACAGTGCCCACCCAGAGATGATCCCACCTTTGACCGGCTATTCAAAGTTAGGCCGGTCATTGATCACTTCAGTGCCAAATTTGAAGAGATGTACATCCCAGATAAATTCATTTGCATAGACGAGTCCCTTATACATTTTAAAGGAAGGGTTAAATTCCGCCAGTACCTTCCCAGTAAGAGGGCAAGGTATGGCATAAAAATGTATAAGCTGTGTGAAAGCACCTCAGGGTACACTCACAGGTTTAGGGTATATGAAGGGAAGGATTCAAGAATTGAACCGCCAGAATGCCCCCCCTCCCTCGTAGGTGTTAGTGGAAAAATTGTCTGGGATTTAGTGCACCCCTTCCTGGATAAAGAACCAAGAACCAAGAACCAAAGAGGCCTCCCAAAAACGCACATTGCCCAAGTAATGAGAAGGGGTGAAAGCAGGGGAATATGCACCGAAAATATGTTGTTGGTCAAATATAAGGACAAGAGGGATGTCCTTATACTGACAACAATTCACGGAGACAGTACCACCTCCGTCCCTGTACGAGGTACCAGTACCCACACCTCAAAACCTAATTGTATCCTGGATTACAATAGGTACATGGGCGGAGTGGATCTTTCAGATCAGGTACTGAAGCCGTACAGTGCCCTGCGGAAAACAAAAATCTGGTACAAGAAGCTGGCCGTGTATATCATCCAGATGGCACTGTATAACGCTTACGTGCTATTCCGTTCTACCAGCCAGAGGGGGACATTTATGCACTTTCAAGAGGAAGTCATAAAGGGCCTAATATTTGGGAACCAGCAGGCAGAGGGCCCCAGTACTTCTAGTACTGGCCCCCGTATTGTACCAGGGCAGCATTTTCCTGATGAAATCCCCTCCACTGGAAAAAAGGGCAGGACACAAAAAAGGTGCAAAGTTTGCTATAAAAAGGGAAAAAGAAAGCAAACTATTTTCCAGTGTGACACTTGCCCCGACAAACCCGGCCTATGTATAAAGGAGTGTTTTAAAATATACCACACATCTATGGATTATTAGGTTCATAATTTCACCGTGCTTCGGGGGTCTTGCTAATGCCACATAGCACCCACCATTCATTCCACCAGAATCTGAGCCGCAAAATCCCAAAATCACTCCTTCCCTTCTGAGTCCTCCCATGCACCCAACTGGTATTTTTTGGTCACATGTGAGGCATTGCCGTACTCGGGAGAAATTGGGGCACAGATTTTGGGGTGCTTTTTCTCCTTCATACCTTCTGAAAATGAAAAATTTTGAGCCAGAACTGCATTTTTGTGTAAAAAAAATGTAATTTTTCATTTTCACTGCCCAGTTGTACCAAAATTGGTGAAACCCCTGGGGGTTTGAAATGTACACTATACCCCTAGATGAATTCCCTGAGGGGTGTAGTTTGCAAAATGGGGTCACTTGTGGGGGGGTTCCACTGTATTGGTGCTTTGGGGGTCTTGCTAATGCGACATAGCACCCACCAACATTCCACCAGAATCTGTGCTGCAAAATCCAAATATCACTCCTTCCCTTCTGAGTCCTGCCATTTTTTGGTCACACATGAAGCATTGCCGTACTCGGGAGAAATTGGGGCACAGATTTTGGGGTGCTTTGTCTCCTTCATTCCTTGTGAAAATGAAAAATTTTGAGCCAGAACTGCATTTTTGTGTAAAAAATTTAATTTTTCATTTTCACTGCCCAGTTGTACCACAATTGGTGAAACCCCTGGGGGTTTGAAATGTACATTATACCCCTAGATGAATTCCCAGAGGGGTGTAGTTTGCAAAATGGGGTCACTTGTGGGGGGCTTCCACTGTATTGGTGCTTTGGGGGTCTTGCTAATGCGACATAGCACCCACCAAAATTCCACCAGAATCTGAGCTGCAAAATACAAAAATCACTCCTTCCCTTCTGAGTCCTGCCATGCACCCAAATGGTATTTTTTGGTCACATGTGAGGCATTGCCGTACTCGGGAGAAATTTGGGCAAAGATTTTGGGGTGCTTTGTCTCCTTCATTCCTTGTGAAAATGAAAAATTTTGAGCCAGAACTGCATTTTTGTGTAAAAAAATGTAATTTTTCATTTGCACAGCCCAGTTGTATCAAAATTGGTGAAACCCCTGGGGGTTTGAAATGTACACTATACCCCTAGATGAATTCCCTGAGGGGTGTAGTTTGCAAAATGGGGTCACTTGTGGGGGGCTTCCACTGTATTGGTGCTTTGGAGGTCTTGCTAATGCGACATAGCACCCACCAAAATTCCACCAGAATCTGAGCTGCAAAATACAAAAATCACTCCTTCCCTTCTGAGTCCTGCCATGCACCCAAATGGTATTTTTTGGTCACATGTGAGGCATTGCCGTACTCGGGAGAAATTGGGGCACAGATTTTGGGGTGCTTTGTCTCCTTCATTCCTTGTGAAAATGAAAAATTTTGAGCCAGAACTGCATTTTTGTGTAAAAAATTTAATTTTTCATTTTCACTGCCCAGTTGTACCACAATTGGTGAAACCCCGGGGGGTTTGAAATGTACATTATACCCCTAGATGAATTCCCTGAGGGGTGTAGTTTGCAAAATGGGGTCACTTGTGGGGGGCTTCCACTGTATTGGTGCTTTGGGGGTCTTGCTAATGCGACATAGCACCCACCAAAATTCCACCAGAATCTGAGCTGCAAAATACAAAAATCACTTCTTCCCTTCTGAGTCCTGCCATGCACCCAAATGGTATTTTTTGTTCACATGTGAGGCATTGCCGTACTCGGGAGAAATTGAGGCACAGATTTTGGGGTGCTTTGTCTCCTTCATTCCTTGTGAAAATGAAAAATTTTGAGCCAGAACTGCATTTTTGTGTAAAAAAATGTAATTTTTCATTTGCACAGCCCAGTTGTATCAAAATTGGTGAAACCCCTGGGGGTTTGAAATGTACACGATACCCCTAGATGAATTTCCTGAGGGGTGTAGTTTGCAAAATGTGGTCACTTGTGGGGGGCTTCCACTGTATTGGTGCTTTGGGGGTCTTGCTAATGCGACATAGCACCCACCAAAATTCCACCAGAATCTTAGCTGCAAAATACAAAAATCACTCCTTCCCTTCTGAGTCCTGCCATGCACCCAAATGGTATTTTTTGGTCACATGTGAGGCATTGCCGTACTCGGGAGAAATTGGGGCACAGATTTTGCAGTGCTTTGTCTCCTTCATTCCTTGTGAAAATGAAAAATTTTGAGCCAGAACTGCATTTTTGTGTAAAAAAATGTAATTTTTCATTTGCACAGCCCAGTTGTATCAAAATTGGTGAAACCCCTGGGGGTTTGAAATGTACACTATACCCCTAGATGAATTCCCTGAGGGGTGTAGTTTGCAAAATGGGGTCACTTGTGGGGGGCTTCCACTGTATTGGTGCTTTGGGGGTCTTGCTAATGCGACATAGCACCCACCAAAATTCCACCAGAATCTGAGCTGCAAAATCCAAAAATCACTCCTTCCCTTCTGAGTCCTGCCATGCACCCAAATGGTATTTTTTGGTCACATGTGAGGCATTGCCGTACTCGGGAGAAATTGGGGCACAGATTTTGGGGTGCTTTGTCTCCTTCATTCCTTGTGAAAATGAAAAATTTTGAGCCAGAACTACATTTTTGTGTAAAAAATTTAATTTTTCATTTTCACTGCCCAGTTGTACCACAATTGGTGAAACCCCGGGGGGTTTGAAATGTACACTATACCCCTAGATGAATTCCCTGAGGGGTGTAGTTTGCAAAATGGGGTCACTTGTGGGGGGGTTCCTAACTTTTAGCATCTTATGGTGCCTAGAATCCTACATGGTGCCTAAAAAATAATCTCATAAAAAGGAGGCTCCAAAATCAAGTAGGTGCTCCTTCTATTATGAAGCCTGTGGTTTGGTCAACGTGCACACTAGGGCCACATATAGGATATTTATGAAAACAAAATAATTGGGGGAATCAATTTTTAGTCACATTTCTCTAGTAAAATCTACTGTGTTCCTTAGAAAAATGTATTAAAATTGCAAATCTGCAAAAAAAAATGAAATTTTGAAATTTCACCTACACTTTGTTTTAATTCCTATGAAACACCTAAAGGGTTAACAAACTTCCAAAATGCTGTTTTGAATACTGTGAGGGGTGCAGTTTTTGAAATGGCATCATTTATGGGGGTGTCTCACATACAAGTCCCTCAAAGTCACATCAGAACTGAACTGGTCCCTAAAAAAATCAGTGTTTGAAATTTTCTTGAAAAATAGGAATTTGGTACTCACCGATAATTCCCTTTCTCCGAATCCGAAGGGGACACTGAAGTACTACGCTGGGGATAGTGTGGTGTTATGGAGGAGTTGGCACTTTAAGAACTTGAAGTGTGGTGTGGCTCCTCCCCCTCTATCCCCCCCTCAGACTCCAGTCTTAGTTACTGTGCCCAAAAGGAGAAAAGAGACCAGGAAACCTCTGACAGAGAGAGAGAGAGAATGAAAACAAGACACCGAAACAAAAATAAGTCAAAAGAACTTACATACAGACCATCGCATGCAACACAACCTGGCCACATGCGACCTGTAAAAACCCCTCCCTTACCAGAAGACCAGTGCCGGGAGGGCGCTCAGTGTCCCCTTCGGATTCGGAGAAAGGGAATTATCGGTGAGTACCAAATTCCTATTTTCTCCTTCATCCTCTGGGGACACTGAAGTACTACGCTGGGGACGTCCCAAAGCCATCCCCACGGGCGGGAAGGCGCTGGGCATCCTGAAGCACCGCGCGGCCAAACCTAGTAGAGGATGCCGCGAAGGTGTCAAACCTATAAAACTTAATAAAGGTATTGGGCCCAGACCAAGTGGCTGCCCTACATACCTGAGAAAGAGACACCCCCCTGGCCGCCGCCCAAGAAGGTCCCACCGAACGGGTGGAATGAGCCGAAACTCTAGTAGGCGGAGGCCGGGAGGCCTGAACATAAGCTTGTTTAATGGTTAGACAAATCCACCTGGCCAAAGTTTGCTTGGTAGCCGGCCAACCACGTTTTGCGGAACAGTATAGGACAAACAGAGAATCCGACTTCCTGAGATCCTTGGTTCTGTCCACATAAACCTGCAAAGTTCTGACCACATCCAGTGAAGCGAACTCTCCTGTCAAGGCCGGAACCACGATTGGCTGATTAAGATGATAAGCCGTCACCACCTTTGGCAAGTAATCCAATCTAGTCCGGAGTTCCGCCCTATCTGAGTGGAACACCAAATACGGAGAACGACATGAGAGAGCACTGAGGTCAGACACTCGTCTAGCCGATGCCAAAGCCAGTAAGATCACCGTCTTCCAGGTAAGTAAACGTAAATCAATAGATTCTAAAGGCTCAAACACCTCCGACTTGAGATAGTCCAGCACCAAAGGAAGATCCCAAGGTTCTTCCGGAGGTCTTACCGGAGGCTGCAGCCTTAGAACCCCATTCAAAAATGTTTGTATTTCCGGCATCAAGGCTAATCGCCTATGAAAGAAAACCGACAAGGCGGACACCTGGACCTTAAGGGACCCTAAACGAAGGCCCGCCTCAAACCCTGATTGCAGAAAACTCAACAATCGGGACAAAGAAAAAACAGCTGTAGGGCACTTGTGTCGTTCACACCACGACACATAAGCCTTCCAAATCCTGTAATAATGCCGGGAAGTAACCTCCTTCCTGGCTCTCATCATTGTGGGAATGACCTCTTTAGGTACCCCACGCCTACTCAGCAGCTCGGCCTCAACAGCCACGCCGTCAAACGCAGCTGCCTTAATTCTTGGTAGACGAATGGTCCCTGTTGCAATAGATCCTCTCTTTGAGGCAGTAGCCAGGGTTGATCTATCAGGAGCCCCTGAAGATCGGCAAACCAAGGCCGACGAGGCCAATTTGGAGCTATGAAAATCACCGTTGCCTTCTCGCGCTTGATCCGTTTGAGTACTAACTGAATCAAGGGTAACGGAGGGAACACATAGATTAGATGGTAATTCCACTCTGCGGTCAGAGCATCCGTCGCCACTGCCTCCGGATCTCGTGACCTGGAACAATACTGAGCCACCTTGCAATTCCGTTTGGATGCCATCATGTCTATCTGAGGTAACCCCCAACGATTGACAATCTGGCCAAACACCTCCGGATGCAGTGCCCACTCCCCTGGGTGCACATCCTGGCGACTTAAGTAGTCCGCTTCCCAATTGTCCACCCCTGGAATGAACACCGCCGAGAAGGCCAGAGAATTCCTCTCCGCCCATTGAAGGATCGGGCGTACCTCCTGCATAGCTGCCCGACTGCGCGTTCCACCCTGTCTGTTGATATATGCCACAGCCGTGGCATTGTCCGACTGAATTCGGATCGGCTTCCCTCTGATGAACAGGTCCGCCTTGAGAAGAGCCAGACGGATAGCCCGAATCTCCAGAATATTTATCGGCAGCCTTGATTCCTGCGGAGACCAACGGCCCTGAAAGTGACGTCCCATCACAACCGCCCCCCAGCCCCTCAGGCTGGCATCCGTCGTGATGATAGTCCACTCCCAGACTCCGAACCGACGCCCCTCCAACAGATTGGCCGTGTGAAGCCACCAGTGAAGGGACAACCGACTGCAGGGTGAAAGAATTACCGTCCTGTACATGTGGACATGCGAACCCGACCACTGTCTCAACAGATCGAGTTGAAAAGTCCTGGAGTGGAAACGGCCGAAAGGCAGAGCCTCGAAGGAGGCGACCATCTTGTCAAGCAACCGAATGCAAAGGTGCACCGACACCCTCCGAGGACGAAGCACCTGCTTCACCAAGTCCTGAATCGAGGCAATTTTCTCCAAGGGAAGGAAGACCCGCTGTACTTCTGTGTCCAGAATCAGTCCAAGAAACAAAATCCTTTGGGAAGGTACCATCTGGGATTTGCCATAGTTTAGAATCCAGCCATGCCGAATCAAGGTCTGACAAGTCACGTGAAGAGCCTGTTCCAGCTGACTCCTGGATCCGGCTTTTATCAACAAATCGTCCAGATACGGAACAATCTTGACTCCTAGTGTGTGGAGAAAGGCAACCATGACTGCCATTACCTTGGTGAAAAGGCGAGGCGCCGATGACAGGCCAAAGGGCAGAGCCCGAAATTGAAAATGTTGGTCCTTGATTGCGAACCGAAGGAACCTCTGGTGTAAGTCGTAAATGGGAATATGTAGATAGGCATCCTTGACGTCCAAGGATGCCAAATATTCCCCCGGTTCCAGACCTGCCACCACCGAGCGAAGCGACTCCATTTTGAATCTGTGGTACATAATGTACTCGTTCAGCTTCTTTAAATTTAAGATCGGCCTTACCGACCCGTCTGGTTTTGGAACCAGGAAAAGAGGAGAATAAAACCCCTCTTTGCGTTGATCGGTTGGGACATGCATTACCACGCCTGCTGATAACAACCGCTGAACTGCTTGGAGTAGTAACTGAGAGTCTTTTTCCGCATGCGGAAGACCCATCGTAAAACACTGTTGAGGAGGAGGACCGGCAAACTCTAGTTTGTATCCCCGAGACACGACTGAGAGAACCCACTTGTCCTTGCAGGATTCTTCCCAGGCCTGCCGGAAATCCAGAAGCCGCGCTCCTACTCTGGGATCCCCCAGGTAGGAGGGAAGGGCGTCATGCCGCGGGCTTTTCTGGCTGCTTGGCGTCTGCACGCCGGGAGCCAGGGTTAGCGGCGGAGGTGGCGGCGCCAAAGCCTCTACCTCTACCACGGCCCGAGGTAAAGGAACCTCTGGACTTACCTCTAAATTTCGGGGCCCCTCGAAAGGAGCGAAAAGCCGGACCCTGGTAAGGTTTTTTCGGAGGAGGCGCTGAGGAAGGGAGGAAGGTAGATTTACCCCCTGTCGCCTGAGCAATTAATCTATCCAGCTCTGGGCCAAAAAGAACATCCCCCGTAAAGGGAAGAGCTTCCACTGCTTTTTTTATATCCGCCTCCGCCTGCCAAGACTTAAGCCACAAAGACCGTCTGGCTGTAATAGACAGAGCCGAGATCCTTGCCACCAGTGAAGCCGAATCCCTGGCCGCCTCTCCAATATATGCCGCGGATTCCCGCATTTGATCAGCCAACTGAGCTAACTCCTCAGGAGGCCTCTGCTCCTCCAAGCCCCTGGACAAATCCTCTGCCCATTTCTCCATGGCCCTGCTGACCCAGGAGATAACAAAAATAGGACGCAAAGAGACCCCAGCCGTAGAAAAGATGTGCTTAAGCCCCGCCTCCAAACGCCTATCTGGCGCCTCCTTCAGGGCCACCGCTCCCGGAATGGGAAGCGCTGCCTTCCTTGAAAGCTTAGAGACGGAAGCGTCCGCTAACGGCGGGTTCTCCCATTTCGCCCTGGCTTCCGGGGCAAAAGGGTAAGACGCCTTAAAGCGCCTGGATAACTGAAATTTTTTCTCAGGCACTTTCCAAATGTCCAACAGAGGCTTCTCCAACTCTATGGACTCAGGAAAAGTTACCGCAGCTTTAACAGGACGGCCAAAAATAGAAACCGGAGCAGGAGGTTCTTGCTCAGCAACATTAAGAGTCACCTTAATAGCCTGAATCAAGGCCTCTAAACCTTGAGCCTCATCCTGAACACCCTGCTATTCATCCACAGGTGCAAAGGTATCATCCAACACCTGACACTCCCCCTCCTCTAGAGGGTTAACTTCCTCCTCATCAGAGGTATCAATCCTCAAAACCAAAGGAGCACCCTTTTTTTAGGTGGAGGGGGGGCGCTGGACTGTGTAGGCATAACGGTGGATTGTACCAGCGAATCCACTGACCTAATCAACTCTCTTGCCCATGAAGGCTCAGCAGAAGACATAGTAGACAGATGAGAATGTAAAATCTCCCTGTCCCTACGAGACGCTGCCAGCTCAGAAGCTAAGGTAGCTAACACACTTGTAACCCCTTCAGCATTAAGGAGAGCAGCTTGCTGTTGAACAGCCCCTCCTTTATAGCAATCCTTACACAGTGACACACCTTTCACATGTTGTGTAAATTGCTGATTACACTGAGTGCAGGTGAACAGCTTCTGAGAAGCCTTAGAGCCAGAAGCTTTTGTTGCCATAATGCAATCCAATACAAACACTTCCTTCACTCAGCACACTCTAACACAGCCACACAGATAGCAGTGTAAACCCAGCAGTGTAAAAGAAGGAAATACAATAGGGGGAGAGGAGCTCACCTTCCCCGAATTAGCCCACCTGAATACTCCAAGCGGGGACTCCTAAAAAGGAGAACCCCTTCACTCACCCAGCGCAGTGACACAGTCTGTCCAGTCTGGGATGAAAAACGCTTTGCTGTCCTGAAGCAGAAGGGCTCTGAAGAGGCACAACAAACAGAGGAAGGCAGCGTGGGCTTTAGGAAGGCAGCGTTTGCCGCACTGAGGATTTTTAACCTGGAGGAGACGCCCATGACACGCCTCCTCCTTCCTCCGTCCCAGCGCGCGCTGAGGACAGCGGCGCTGAGACACAGTCTGCCCCTCAGCTGGACCAGCGCGTGACTCTGATCCAGCAGTCACCCGGCGCCCAGCGCCCCAGTCCTGATCTCTCCGGCGGGTGACTAGCCAACGGAGCAGTAACACAAGCCGCGAGCGGCTGTGGCTGCTTCCCCACACCTAGAGTGCAGGCGGCTGAGGTCAGCAGCGTGCACCGCACGCAGTGCCGCTCTGACCTCCCAGAGAGCTTTATACACACTGCAGGCAGCCAGTCTAACACTCAGGCTGCCTGCACACTTCTATATAAAACAAAAAACGGACAACCAGAGACCCCTGCGGGAGCCTCTTGCCCAGGGATCCTACTCCTCCGGGCACTAAACTAAGACTGGAGTCTGAGGGGGGGATAGAGGGGGAGGAGCCACACCACACTTCAAGTTCTTAAAGTGCCAACTCCTCCATAACACCACACTATCCCCAGCGTAGTACTTCAGTGTCCCCAGAGGATGAAGGAGAAATTTGAGAATTTGCTATTCATATTTTAAGCCTCCTAGTGTCCAAAAAAATTAAAAGGAGGTTGAAATAATGATGGCAACATAAAGTAGACATATGGTCTATGTTAGTTATTAACTATTTTGAGTGGTATGATTATTTGTCTCACAAGCAGAAAATTTAACATTTTGAAAATTGCAAAATTTTCCATTTTTTTAAGACATTTTGGTATTTTTCACAAAAAAACACAGACTGTATCGACGAAAATTTACCACTAACTTGAAGTACAATGTGTCACGAGAAAACAATCTCAAAATCACTGGGATAAGTAAAAGCAAAAAAAAGTTATCCCCACTTAAGTGATACCTGTCAGATTTGAAAAAAAGGGCTCTGTCAGGAAGGCAAAAACTGGCTGCGGCGGGAAGGGGTTAAAACCAACTTGTCTAAAACCACATTCAGGTCTGTCCAATTTATCAGCAGGTAGTTAGCTGAAAATGACCATTATATATTTCCAAGATTTATAATGTATGATGTTTTACTGTCTAGATTTGTATGTCTATTTTATAAATTATATGAATTTTGAAAATGTGATGTTGCATGTAATAGCTAGTTACTACAGATAAGAGCCATGTGTCCATGTGATATTATTATCTGATATTATTATATACCTTTTATTTCCGAAAGTTCCCTCTGAATCATCCTGCGCTTGTCCTTACCAACGCCCGCGGATAGTAAGAATTTAACCCCATAAGCGCAAATTATAAATAGTAAAAAAACAAGATGCAGTACCTATATTCTGTATTATTAATTCAAATGCCACCCATTGTTATTTACTAATAACTACTGTACCTCATTTTATGTGTAACTAATGTCTTACACACCAAGTTGATAATAAGTAATTCTCGTAGAAAGTTTAAAGCAGAGGTCAGAGAGAAAAAACTTTTTTACATAAAAGCAATAACTATATTTTATCAAAGATTTTATTGCAGAAACTCCAGAGACTCCTTATAATTTGCCCTACTGTACAATCTCTAATTTTCTTTACTGTAATGATAAATAGCGATAGCAACTGCTGATCCAATTAGAGCACTTCTCACCGGAACAAATATCCCCTAATCCTCCTGGAATCATCCCTTGTGGCTCCTTCCAGTAGCCTCCCTCATTTTCTAGTTCATAATGAGATGCTCTCGGAGGAACAGAATAACAGTTCCAGAACTCTAGAGACAGCTTCATCACATCCAAAAGGTCTCTATAGAAAAATCCTCATTACAATCCAGGATCTCCCAGTATTTCTATCAGAAGTTATCTGCATAAAAAGACAGAACAGATATTCAGATAGTAAGTGCATTAAAACAGATTAACACAGTGTTAAGTGTGTTCTTTTTAAAGTATAATTCACAATACTTTCTGCTAGCATCCATAATAGTACAGTAATTGGTCAAATGTGATGTCACTCAGAGGTGGCGGAGGACTTTGTGTAATAAAATAAATCATATATAAATTTAGATGGCATTCATTAAGAGTGAATCATCATGTGAGTTCAGAGGCATCTATGCACCTGCACATACGGTACTGCAATTCTGCATGGAAAGAATCTTATGTTAATATAATATATATTATAGTAATAAATGTAATATGATCCAAGTTGCTTGACATGCAGGACTTTGGGTGAGAATGCCCATATTTTTAAAACGTCTTTCATTTAAAGGCAGCACGGACAGTGTAACTGTTAGCATTTCTGCCTCCCAGTGCTGAGGTCATGGGTTCAATTCCCACCTTGAACCTAACTGTGTGGAGTTTAAATGTTCTCCCCGTGCCTGCAAGTTTTTGCTCTGTGTACTTCGGTTTCATTCCCCAATCCAAAAATATGATGTTAGGTTAATTTGCTCCCAACAAAATGAACCCTAGAATGTCTGTGTGTACATGTACATGTTGTAGGGAATATAGATTGTAAGCTCCACTAGGGCAGGGACTGATGGGAATCAAGGGTGTAACAACCATAGGTGCAAGGGGTGCAGCTGCTATGGGGCCCAGAGCTAAAGGGGGCCCATCTTTACTGTCTAAGTAATATGTTTTACAGACATTTATCACCATCAGCTGCTAAATATGGGGCCCTTACAAACTTTTGCTATGGGGCCTATGAATATCTAGTTACGCCCCTGATGGGAATGTTCAAATATTCTCTGTCTAGGACATGGGTCCTCAAACTGCGGCCCTCCAGATGTTGTGAAACTACAAATCCCAGCATGCCTTGCCACCGTTTTGCTATAAGGGAGTGTTAAAACTGTGGCAAGGCATGCTGGGATTTGTAGTTTCACAACATCTGGAGGGCCGCAGTTTGAGGACCCATGGTCTAGGAGGTCGACATGCATGATTTTATTTTTAAACAAACTAGTTCATACTTTACCATGCTAGTGGGCATAAAGGGAGAAAAAATAGTTCTCCATTCTCCAAATCATGGCGAGTGTCAACCTTTTTTGTATGAGTCGACTGACTTTTGGCCAACAGCAGTCGACCTTTTGACTGTTGGCCTAGACACCTTTGAGCTAACAACCCATACACACGTCCCCTGCCTGCGTTTGCATCGAACCGTAATGCGATTGCACAGGATGTCAGCCACCCACCCCTGGGAGGCACTGGCCCACCTGCATACCCATATGAATGCCCAGCGTTTTCATTGGGAGGCCCATAAAACCCTGGGTGTACCCATGGGCTAGCCCCATTCCCGTCACCATCTGCCCCTGGCTTGCCCCAATGCTTGCGTACGGCTCGGACAACCATGCAAGTCACTGAATAAATTTGCACAGGGGGCTGAAAATGCACAAAATAGATCATGTTCATGCACCGTCCCCAAAAAATCGGGACAGGGCCAAAATCACTATATTGCAAGTCAATAACATTCAACCCCTTTGTTGCAAGATGCCTAGGTGATTTACAATAGTTACTATAAAACACTTTAAAAGTGAAGTTGTTTGCCCTTTTAAATTCCCTTTGTAATCTTTTGTAGTAGGCCATGAAGAACGGCAAATGCTACAACCAGTTGTGTAATTTCTTCCCAGTTGCCCGGAGGCAAGATAAATATTGGTGCCCCATACATACACGCTCCACCTTATATAAATATATGTATGCATTTATGTATGTAGATTATCGAAAATATCTATGGTCCTGCTAGGAGGGGGAGTCAGTCACAGAAGCGATTTTGATGGAGGTGCCCCTTGGGAGCAAAAGCCCGACGGCAGATGACCCCATTGCCTTCCAGAATTACGCCTCTGGCCACAACCATATTGCTGACATTTAAACTGGAGTGGATCAATGAGACAGATGTATTAAGCTGCGCTATGGGGGAGAAGGGGTATTAGCGCACGTTATGTGCACTGATACTGCTTCTTCCCCATGTACAGCAGACCGATATGCAGGGCAAATGAATTGTCAGCAGCGCTCACTTATCATCTTTGACAGCTGCAGGGAGCTGATGCCCTATCCCCAACACAGGGACAGTGCTGTCCCTGCTGCCGCTCTACTGGTGCACTTATTAAGGGGAACTCATGCATGCCCAGCACAGCTGGCCAGAGGGAAGGAAACAGACCATCAATGTGAGCTGATGCGCAGTCTCCTCAAGAGGACAATTCCGGATGGGGGAATTTGTGCTCCCCCGCTTTGGCGAACAAGATGTTAATACATCTTGTCAATGTCCCTTCCTGATTTTCCTCGTTAATTAGGCAAAGCAGGAAGTGTTATAGCGGTACAATAAGCGCCACTATAATACATCTGGTCCGATATATGTAATAAGCTAGTGTTATAACATATTGATAGTGTTTTTAGCAGTGACGGACTAGGCCGCTGAATTGGCCCTGGCATTTCTGCATGTGCCCGACCTTTGTTGCACGTGTGCACACGCTGGGCACTTGCATGTGCTGCCTCTCCTGGCTGCCTCTTCAGGCTCAAGTCCAGCAGCTTCCTCTGTGCGCCAATCAGGAGGCGGAGCCTCCAAGAAATCAGCACGCCTGGCCATCGGCCCCTCTGGCATTTGCCAGAACTGCCAGATGGCCAGTCCAGCCCTGGTTGTTGGTGACAACATCATCATTACTTATCATGGTGTAAGTCTTTCATTACACAAGAGATACTGATCTATATGCAAATAAATCAAGTACTGACTGACCACTATTTACATGTAAATGTCTTTTATGTATTTGTCATATTGTTTTCTTCCACTCTTTCAACTTTTCAGGTGTAAGGAGAAACAAGTTTGCAGTATGCAAAAAGTTACTTAGGAACGTTTAGTGCTGTATAGAATTATCTATCTTACAGTACACAGCAAAACTGACATACAACTGATTCTATTTGAGCCAGTGTATGCACAAGTACTGAAATTACCTGCAGTATAATGGACAATTTATTCTGCTCTGGTATGTGGTTGGGAAAAAATGGACTAGATGTAAAATTCTACGTCAGTGGGCGGTATTCAATGTGAATACTGGGGACGTGCAGCGAATCCTGTTTAGGATTCGCTGCACATTCGCCACTGCTCGCTGCGTTCCGGAGCCTCGCCGGCTCCAGTATTCAACGAGTCAGGGGCTCGCTGCCCCTGACTGGCGAATTTGAGCTCCTGCGGCGGATGCCGCAGGGAGCCTGAGGACGGTGGCAGGCAGGGAGATGGAAGTCTCCCTGCCTGCCCCAGAACGTTTGTGGGGGTGGAGGTGGGCTCCCCGGGAGCCAGGCAGCACAGGCTGCCCCCCGGGGGTGCCAGCAGGGGACCGGGTATATTCACTACACCCGATCATGCATATGTAATGATCGGGTGAAGTGAATATATGAATATCTAATGAGCAGCTCGGCTCCGGCCCCCTGCTGGCTGGTCTGTGTAAAAAAAAAAATTTTAATATACATTCATGTGCTTACAGCACATGAATAAAAATAGCATGCCCCTCCTCAGAATAAAATTCCAGATTTTTTGACACAATTGTAAAAAACAAAACACTTTATTTTAAAAGTTCACCTTCCACTTCACCATAAAAAGATAGCGATTGCTACTCGGTGAATCATGGCGAAAAAAACCTTGAAATGTATTGAATAGGGTGATTCACCGTTTTAGTCAGAAATTCGCCTTACAGCACAAAATCGCCATAAAAACCTGGCGAATCAGTCTCATTGAATACCGCCCAGTGTTGGAGGCTATGTGAGTGGAGCTGCTGCTGCTGGGGCTGTCCATTATCAGTTGGCGTCTGTGTACTGTACGCAATGCAGAGAGCTCTGCTGGCTCGGAGCTCTCTGAATCATGCTGTGCAAGTGGCCCTGGCCAGTACTCAGGCCCACTAATGCCTGAATGATGGCAGGCATGGGGGTAGGGGGGGCAGGTTGTAACTTACACCCCCCCTTCATCTGGGATGCAGTTAAAATCCCGGCGGTCGGGATCCCGGCATTCAGAATCCCGACGCCGGAATCCCGACCGCCGAAATCCCGACCGCCGAAATCCCGACACATTCTCCCTCCGTGGGTGTCCACGACACCCCTGGAGGGAGAATAAATTAGTGTGCCGAGCGTAGAGAGGCACCGGGCCCGCTGCGTGGTGAGCGCAGCGAGCCCGCAAGGGGGGGCGATCCACGTCCCCCCCTTGTCGGGATTTTGGCTGTCGGGATTCCGGCGTCGGGATTCTGAACGCCGGGATCCCGACCGCCGGGATTCAGTACTGAATCCCTTCATCTGGCTGTGCTCATCACAGTCTAATCCTAACCCTAAAATCATCCTAACATCGGTTTATGACACTTACATTATTAGTGAATGTCAGTGATGACATTTAGACCATGTCAACATTTTGAATGTCCACAATACTGTGCCACTGGAAATGTCTGTGTAAATGCATTGGTGTAATATATATCTGCTTTATAAGTAACTCTTAATAAATAAAATAAATAATTGGTATTACACTGCAACATAGTTGAATGTTATGATTAAAGAAAAAAGACACATTACAAGTTTTCAGGTTTTGGAATTTCTTGGATTTAACAGATTTTCTGGCTCAAATTAATTAGCGGAAAGCTGCAGAAAACTTGTGTTACTGATAATCAATAAACATGTAGCATCCTGCTGACTGCTGCTTACCATAGTGATCCTCATTGATCTTACAGCTCCTCTTATGTGAAACATGTAGGACACGAGTCATTTGTTCAGGTTGTGTCTGCACATTCTTCTTATGGATAAAGAAAAATAAGTCAGATAATTAAAGGTATAATACTATTACTGTACATTAATGTGCGTAGTAAAATAGAATGAATATTTGTCTAAAAAGAATAAGATGAAAATACTTACATTGGCCAACTAATCACGTTAATTAATACATTGTTCCATCCTCAAGTTACTTTACTTTAATTCATTATCTGGCTTATACTATATGTGCTATTGAGCAACTAATGTGTTGTTTTTTGATTTTCTGCTTCAAAGTCATGTATCGTATTGTACAATATCAATCATTAAAGGTTTTTATTTCCATTACACCGTGATAGAACACTCTGCATCTTATGCATTAGGTAGAATGTGTATAACAGGGCAAAAAGTAATATCATCTATATATATGTCTAGTGTCTGTGTGTCACTGAAACACCGCCATCTGTTGGCAGCAAGTGAAACTACATCTCTTTCTCTCTCTTACAGAGTCAATCACAAGGTAGCAGCACTTACCAGGCTCATTAAAAATAACAGTGGGAATGTATTCATGCATTTCATGTAAACAATTCTTGGAATTTATATGAAGAGATATAAATATATATATATATATATATATATATATATATATATATATATATATATATATATATATATATATATATATATATATATATATATATATATATATATGACAGGCAAGGGCGTCACTCAGAGACTTTTTTCTTATTGAAAGAATTTCTTTATTGCTTAGGTGAAACCGACACCAGTGTTTCGAGCGTGTAGCTCGTCCTCAGGGTACAACCCAAATGTGGTACAAACACAGCTTAATAAACCCTTGAAGATTCCCGCCAAACAACGAACAAGGAACAAGTACAATCAAATCAGATACATAAAACTCACCTGAGCCAGGCTTATACACCGCTAGTTCTGTGCAGCGTGCGGTCCAGCTGCCGTCAAGACAACGCGAACTTCCGGGTAGCGTCATTAGAACGCTGCCATCCCGGTGAGACGCATGATGTCATCCGGCCATCAGGACTTCCGCCTATATGAACCGCAGCGTTCAGCCAGCTGCAGGGGATCACTAAAATACAAATAAATACTATACATTAACCATTTGTGATCAAAAAGCATTATGAAAACAAATAATGCGTGACAATACTGTAACAAAAATAAAAAATATGAAAAACAACTTCAGTTGTATATGATATATATTGAAACCACATCCCTAGTGCAAAAAATTATTTTTTAGACAAAAACATATAGTAAAAACCATTTAAAAACTGGGATGATGGTACCTGTTGCGGCAATATTAGCTAATAATTTTGAATGTTTTCTGTTATTTGAATATTGCAATATGTCAATACTATAAACACTATTAAAAGTGGTCCCCCACAAACAAGATTTTCTTCAATTAGGAGGGAAACACTTGAAAAGAAAAAAACACTAATTTTATTAGCCACCCTATCATACTTCATATGACTCTACCATCCAGTATCCCCCTATCTTGACTCCTTATTGAATCCTATCATTCAAAGTACCAAATCATATGTTAAGGACACCAACATGTTGATCAAATGTCACTTAGAAAATTGTATATTTAATAGAAAATATAAAAAATACACATATACATCATGTACAATAAAAGAACCCTTCTTGGGGTATCACAAATACACAATTGGTGAACATCAGTGGTAATTGCTCAATTCAGAGATTTCATGGTCACAGATAGAAGGCCCAACGCGTTTCGTCAAATCATGACTTCATCAGGGGAAATTAATTTCACACTGGTGAACCCCTGCTGTATGTGACTGCTCTTATCCTTGCCAATTTACTTTCGGGATTCAATCATATCTGGCAAATATCTTTGATTGGTTATGCCAAACTAGGAATATCCCTTATTTTTTCTGATTGCTTGAAGCGTACCGGATTATTTCTGAGACACCTGACTCCTAAGTATTTTTTGTACTGAACATTCATAGTTACTGCTGATTGCAATTTCTGCCCCTGATGAAGTCATGATTTGACGAAACGCGTTGGGCCTTCTATCTGTGATCAAGAAATCTCTGAATTGAGTAATTACCACTGATGTTCACCAATTGTGTATTTGTGATACCCCAAGAAGGGTTCTTTTATTGTACATGATGTATATGTGTACTTTTTATATTTTATATTAAATATACAATTTTCTAAGTGACATTTATTGTTCATTAGCGCACTCTGATCTCCCCCCCTTTTTCTTATGTCTATTTGACTGGGTCTTGTCTAGCAGAGGACCCTTCAGAGATGCTGCTCTCATTCCATTAGCGCAGGAAAGGGCCTCTCCTTTGTGTATATATATATATATATATATATATATATATATATATATATATATATATATATATATATATATATATATATATATACAAAAAGAAAAGGGGGGTCAGCGCCAAGTATATTGTACAACAGGAGAGATGAGGTTTATTGTATAATCTTGACAAATTACTCCCCCTATGTGTATGGGGTGTCTGCACAGGTCCTATTGAAGACGGTGGTGTACCACCTCTACGGAAAATAGGTATAATAAAACGTGCTAAGAACCCGGCGACTATAGTAAAGGACTAAGAATATTATAAAAAAATTATAGAAATTTGTAAAAAATAAAAGGAATTTATTTTTACATATATACAATAATAAAAATACAATAATTGAGGGTTGGTATATAAAAAATATATAAAGGACGGGGATAAGATATCAACAAGATCCCAAACAATGGGGGAAGAAACAGACACGGTATAAACAGTTGCTAAATGAGTAAAAGGTACAGTGTTACAGCTAAAACCAAAATAGATAAAAGGTCAAATACACAATAAGAATAAAAAAACGCAATGTAAAAGATGGCTTAAGTGCAATGAGAACGGATTTCAGCTTCTGACGAAGTTTACATGACGAAACGCGTTGGAGCGTGGCCTGGCGTTGATCGTTCTTGAAGGAGTGTAACCTCTCCAACTGTGCCGCCTGAGGCTTATGCGGTATACATCAGCGGTGTGTGAAAACCCCTGCCTGTGGTACGTGACCCATCTGTATTGCACGTGAATTTTATCACCATTTTAAACATTAAAAACAATACTTGCACTATGGAGAACAAAACTGTGACCTGTGGATCCAGGTACTGTGGGAGCTGCCGGTTCAAAGCAAGAACCCAGAGTGCATCTGAAATCCTTCTTGGGACTTGTAGTTCCTCATTGAAGACAGAGGATTTGTGCACCAGATATTTGTGATTTATATATATATATATATATATATATATATATATATATATATATATATATATATATATATATATAGATCAAAGTACCTGTGTTTGAAGACAGGTGGTGTTGCTGATATCACTCTGTCCACACTGTTGCTAAAGTGTAAGCAATTAAGAAAATAATACCAGGGAGCACTTACGGTACACCAGAGCTGGAATTAGTAGCACAGCAAGCATCTAAAGGGTAGATGAAACCAACAAGAAACCAACAAGCAAGCAGAAGCTATAACCGGCGTCAGGGTCTGGGTCTGCAGTGAATATAACAGGAGCAAGCACCAATCAGCACTGCTGGAGAGGCACAAGCCTCCTGGAGCACAGATTACCTCCAGGTGAGCTGCCAGACCAGATAATCAGGCAACAGCCTTGTATGCAGAACAATCACACAGAATAGAGCTGCAATAGCACAGACTCACCACCAGAGGCCACCAGAGAACATGAGAATTCCGGAATGCTGAGAGAAACATAAAAAAATTAAGCCACCGTGGTGGCTCATGACACACGACATCCGTACAAAAGTTTCTTAAAGGAATCTTCAGAAAAAAATGCATAAAAGTAATTAGTCAAATCCTTAGGTTATGTAGAGGGGGACATGATTCACTTCTATTTTTACACATATTTTATGACTGGTAGCCTCATACAGTATACTGGTTTGCCTATTAAACTGACCATACATCATTTTAGCTAGTCTTCGACCATCATCCCAAATCTCATCAGAGTGCCATGACACCCATTTTTTGAACCATTGCCTTAGCACATTTTTCTTTTATCATTTTACAGAATTTATTATACAAACATTATTCAATTATGATACAGACAACATTTAACCTTGATCATGTAAATTGTAACTACAATTTCACCAAGAATCTGTGTAATAAATAAAAGACCAAACCTCTAGTACAGTGATGGCTAACCTTGACACTCCAGCTGTTGTTGAACTACACATCCCAGCATGCCCTGATACAGTTTTAGTATTTGGCCATGCTAAAACTGATGCAGGGCATGCTGGGATGTGTAGTTCAACCACAGCTGGAGTGTCAAGGTTAGCCATCACTGCTCTAGTATGTGATCAGACTGTATTATCTAGACTGCATTATATAGATTAAAAACACAACTCACCTGAATTGGACACTTGATAAATACATAACTTTAGGGATTGTCTGTTAGAAATATATTGAACTAGAAATCATTTAAATACTACAGACAGGCTTCTGGCTTGCAAAATTAGAATTGAAGTTAGAAACTGACTTCCGGCACAAAGCCAATATAGATTTACAGAGATGCAAGGGTGAAATCTCAAACTATATTAACAGCTGCAATATTCTTTTTGATTTCAGAACTGTATTTAAAGAGCATTTCCCATGATTTAGCAACATCATGTGCAGCATACATACTGTTTGGACAAAAGATTCTCATGGTTTTACTGCAGTTAATAGGCTTACATATTTTTATTATATAGAGTAGTTGAGTTAGAGTTTTTTTGTTTCAAATCTGAAAACATCATAACATTTGTAACATGTGACATGGAGTTGCCTGTGGCAAGTTAATTACTATACTAGTTAGGAGCATAGTGCCACCACCAGCATGTCCAACGAATATTGGTTCCCACACATACTCCTCCCCTTAAATTATGATTAGCACAAGAGACACTTGGGGTGGTATTCAATTGTTTTTCACCAGCATTTCAGATTGCTATCCCTGGGGGGGGGGGGGGGGGGGGTGAGCTGAAATGTGTGAATGTGTGGCTAAACCTGACCATATAGAGCGCAATGCAAAAAAAAGATTTAAGACGAAATAAGTCACCACAGAGATCTTCATTGAGAACTGGCTCATTAAGTTGTTTGGGAAGGATGCATTTACACCACAATTCTCAATAGAACGAGCCCATCGACTCCCAGCTTGCCCATTACCACCAGGCTTTCCTCCCAGAACTATTATAGCACGCTGTCTGCACTATAAGGATCGGGATACCATTTTGCTGTTAGCTCGGGTAAAAGGCCCTTTAAATCTGGATGGACAGAATATACTTGTCTTCCCGGACTTTGCTCAGGAAGTACAGAAAAACTTTTCCCAGTTTATACAAGTAAAGAAAAAACTCTGGGACCGCAGTATACAGTACTCAATGTTATTTCCAGCCAGATTATGGGGCAGATTTATTAAGCTTGGAGAAGAGATAAACTGGAGATAAAGTGGAGAAAAGGTAAAAGGAGATAAAGCACAGCCAATCAGCTGTGTTTAAAAAAGACAGTTGGGAGTCGATTGGCTGGTGCTTTATCTCCTTTTACCTTTTCTCCGCTTTATCTCCAGTTTATCTCTTCTCCAAGCTTAATAAATCTGCCCCTAAGAGTGATCTTTAACAGTATTACATATTTCTTTACATCGCCGAAAGAAGCTGAGGATTGGCTGGAGAAACAGCCATAGGTTACATTTAGAAATACCGTGTAATTTATGCTGGAGATGATTAATTAAGGTTGCAGAGATGTAAATCAGGAATATAACAACTTGGAGGGATGGAGTGAAGGGTGAGAGAGGATGTGGTGGGATGGGGGTTTCTTTTGTTGTTTTGTTTTTTCTCCCCCATCTGACTCCACCCAGTTCCTCCTACCTCTAGTCCCCCGTAGCGGGAGATGTTAGGGCCTAATATGTTGATTTTTGAGAGGAGATCCTGCTGAAGACAGTGTAGTGGTCCTTGCATACCACTATCCCCTGACCAAATGTTTGTTTTTCTTGTTTATTTCTTCGTTTGAAATTATGATGTGTTTTTTTTTCTTTTTTTCTTTGTGGGGTATGGGTATACCTTAAATTTCAGGGTTATACAGGGAGGGTAAGGGGTTTCTTTTTTCTTTTTTGTACAATTACAATTATTACTTATGTGCGTGTCTATGATACCCCTCTATATGGAATAGGTCAGAGGAGTAATAATATAGGTTGTAAACATAGAAAGAACCTAAGAGTATTTAGTGATATGACGGGAGTATGGAGGATATTTACTTTTATTATCTTTGATTGTTTATTTAGTTAGCTCCCTTGAATACTATAAAATATACATATACAGTATATAAATAAAATTAGACTTTTACTTTTTAAATTAGTATTGGAGTAGGTGAAATCCATTTGCTTGGTTGGAATGTAAGGGGGCTAAATGATAGAATCAAGAGGTCATTGGTACTGTCGCAGATAAAGAAATATAAATCTGATGTAATATGTTTGTTTGAAACCCATATGTTTGGAAGTAAAGTGTTATCACTTAAAAAACCCTGGGTTGGGCATATTTTTCATTCTACCTTTTCCAGCAATGCGAGAGGGGTATCAGTAATGGTCAGGAAGTCGGTACAGTTTCAGCTGGAGCAGAGTGAAATTGACACATTAGGTAGATATATTTTTTTGCCGGCATATATTAACTGTAAATTAATACATATACTGACTGTATATGGTCCCCAGCCATATTCAAATGAGGTTTTGCGGCAAGCAGTTAAATTCATTGCTAACTCGCCCATGACCCCTACAATATGTATAGGAGATTTTAATAATGTAATGAATGCAGACATAGATAGGTGGAGAGAAGTAGATAAAAATGGATTGATATCCTCCCCCACTGCATTTGCACGTTTTATGACAGAGATGGGTTTGGTGGATGTGTGGAATATAGATGTTAGAAAATTATCTTGCTATTCAGTGACATTTCATACTCTCTCGAGAATAGATCTAGCTTTAATTTCCCCAGATTTAATCCCAGATGTAGTATTAATAGATTATTTATCGAGAGGAATCTCGGACCACTCTCCAATATCCCTCAGCATTAGGACAAACCCAGAGCTGGGGATGAAACTATGGAAGCTTAATCCGTTTTGGTTGACTCTTATAGGAGAGGGGCTAGATTTGGTTTCATCATGGGAGGGATTTCAAATAGATAATTTGTCATATTCTGACCCTAGTATAAAACACGATGCCTTTAAGGCATATATGCGAGGTTTATTTATTAAATGTATATCCCAGATTAAGACAGCTAGTAGAAGGGAAGAAGAGAGATTGAAAAGAGAGAGTAAGCAGTTGGAAGCTCAATACATAGCATCACAACTACACGCAGATAGAATAATATGGCAGGATGCACAAAGGGAATGGGTGGACTGTTTATATGAAAAATCAAGACGCCGGCTGCTTTTTTCTGGGCATGAGAAATATTTCCATGCCGAGATAAACGGCAGCTATTTGGCATATCTGGCTCGCACGGATACTGCCAATAATAATATATTTCAAGAAATAAAGAAATTGGACAGACAAATATGCTACTCAGGGGTGGAGGTGGCAGGGGTATTTCGTGACTTTTATGCTTCCATGTACTGTACTCCGATATACAGTTGGAGAATTACTTGGAGACAATGAAACTTCCACATTTATCAAATGTGGAGGCTGAGGCTCTGGATGCTCCGTTTACAATACAGGAAATAGAGGCTGCTATAGCATCACTTCCTGCCGCAAAAGCCCCTGGGTGTGATGGGTTCCCAACTGAGGTGTATAAATTATTTAGGAAATTTTTTGCTCCATATTTGTTGAATTTGTTTAATACACTTCTTGACGGGGGATGTCTCCCAGCATCCATGGTGGAAGCAAATATCATTGCAATATTAAAACCAGGAAAGGAACCTACAGCTCCTGAATCATATCGTCTGATCTTGTTGTTGTCAACAAAAATATTGGCAAAAGTATTAGCGGCTAGATTGAGTGCAGTTATCGAGTCTATAATCCATCAAGACCAAACTGGTTTTATGCCAGGTAAATCTACTAGCCAGAACTTGCAGAAACTATTCTGCCATCTTCAGAGAGGGAACTCGGCAGAGTCAGGGGCAGTGATGGTGTCACTTGACGCTGCCAAGGCCTTTGACTCTGTCGAGTGGAGGTATTTATGGGGCGTTCTTAGAAAGTTTGCATTTGGGCCAAGATTTATAAACTTTGTACAATTGCTATACTCTAATCCTAGGGCTAGAGTGACTATAAATGGCTATACATCGGATACATTCCCATTGGATAGAGGGACTAGGCAGGGATGTCCCCTCTCCCCTGCATTATTTGCCATTGCTAATGAGCCTCTTGCATGTCTATTAAGAGAAGCAGAAGGGGTCAGGGGGATTAGAATAGGAGGAAAAGTTGAGGTGGTGGCTTTATATGCGGATGATGCATTACTCTTTTTTAAAGATGCAGAAGGCTCGCTTAGAACAGCATTTCAGATAATAAAAGAATTTGGTAAATATTCTGGAATATTGACTAATTGGGAAAAGTCACATATATTCCCCATATCCGGTCAGATTCCTGAAACTGAACCTATAGTTCAAGATTTAGGCCCTTATTCTGATTGATGCGGACTTTACCGCATTCTTACGGATCGCGTCTTTTCGCCGTCTGCGCATGCGTGGAGAACGCAACGCGCATGTGCCACGCCTAGACTCCGTACCAGTTCGGCAAAATCCCGTCCAAAACTGTTGCCCGCAATCAGTCGGGAAATATGGGCGTATTATGGGCGTCATGCGGAATGGCACATGGGCGTAGTTTCAAAGTGGGCAAAACGGGGCGGAAACATGGGCGGACACGGGGGAGTACACTTATGTTGGGGGGCGTACATTCGGAAACCACTCCGAATGCACGCGATCAAAAAGGGCAGAAATGTGCGGTGTCCACAAGTGTACTATTGCTTTGCGTACACCACTCGTTCATGCGGTAGGCGAACGTACGCCTAATGACTACAACCATTAACACCTGAACCCAATAGAATCTACTCCTTTACTCATTACTCACTAATAGGACGCTTGTCAGTGCTTTAATTGAAACCATTGCACTTCAATTGCTGTAAGGGTTAATGTGTGCAATGCATGTGTTAGGCATGCTTGTAAGGATATATTGGAATCTAATTGATTCCAATTCCAAATAAGCAGTTTTTTATGAGGATAGGTAATTGAATAAGTGGGTCATGTGATGTATAGCAGAAGATACTTCATAGTGGGTTGTTTGGCGTAAATACTCCGCTTACGTGCGGTAGCACCGCTTGGCTCCCGTTCGGATGCGGTATTCCCGAGCATACTCTGTAATACTCTGTAATACCGTGCCGAATCTGAGTGTTTCTCCCGCACACGCATGGTTTGTATGTCGTCCGTAAACACGCCCTGTTCTTAAAGAGTGAGTCCGTCCGAATGCGGAGGACACGTGGGCGTTTCTACGGACGATGGCCGCACGCGGCAAAACACCGTGGCGTGCGGACCGCACCGTAAGAATGCGGGAATATCCGCACCGATCAGAATAAGGGCCTTAAAATGGACGACCAGGTTTAAATATTTAGGGGTGTGGATCACACCAAAGGCTACCCAGTATGTAACACAAAATATAGATCCTATAATATTAAATTTAGGGATAGAGCCATCGCTTGGAGGAAGCTACCACTCTTGGTTTTAGGCCGCATTAACCTATTTAAAATGGTTATACAACCAAAATATATATACGTGCTGCAAAATTCCCCAATATATATACCAAAACTGGTATTTAAAAAAATTGAGAAGGTACTATTGTCGTTTATTTGGAATAACGGTAGAGCTAAAGTATCAATTAAAACATTATATAAATCACAGGTATTGGGAGGGTTGGGTTTATCTAACCTGCGATTATACTATGTGGCTTCACAATTAGCATATATGTCTGAATGGGTAAAGGGTATGGCTGATTTAACATTGGTACATTTCTTAGCTAATCAAGTGGAGTGCTCCCCCAACTTCTCTTTTTCGCCCCTAAAATTTTTACTTTCTGGCTTAACATGTACTAAGTTGCCGCATATATTATGTCAAGCTATAATGATTTGGCAATTTACCCATACGTTGTATGAATGGTCAGCACAAGATAAATGCACCCCATTATGGTTTATTAGTTCGTATCCAGAATTAGCTAAAATATCTAAGGATAATCTTTGGGTTGTCCATGGTCTACTGGAAGTGGGCCAGATATATGGGGATGATGGGTTTATAACCTTTCAACAATTTAAAAATAATCTGGGAATTTCCGAATACTGCTTTATTTCAATATTTTCAGTTACGACATGCGGTAACAGCCCAGTTTTTCCAGGGTTCCCCGATATTAGTAGATTCCCCTGTAAAAAAAATGCTATTAAACGTGGGGCAGAAGGGCAAAATGTCTGCTATATATGCATGTATAAATGACAAAGGTATCTCGGATCATATATCTAATCTCAGAGAGAAGTGGGAAAAGGATCTTGGGCTTTTTACTGATGAGCAGTGGAACCAGCTGCTGGGTTCATTGAAATATACCACACCATGTATCCGATATAGACAAACTTTCTTTTATATTCTTCATAGAGTATATTGGACCCCAGCATCTCTTCAGAAGGCAGGTCTTAGGGATAATGCAATGTGCCCAAGGTGCCAAATGGATAATGCAGATTTCTGGCACATGATATGGGAATACCCAATTGTTTATGACTTTTAGAAGGCTGTTTGGAAGGATATTCGCTTTTCCGCTCCGATGTTACTAGCGATAGACCCTCGGATATCTTTATTTTGTATAGATCTAGAAGAATTACACTCGAACTGTATCTATAGATATGTTTTATGTCTTAGTACAAGGTAATTATAGCAAGGGTTTGGCTTTCACCAGATCCCCCTAGTATATATAAGTGGAGAGCATTGGTGAACGAAGTGGTACGCCACGAGCGGCATATGTTTAAAACAAGAGGGACCCTACTCGGATTTTCTGAAAAATGGGATATCGGGAATAGGTAAAGAGGAATAAGAATATATAAATGACCTATACGTACCATGAAAATCTGATATATAATGTTTGGAATTAAAAGGTAGCTTTGGAAATTTTGGAAATAGGTGGAAAGGTAGACATATTGGTTTTAGAAGACAAAAGCGAAATATAGATATATTTGATGGAAGGGTATATAGACTACATAGGTGATACAGGTAGTATAATATGAAAGAATTGTAGCAATACCTTTCTGGTAAACCACTAATTACTTGCTAGAAATGGTAAATCAATATGCATAGGGATTTCCCATTCATTACTGGATATCCATATCGATATCTATTTGTTGTGGGTATGTGTATGTGGGGCAGGGGGGGGGGGGGTTGGCATGAGTGGGGGGGAGGCGATGGGAGGGAGGGTATGGAATTTCTTTCTTGCCTCTCTAAAAAAAAATAATCTTTTTTTTCTTTTTCTCTCACGTTGGTAAACTACCCTCACATAGTAATACATTATATTACCGTGAAGTCTGCGTCACATAGTAATTCAGTACACAAAACACTGTATAGGCACAGTAAGTAATTTTTCCTTTTTTTTCCCCTCTCTTTTTCTTCTTCTTTTTTACACTACAGCAAATGCCCTTACACAGCAGTATATTATATTGATGTCCTATGCACATTAAGGGAAATTAAGGAGGACACACAGTAGTTAAGTATATTAAACACTTAGGAATGATAGACATGTACACATTAAATGTAAGTAATAGTATAGGCACAAAATACCCTTTTTTTCAAACAAAGCCTATAACATGTCAGCTAGGAGCTGATTGGATGGTCATTTACCTCTCGTTCTCACCCTCCACTTTATCTTTAGTTAAGGCTCAATACATCTGCCCCACTGCCTGTGGCATGGCAGTTTGGTGCTGATTGACTGACACTTTATCTCTACAATTGATCACTCTCCATAGCTTATACACCTACCCTAACATAGGGGTAATGGAGCTGATGATATGGGGCTGTTGAAACACAGGAGAATGTGCTGAGATAGGAGATATACAGAATGATTGAGCTAAGGGACACAAGGGAGGGGGGGTGGTGGTTGTGGTGATAAAAGGTGGAAGACATGGGGGGGTGGGGAATAAAGTTGAGAGCCCCAAGGCTATCTTTGTCTCCAAAACTCATTCAGCATATACAGGAATTGATTCTGTCTTTTGGTGAACTCTTATGAGGTTTCATGATAGAAATATAAAGAAAAAATCCTCTCAAATTCTACATCTTCAGAAGATGACGGAACACATCCATCCTGGTGTGGTTTTATTTTTACCTTGTATAAAAATATATTGTGGTAGAGCTTCCTAAAGACCCCAAATTCCTATTAAAACAACATTTGTCCTTGGACTGCCAAGATGACAGACTTTAAGACTGCAGATCATCCTTGTCTCAAAGTGCACCAACGCAGTGAAGGACTCTCATGCCTTTCATTACAAGGTTTGTAGCATTTTCAGAAGGATATGGTACATGTGACATGACTGTGCTCATAGAAATATCTTAAATGTTACCCAGGGAACAGTGTACATTTTTGTTAAATTGCTAAGCATTTAAAGCTCACTATTGAAGTCTGCTGACTTCAGTGTGCATTGCAAATACCTTTTTAGATTTAAATTTTTACATAGGGGTATATTTACTAAATTGTTTGCCCATAGCAGCCAATAAGGTTCTAGCTATTATCTTCTAAAAAGTGCTAGATAAATGATACTTAGAATCTAATTGGTGGCTAGGAGCAACACATTCACTTCTCTAAACCCACACATTAGTAATACACACCATAGTTTATATATATATATAAGTGTAAGGACAGCACACCTCCACATATACAACCTCAGTGTTGCCTTCCCCTGGTCACCCGATTCACAGGATTCCAAACATTTCCAATTCTTAGGGCGGCACTCACTTCAATTAAGTCGACTCAGACAAGAGGTAATTGTCAACGTTTCGGAGTCTGTTTATTTTCAATCCGTCATCAGGACACATTGGCAGGTATTTAATGCTGTTTGCGAGTGGTGACAGTGAGCAGGGCTTCCTGCTCGCTGTCACCACTCACCCTGACAGTATTCAACACACCCTCCGCATACGCCAATTCCCCCTCACTCCGTTTTTTGAGCGAGTGAAAATTGGCGTATGCGGCTCCAGAAGCAGCGAGACTCGCGGCTAAAAACAGCGAGTTTTCTGCAGTAGCCGCGGGTCTCGCTGTTTTGGGGAATTCTCGCCGTCCTTTGTCGGCGATTATTTCCCCAGAACGTTGAATAGAGCGAGCGGCCGGCGCGGGGGTTAAACAGCGAGGAACGCTGGTTTTCTGCAATCCTCGCTGTTTAACCCCCTTGCCGGCCGCTCGCTGCAGCATTGAATAACCCCCATTGTATTGTGTCTTTATTGAAGTGAGTGAGTGCCGCCCTAAGAATTGGAAATATATATTGCACAACTTGCATCCTACAAGGAGGCCTACAGAGAGAGCTTATCGTGAGAACAAAATACATTTTCATCTATAAATAAGGTAGAATGGACCTCTCCATACTTTTAGTTTTTTAGTATTGTTTTATATGGAGACTGAGATGTATTATTTATCAGTCAATTTGTTTCCAATTATAAAGTGTTGCTGAATATGAAGACACTATATAAATACATGATAATATATCATGAATACAAACCAAAGCATCGATATACTGTACAATGGATCAAACTAAAAATATCCCTGCTGTGATGATTTCTCGTCACAGATCATTCTGACAAAAGTTCTACAACTAATCATCTGTTGCTCTTGTTTCAAGGATGACATTTTCTATAACAGCAAAACTGCTTCGCTTGCTGGAAAACAGTTTAGCAAGGAAATGAGTCCTTTCCCGCGGGAATAGGCAAGAGATCTGCGAGGCAGAAAATCCATACTAATACAGTAGATTTAAAGTGAGGCCGTGGCAGAAAGATTCATATGAAAGATATATGTGATCACAAATGGTAAACGGTAACAATTATCAGAAATTCAGGAAAACAGAAGCTAAGAACCTTCTACGATAGATATTAAAGTAGCATTTTCTATTATTTTATAGATTCTACTTAGAAAAAAAATCCATGCTTATAATTAGGTCGCCTGCTTCCAATATTGATCTGGGCACATTAATATTGGGGATGGGTGAACTAGGAGCAGCTCCTAAACATTAGATGTGAACATTGAATTGTCAATCATTCCAAACTGTGGATATTTTCTCGTGCATCTATCCCAAGTTCAGATATTGGCTTATTTGCTTAATTTCAGTTTAAGTTAATTTACAAATCATTTAATGTTAATTAAAATGAAAACATCTTAATGTACAATATAAAAATGGATTATGCAGCCATAGGGGTCATTTTACTAAGATGGGAGTTCTGTTGAAGATGGGAAATTGCCCATAGCAACCAATCAGATGCTACTTATTTATTTAGCACCTTTTTTAAAAGAATAGAATCTGATTGGTTGTGATGGGCAACATCCAATTTTCAACAGAAATCCCTTTTTAGTACAGTATATTACCTCATATACTATAGTCTACAGGAATATTATGTGCTTATCCAAACATTATACTGCATTATAAGATACTGATTGTGAGCTCACATCACTAGTGGCAGTCACAAATAGAAACTAGAACTAAATATCTTCCTCTTAAGGTGCCCATACACTAGTAAGATTTATCTTCAGATCTGGCTGGTTGGAAGATTGACAGTTTGTCAGTTTTCCAGCATTTCCAAGAAATGGTCAACTGTCATTTGCTCTCATCCATAACCAGGATTTTGTTCCAACCAGACAGATCTGCAGATAAAAGTGTGTGTGTGTGTATGGCCACCTTAAGATATTTCAAGAAGAATAAGTGCTGTAAATTCCCTTTATAAGATTGTAAAGATTTTGACTTCTCAATCCTTGTTAATTATGTTCCTTATGTTCCAAGAACTGTAACTAACCTAATTCTCCACGGGCTGTAAAATAATTGGTGAATTTGGGTGGATTAGGGCCAGAGATCTAAGCACAGGCACAACTACTGTACTTATACTTGTAGATGTCACAGAGAGGTTATTTTTCATATGTATAGTTTACCATGTGTGAATCTCTAATGTGAAATGGGAAATGGAAGTGTTTGCACTGTAGAATGTTGCAATTCAGCTTTAACTAAAGCCAGTCCTTGGTCCTCGGGGCACAATGGCAGTGCACGTTTATGTGGTATCCAGACTTCAGCACAGATTGTTAACTCAAAATTACTGAGGTACTTATTGAGTCATCTCTTCTCAGGCATGAATATCATTGGATTTGCTGCACTGATAAATACTTACATGTGCAACACATTACAGGTAAATGCAGTTTTAATAATAAACATATTCACAAGTTAAAATTGCATGCAAAATATACATTAAAAATAAACTATCCAAAAGGGACAAAAATATATAGATATGGTGCATTAAAGGTATGGTATGGTCACCCATCACATCTGATTCAGAACAGATAAAGCTATAAACTATCCAAAAGGGACAAAAATATATAGATATGGTGCATTAAAGGTATGGTATGGTCACCCATCACATCTGATTCAGAACAGATAAAGCTGCAGTTGGCAGTGAAACGCGTCAGTGGACTGCCTGTTCTTCACCTCCAGGATCATCAGTGTGGACTCTCTTACCCCGTTTTGATCAACTTGCTCCAGGTGTATCACCACCCACGGTTCCACTCTGCTCCCCCCCAGTTTTCCCCCTTATTGTGTTTGGTGGATACTGCTCCTCACAAATCCCCAGTGGCAAAGTTACAGCCAGCCATCAATTAGAGGACATTGTCTATGTGACCAGATACCACCATTTCCACTTGCTTCTGAAGATCATTGGCGGACACCGCTTCTTGGACCCCCTTGGTGTTCAACTCCCCCCCAAGATTACACAGACGAGGGGTTACAAATATAAGCAGAAGCCTTATCTCCTCCAACGGCTGACCAAGTGCCGTACTCAATTGTGAGGATTTCACCACCAGATAAGTGGTAACCATTGGACATCAAGATCTCCAACAAATTGGTAAAGTGCACTTACCTGCGACTTTCTACCCAACACCCCCCTCCCCCCACCACCACACCCCAATTGGGCCCAATCCACATTGTGTTCATGTTCCTGTGATGTGAAGAACCCATTAATCAATGTCAGGCAGTATTTGTTTTTATGTATTGTGATTGGTTTTATATTTGATTTTATTCAGTAAAAGTTTATACACTGTACCAAACATTTGCGTAAATTTCCTTTTTTAGCGCTGCTCTCATGCCCAGTGCGTGATTGGGGTTTGTGATTCAGAACAGTGTCCACTGTTATATCTGTGAGTCCTAGAAATGTAAATTCCTCCAAGGTAAATAATTGAGGGGGGTCCAGGTACCCCTATATGTGTTGGCGAGGTGGCATTCCTCTGGAGAGATGGCAGAAGGCTGTATGTTCACAGCAGGCTGGATGTGCCTATCTTCCTGACTTGGTGCCAGTTCAATGTAAGAAACTTCTGGATTTGGTTTCCGCGGTAGTACTACAATAGCGGAGGGTATCAGGACAGGCACTGGTAGTGGATAGTGACTGGATGATAGTTTTAGTTGTTAAAAGTACCTCACAACCTTTGTGAGGTGCTTTCAACAACTACAACTATCATCCATTCACTATTATCTTGTTATCTTCTTCCATGACTATCATTGGGGCTTCAGCTGTTGGTGTGCTCAAGGACTGAGGGGCAGATTTATTAAGCCTGGGGAATGATAAATTGTCCGGTATTAGCGCACAAGCCAATCAGCCCCATAACTGTCATGGTACAGTCTGTATTTAAAAAAATGACAGTTATGAGCAGAATGACTGCTGACAGATCAGTAGAAACCATAGGCGAATCTAGAATTCTGGTAATGGGTGGTCCCAGATCCAGACATAACAGCAGGGGGACCTTTGCGCGGCGTAGCCGCGTGACAAAAAGGGGGCGTGTCCTCATGGGAAGGAGGCGTGGCATCACAAAAAGGGTGTGGTATTACACTTTAGACCATACACAGTAATGCCCATTACACATTTTAGCAAACTCCGTAATACCCATTACACATAAAGCCACACGCCGTAATGCCAATTACACATAAGGCCACACACCATATTGCCCATTACACATTGTGCCACACATCATGATGCCCATTACATACTATATAACAAACCGTAATGCCCATTACATATTTGCTACATACGTGCTGCTTACCTACGTGCTCATTGCTAGGGGGTTCTTGCTTGATGGCACCATTGTACCCATTACACATGATGCCGCATACCATAGTACCCATTACACATGATGCCGCACACCATAGTACCCATTACACATGATGCCGCACACCATAGTACCCATTACACATGATGCCGCGCACCATAGTACCCATTACACATGATGCTGCACACCATAGTACCCATTACACATGATGCTGCACACATAATGGCCCTTATTCAGATCTGATCGCAGTACAAATTTGTTCTCAAATTGGGCAAAACCATGTGCACTGCAGGTGGGGCAGACGTATCATGTGCAGATATAGTTAGATTTGGGTGAGTTATTTTGTTTCTGTGCAGGGTAAATATTGGCTGCATTATTTTTACACTGCAATTTAGATTTCAGTTTCAACACACTCCACCCAAATTTAACTCTCTCTTCACATGTTGCATCTGCCCCACCTGCAGTGCACATGGTTTTGCCCATTTTGAGAACAAATTTATACTGCGATCAGATCTGAATAAGGGCCATTGTCCCTTACACATGATGCTGCACACATTATGCCCCTTACACATGATGCTGCTCACATAATGTCCCTTACACATGATGCTGCACACCATAATACCCCTTACACATTAAGCCACACATTATGCGTAATGCCCCCACATACCACCACTTGTAGCGTCCCTTAAGCAATGCCCCCAAAAGTGCCACTTACTGTAAATTTTTATATGAGCCTTCGCTGCTGCTGCAGGGAGAGATGGAGAGCGGTGCAGCTGCTTCTATGGGGAGAGGAGCAGAGCGCAGCGCAGAGCACGCTCCCACTCCCCTCCTGGTGTCCCCTCTAGCCGAGTGGACATTTGAAATATTTTGTGCGCTGTTGTTGCGCATGACATCGGGGGAGTACGCCGGGCGCCGGCACCACATGACTAAAGGGGGTGCGGGCTGAGGTGAAAGCGGGGAGAAGAATTGGAGCAGAAGCTGCAGGGGTGACAGTCATTGACAGCTGGGCAGAGAGCAGGAGGCTGCCCAGCTGTATTCAGAGCAGTGCAGATCACGGCTATTTGAAATAATACCCCTTTCACAACAGAAAATGCAGGGATTTACCCGGGAACATGGTCCCAGGATCATGCAGGGACATTCCCAGGCTGACCCCTTATACACCAGCCTAGTCCCTGCATTTTCTGGTGTGAGGGGGAGAGAAAACCACTCCCCTCTCCCTACCCCCCTTTAACCAACCAGCTATATCTTTGGAATCAACTGACCCATTTACATGACAGCAGTATCATATTGAAGAACTTGTTGGAACTGGATGGGGGTCGGAATTAGCGGGTTCCATGTTATCCTATAGGGCAGAGGTTCCCAAACGCGGTCCTCAAGGCACCCCAACGGTCCAGGTTTTAGGTATATCCATGGCTCAGCACAGATGATTAAATCAGCCTGACTGACTTCCTAATTAAGTCACCTGTGGCCAAGCATTAATATACACAATACCTGGACCGTTGGGGTGCCTTGAGGACCGCGTTTGGGAACCTATGCTATAGGGAAAATGTTCCAGCTTTGCCTGGCAGTATCTCCGGTTCCCAGGGGGCTAGAGACACGGGGCTGGGCTCGTTGGAAAGCCCCATCCCTCAGCTACAAAATGGGCTAATGGGTGGTCCTGTGCACCCCCGGACCACCCCCTAGATTCGCCTATGGTAGAAACTCCAGCCCCCAAATAATATCATTATTGTTTAACTTGGCCTTACTCTAAAATAAAATTTTCATTTTATAAAATAATTTTTAGTTTTGAGTGGGGTGATTCTGTAAACATTGTCCATGGTCCTGGTAACTGCATATAAGGCATCATGTTTGTACTTTCAAAGCATTTTATAACATTAAATTATTTAGTTTGTAGTACACAGTTTTCCATATTATACCTTATTGAAGTTACTGTTTATAAAGTAAAAATCATATGTCATGTACAGTATAACCTTCCTGCTGATACAGAACAGCAAGAGGAATAACTGACAGATCAAAAGAGTGAAACTCAGGAAATAGATTCCTTCCAAGTACACACGTTCATAATTTTAATGGGAAGCTTTTTGCTTTGAAATATCAATAACTCCTTTTTCTTCAAGTAGCGCCAGGTAAACAGATGTCTGCAAATGTATTACAGGACATCCAACTGTAATTTAATTTAAAATGACTACCTAACATAATATTCTAGAGATTCATTTTGCTGAGTTTAAAGAGGGCTCTCCAAATAGCTTATTCTGAGTAGATTTTGGCTATCAATAAGAGGATATAGATATGCTGTGCTGTGTTATGGAGCAGTTTGGTAGGTTTGTGCAAAGAGTGTGTGCAGCACGATGCTTCAAACCTAACACTGTATGTATAGTTGCCTACCCTCCTGCATTTTGCAGGAGACTCCCTGAAATAACCGCAATCTCCCTCTCTCCCTCTTTAGTCTAGCAATCTCCCTCATTTTACCTAGCCCACATTACACTGTTACATTTTGGGGGGAAAAAGGAATGAGAGATAGACGGATTTACATTGAATCATCAGCACAATTTCCCAGCACTTTACCAAGTATAGTAGCTCTTACTAACTGCTTTGTAGCTCATCTACATTTGGATATAAATCATTTTAGAAGTTTGCTCTCAGATGTAGCAGTACACACCCACGCTTCTAGGTGCCACATTCACAATCTCTTTTCACAATCTCTCCATATATGGAACTAGACACGCCCTTTGGATAGAGTATGACACGCACCACAAGTTTTCAAAAGTAAGCAAGTATGTCTGTATGATATGTGCAAAAAAAAAAAAAAAGATTTTGAAAAGAAGGGATTGGTTTAAAAACAAAGCTTAAAGTGAAAAACGATTATATTTCCTATATACGATAAAGATTACAGACCATTATAATGAATAAAATGTTTTCTTGGCAATTTTTACACCTATTTTGATAAATTCACTTAGCACTCAGATGGTTTTTGAAAAAGCTCTAACCTGAGCGAAACGCGTTAAATATCCGGTTAGGGAATACCCCTGGAATTGAGAGGCACGATACCGTGTACTAGAATATCCACTGCACAACCTAAATCACCTCCATCTGTAAAGAACACCGGCAGGCGCAAGGTGCTGACCATTTCAGAGCTGCGGGTGAGATATGTGGCTCTACAGTCCTGAGGTCATCAGCAGACACCAGACACGAGGTGACTGCAGCCACGGGGGAGAGACGCGGATGGTCCGGACTGACACTGTACTGCTGGAAGTGGATCACCCTCCTTGGCCTGGCATCCACAAGAGGGTTGTAGGATGGAGGGCAGTGGAATGCTAACACCGGTTATTCACCCTACGGTTATAGACCTCCCACCTCCCTGCACAACAGCATTGGACTGCATTTAGCAACTAGTATCGGAACATGGGAGTAATATAAACTAACAGTGGATACAAGTATCTATATATTCGCTACATCTAACTAAAAACAGATACCCTGTGCTGGCTTTATTATTAGTCTGGACACTCATATCAATTTAGAGTGGAGGACATGCATTCAAATCCATTGTGTCATATTGATTTTTCATATGTATTTTAAATTTTTTTAACTTTGCTTGTAATTAATTGGATATAATATTAATCGCAGTGTTGGAAATATATGTGAAATTTTGGTACTTATGTAATATCTGGGCTCCCGTTTTTCTTATTTTTATTAAAAGTTTATGAAATTAAAATCTGAGTCTAGTATGGTTTCAGACATTCATGCACCTACTGTATATTATAAGCACCGTTTTTTGGATTAATTCTTGACTCAAAGGGTTAAGCCTTGTCCCTTCTAGCTGTTGCACTACAATTGAATAAACAATTGAAAAAACAGGAATGAGTTTTTACAATTAGTTTTCACAGTTGAAAAAACAGGAATTAGGAGAGGGAATTTGGGGTTATGCTTGTATGAAAGAGTGGTATTCTATATTACAAATTACAGCATGTGCTACTTTATGTTTATCAGTCCTATCATCAGGCAATAAATAATCTTCTACTCTACAGAAATCATTATGAAGTGTGAATAGTGAGGATGTCCACCATTTTGATTTACCCTCCTTATAGGTAGAGGTCGGTGGTAGAGGCTAGAGCTGGGGTAGCCAACGCTAGTCCTCGAGAGCTACCAACAGTGCATGTTTTGCAGGTCTCCTCGCAGAATCACAAGTGAGCTCCATCTGTGTATCTTTTAAAGTGTGTCAGTGATTAATGATTGCAGCTGTGCAGCAGCTAGGTTGTCTGGAAAATGTGCACTGTTGGTAGCTCTCGAGGGCTAGGGTTGGCTACCACTGGGCTAGAGCAATTTAAACAAGCTTGAGATAGGCATATGAAAATCCTTACAAAGAACTATTGATAAAAAAAGGGCAGACTAAATGGTCCAAGTTCTTGGGTACTTATCTGCCTTCAAATGCTATGTTTCTATGTAAATGAAATGGATGCTTATGGTTTATTATCTGGTGTTCACTTGTCATCACTAGAAAACAACATTGTATACAAAAGTGTTACAAAGTAAAGGTCAAGGGGTTCTGCTGGCAAGATGAACTCAATACCAGTATCAATACTGGATGCAAGCTTTTAATGTAGCATTCATAAATGTTTAGCTCTCTAGCAGGGCCAGTGGAAGGCACCGGAGTACCCCAGGCGAGGGGGGATGGGGGCGTCCCGGTGCCCACCCGCTACACGGTGTGGGGGGGTCCGCACGGTCTGAGGGGTACCTCCCCAGCAACTTACAGAGCCCCGTCGGGTGCTGTCGTCGCGCCAGGAGAGATGGATCCGCCCGTTCTACCGCCCAGCCGGAGTGAAGTGCTGCCCGCTTCCGTCCATCATCATCCGCCGGGCGGCCGCGCGGGAAGCGCTTCTGATTTTGAAAACACTGGCCACACGCTGATTGGCTGAATCTCAGCCAATCAGCGTGCGACCAGTGTTTTCAAACCCAGAAGCGCTTCCCGCACCGCCGCCTGGCGGATGATGATGGACGACAGCAGCGGACTCGGCTGGGCGGTACAACGGGCGGCTCCCTCTCTCCTGGCTCTCTCTCCTCTCTGGGCGGCTCCCTCTCTCCTGGTCAAGGACAATGGCACCCAACGGGGCTCTGTAAGTTGCGGGGGGAGGTGGGGGTGCCGCAGGTGCCCCTCAGACCGCACGGACCCCCCTGCTGCATATAACCCACCCCGCCAGATAGCGCCGCGGGGACCCCTCTGACGGACCCCCCTGCTGCATATACAGTAGCAGGGGGGGGGGGGAGTTCTCCTCCGCTCACCTCCATGGGGGGGCTGTTCCAAACTTCCGCCCTCCAGTGGCCGGCGCCCTAGGCAAATGCCTAAAACTGCCTAGTGGTGGCGCCGGCCCTGCTCTCTAGGCTACAATATAATTTTTTTTTTACATCTTATGTATTTTATTAAAGTTATCATATGATACATTATCATTCTCTAGTGCAGATTTTATTGTGTACATCTTTATCTCATTTGGAAAAGTATATTGTCACAGAAACAAAAATGAAAGACAATTTAGTGTGGCGAGCACAGCGAGTCACCAAGCAAGCCCGAAGCATGGCGAGTGCAGCGAGCCCCGCACATTACTTCACGCTTCGGACTTGGGGGCTCGCTGCGCTCGCCACACTTTATTCAATCAACTCCACGCCGATGTAGATAGTGGGGGTATGAAAAGGTCGGAGGACACATACCGCCGCATTGATAGTAAGGGTGGAGTGGGGGTGCTTTTAACATTGTAAGCAACTATTACGGTGCTTATACAATTATTTATCTTATAGGGGGCACATTTAACATTGAAAACACCCATTAGGGTGCTTATACAATTTAAAATAGTATACCATTGTATATGCCACACAATTAGATGGTATAAAATTTAAAATGGTATAACATCGGCTAACATTGCATCGCATCACATCGCATCGCATACCATCGTATGCCCTATGGTAAAGTACCACAATTTTCTTAGTGGAAAAACTATATTTGCTTAGATATAGTAGTTTATTTTCTTACAATTAAAATTAGGAAAAACTTTTTTGCCCATTTTGGGTACATTTTATTTTCAATATGATCGTATATGAATAAACTAGTTATATTTTCTGAAACATAAAAGTCTTCTGGGGAAGATAAGACATTTTTTGCATTGGAAATGCATAACAAAATTGCTGATATGGATGATGGAAGTTAACCAACATGAAAAGTGCCAAAATAGGCTCATATATGCTCAGCATATGGGTGAGAAAAGCCTTCAAGTTCAATACATCGATTTTTCCCCTGACCCATTGCCATTGCAATTCTCAATATATTATTTTTATTTAGTCTTTTATTATTAACCCTTGAATGACCTGTGGGTAGGCTATTTGGAGGTGGCACATGTAGGGTAAATTTACTAAGATGGGAGTTCTATTGAAGATGGGATATTGTCAATAGCAACCAAACCGATTCTACTTCTTATTAATTTAGCAACTTCTAAAAGATAATAGATATAATCTGATTGGTTGTATGGGCAACATTCCGTCTTCAATAGAACTCCCATCTAATTACATTTACCCCATAGTGTTTAGTATGCCCTTGTGTTCACTCATTGTCGAATGTGTTTGAGGCTAATATAAAAAAAAAATCTATTATCATGCATTCATCCTCACTGCCATCCTCCCCTTTTGCAACAATGGCTACTGTATTTTTTGCTAAGTAGTGGGTTTGGTGTAATTAGAAATCCAGCGGAAGCCACAGTCAACTTCATGTCAAATTTATAGCATTTTGTAAAGGTCGGTTTTAGATATTGAAACATCGAAACCACTGTGGAATAGCAACTATTCTATTTATGATTGTTTACTTGTGTTACTCTTATTTGTTATAGAAAGCACCATTTCATTGATATCATAGAAAGAGATCACAGTTAATTAGAAACTATTCTATTCACATTCATTTTATAGTGCTTTTCCAAAAACAACATTCATTTGACTTCATGCAAACAGCTGGTTTCTTTTTTTTTGTGGATTTGTAAGGAGTATATGTAGAAGGGGAAAGTTTTATGGTAAGAAGAAAGATTTACGGTGATCAGGGCCGGATCCATTTTATAGCTGAGGGTCAGGGCTTTCCAATGAGCCCAGCCTTGCGTCGCTAGCCCCCCAGGAACCGGAGATACCGCCAGGTAAAGCAGGAAGGTTTTCCCCATAGGATAACATGGAACCCGCTAATCCCGACCCCCACCCGGTTCCAACGGCTGCCAGTTCACCCTCCGGCATCACAGAAGCTCAAACCCAAATCACTGGGCCTTCAATCTGATATCAGACTGGTCCATAAGGGTTTATTGGTTCTAGAGATATTGTGGTAAACCGATTTTTTTCATTTATGAAATGTAATTTCACGGCTGTTTATGTTGTTTGAGGACAGATTTCTCTGAAGCCAAACAACCCAGTTTCACAGGACCAAAATCATTCGAAGCCCACATGTAAATGGGTCAGTTGGTTCCGAAGATATAGCTGGTTGTTTAAGGGGGGGTGGGTGGTTACCTCTCCCCCTCACACCAGAAAATGCAGGGACAAGGCTGGGTTAAAAAGGGGCCAGCCCATCCCTGCATTTTCTGGTGTGAAAGGGGTTTATTTCAAATAGCCGGGACCTGCAGTGCTCTGAATACAGCCAGGCAGCCCCCTGCTCTCTTCCCGGCTGTCAATGGTTGTCATTTCTGCCCAGCAGCGGCTGTCCCCCAGTTACCACGAGCATGTATTCCCCTTGGCACTGAGCATGTAATCCCACATGGCAACGAGCATGGAACACCTGGCAATGAGCATGGAACACCTGGCAATGAGCATGTAGGTAAGCAGCACTTATGTAGCACCATTTTTAATAGGCATTATGGTGTTTGGCAAAAAACATAATGGACATTATGGGGTGTGGCTTAAATGTAATGCGCATTATGGTGTCAATTTTTAAAGCACGTCTTTGGCACGCAATGCCCCTGTTTATGAAGCATATTGTGCATTATTGCTCAATCTGTTTGGTATTGTGTGTATTTTTGTTCTATCCATGTGGCAAAATGTGAATTTTTCCTTAATCTGTGTGTCTTAAAGTGAATTTTGACTCAATCTGTGTGCCATAGTGTAAATTTTGGCTCAGTCGGTGTGAATTTTGGCTCATTCCATGTGGCATAATGTGTAAGAGGCAAGTACAGTATAAGGGGGTTACTATTGTGTTGCATGATTTGTATAAGGGGTATATGTTGTGGTAAACTTAGGTGACCACATAAAAGGTGCTGATAATGTTGTCTACCAAGTTTTGGCTTTCAGTATTTTTTTATGACTTGAGTGCCGCCTCACCCCGCAAGTATCTTAGGACATCGGAATCCTGCGGGTGCACCTTTGGAGGGCACCCGCCAATATATCTCCCTGCATTTTTTCTTATGCCAGCCACTTGCCTTTTCCAGGCATATATAATTAGTTGAAAGTATTTACATATATACAGACACACCCATGAGCAGACCACCCTAACAGAACACTGGTCACACCCCCCACATTATTAGGTGCTGGCCACAACCCCTATTATTGTGCATAATAGGCCCTTGATCATTTTCAGCTCCAGGCCCATTTAGACCTTAATCTGGCACTGAAGGTGATTGCTACTTTTCTTTTGTCTTTTCTGTATTTGTCTATTGGGTACTTGTGGAGTATCACGGCTCCCATGACCTGCATCGTATGCAGATCGTATGCTAAAAATCGCATCGCATCGCATACGATCAAATCGCATGCGTTGCGATGCGATCGCACCCGATTTTGCACTGAAATGCATCAGAATGCATTGAAATGTGTATTAAACTAGTGAAATGCCCCCAAATGCCATTTTTCATAGTGCACCACCCCCACTATCAACGTCAACCCGAAGCGTGGCGAGCGCAGCGAGCCCGCGAGGGGCGGCGGTACGCGTCCTACGACCTTTTCATACCCCCACTATCCACGTCGGCGTGGAGTTGAGAATAGAATAGCGTGGCGAGCGCAGCGAGCCACCGAGCCCGAAGCGTGGCAAACGCAGCGAGCCCCGCGAGGGGACGCGAATACCTGTGAAGCCCGTGAGGGGACGCGTATAGCTGTGAAGGTATCCACGTGCGCTCGCCACGCTTCGGGCTCGGTGGCTCGCTGCGCTCGCCACACTATTCTATTCTCAACTCCACGCCGACGTGGATAGTGGGGGTATGAAAAGGTCGTAGGACGCGTACCGCGGACCCTCGCGGGCTCGCTGCGCTCACCATGCTTCGGGTTGACGTTGATAGTGGGGGTGGTGCACTATGAAAAATGGCATTTGGGGGCATTTCACTAGTTTAATACACATTTCAATGCATTTTGATGCATTTCAGTGCAAAATCGGGTGCCATTGCATCGCATCGGATGCCATCGTATGGCATCCGATGCGATCGCATACGATTTTTGAGCATAAATGCTCAAAAATCGGTAAAAATCGTAATCGGGTGCCATCGCATCGCATCGGATGCCATTGTATGGCATCCGATGCGATCGCATACGATTTTTGAGCAAAAATGCTCAAAAATCTGTAAAAATCGTATCGCATCGTATGCCACTACATATGGCATACGATGCCATACGATGGGAGCCGTGATACTCCACAAGTACCGTCTATTGAAATTGATTTTCCATATACAGTACCAACCAAATATATTGAATATGAATACAGTATGTGTGCAGGCAGGGCCGGACTGGGACCAGAAATAGGCCCTGGCATTTTGAGCACACAGGCCCACCTGACGCGGACGGGACCGTTGTGCGGCGAAGCCGTGCTGCAAAAAGGGTGCGTGGCCTCATGGAAGGAGGCGTGGCATCACAAAAAGGAGGCATTACACATTATTGAACACACCGTAATGCCCATTACACATTGCCGGATACACATGCCCCACAGTGCCAGATCCACATGCCCCACAGTGCCAGATCCACATGCCCCACAGTGCCAGATCCACATGCCCCACAGTGCCAAATCCACATCCACCCCGGAGTTCCGTGCGCTCAACACAATGAAGGCATCAGCGGTGCTACTGCACCGCTGCAGTCTTCACAAAAAAACGGCCCTCAAGGCCATCGGCCCTTCTGGCATTTGCCAGAAGTGCCAGATGGCCAGTCTGGCTCTGTGTGCAGGGGTTAAAATCGGGGAGTGGCTGAGTAGAACTGAGTTCCACCACCTGTAATTCACAGTAATGCACAGTAATTCCAACAGAAAAGCCGGTTGCAGATGCTTCCTTTTACTGGCGCAGTGTATGTGATATCATGTCATAATTGGCACTGAAGTGAAGAAGAGAGGAGAGAAAGCTGCTGGAGAAACAGAGACAAATATGTGTATAGGGCACTTACTGTTAAAATGTTGTATAAGGGGTACTACTGTCAGGGCTGCCATCAGAAATGATGGGGCCCAGGACTGTCAAAAAAGGCAGGGCCCCCCTGTATATGTATGTATGTATGTATGAATCTATGTATGTATGTATGTATGCGTGTGTGTATGTGTGTGTGTGTGTGTGTGTGTGTGTGATAGAGAGAGATAGAGAGAAGGGAATAGGTGGAAATGGAATAGGGAGGGTGAGAGAGAATGAATATGGGAAATTGGTGAGTATGTGACAAAGAGTGAGAAACAGACGAGAGAGAGGGGAAGGAGTAATTGGGAGAGAGAAAGAGAGAGAGAGGAGCAACATAGTTCAGAATGAAGAAGAATATATAATACAAGTACTCACTGTGGTGGGGGTCTGACAGGGAGATCCTTGCAGCACTGTTTTCTTTGGATCCCTGTGACTTGCTGGATCCTCCTCCTCCCCTCAGCCTCACAGGCAGTGCACAATCTCCAAACACTGACACTGCTTGAGCAGCAGCTCTCACTGAGAAGAACTGTTCAGACACCCATTAGTCTGGTCTGCTCTGGTCCCGGCCAGCAGGGGCTTTTGGGATATGTAGTTTTGTTTTAAGTGCCTGACTGTCAGACAATTAATCAAAACTACATATCCCAGCAGCCCCTGCTATCCGGCAGCAGGCCGATGGAAACACCTGACCACGGGGACAGAATTCAGGGGCATATAGATAGCTGGTAAGGAGCTACTTAATATTTATAGTTGTAGGACCAGGTCCGGGCCCCCTTCTCTGTCGGGGCCCGCGACTCCAGACCCCACAGACACACACACCCCCCCCCCCCCCCCCCGTCGGCGGGCCTGATTACTTTTGTGGGCATTATATGTAAATGATACTGCTATGTGGCATATATGTATAAGCGTTACTTATTTGTAGCATAAATTTAATAAGGGGCACTACAATGTGGTTTAATATGAATCAGGCTCAACACATGCTGTGTAAAGTGAATATGATTGTCCTACTGTATGGCATAATCTAAATTATGGGAACTATTTTGTAACCAGGCCTCTTTCTTGTGAGACCTCTGTCCCTGTTAGGATCCAGGGACCCATACCTGCCCTCAGTAGGGGGCCCCCAGGGATCCAGTAGGCAGCTGTGGGCTCCATTCGGCAGTGGGGTGGTGCGCAGGGTCCACATCACTTCCGCCATCTGTCTTCCTGCCAGCCAGCCCAGCTAGCATCCTGTCTTTTGCTAAGCCAGCAGCAGATGCGGTAATAAGGGACAATTGAGGCTGGTCTGCTGGACTTCTATCGATTGTCCAGAGATTTCCTTTTAAGGAAGAGAGGCCTGGCAGCAGATGCTAGTGAAAGCTTCTTTTAGCTATTGCCTCATGCCTGCATGGGCTGCTGCCACAACCAGTCATTCACTTTACCAAGCCATTTGCTGGACCACCGTTTCCTTTGCTCTTGCTGGTGACATCACACACGACCTGTGCACCAGCAGTGGTGTAGCTACAGGGGTCGCAGCGGTCGCAGGTGCGACCGGGCCCCTGAGCCAGGGGGGCCCAACCCCCGCCACCAGGACGATTTTGTGCAGCATGTTTTGAAAATAGTGAGCGCCGCTATGCGGCGCAGCACGTCTATTGTTTATTGACGTCATGACGCCGCAGCGTCATGACGCGACAGTGCTTGAGCCTCCGGCGCCCACGTCCTTCCTTCCAGTCAGTGTGAGTAGCGCTAATAGTGGGGGGAGCTGAGGTGACGGGAGAGCCTGGCAGATCATCACCTGGTGGGATCCGTCCTAGCCTGCCTACTGTGCAAGTGAGTGGCCTGCTTCCTGCCTTGTCCTGCCTCCTGCCCCATACCCTCATGTATATGTATCTGGCGCTGGAGGGCATATGTACCTGGCACTGTGGGGCATATGTACCTGGCACTGTGGGGCATACTGTATGTATCTGGCACTGTGGGACATATATATATCTGGCACTGTGGGATATATCTGGCACTGTGGGACATATATATATCTGGCACTGGGGTATATATGTATCTGGCACTGTGGGGCATATGTATCTGGCACTGTTGGGAATAATATGTATCTGGCACTGTGGGGCATATGTAGCTGGCACTGTGGGGCATATGTAACTGGCACTGTGGGGCATACTGTATGTATCTGGCACTATGGGACATATATATCTGGCACTGTGGGATATATCTGGCACTGGGGCATATATGTATCTGGCACTGTGGGGCATATGTATCTGGCACTGGGGGGCATATGTATTTGGCGCGCTGTAGACATAATATACCTGATGTATTAAAATATAAACAGACCGAGATTTTAATTTTGTTGTATGTAGGGGGGCCCCAAGCTAACCTTTCGCACCAGGGCCCATGAACACTTAGTTACGCCCCTGTGCACCAGTATGTGAGTTACCTGTAATCTATGGGTTGTTCCTTCTCAGATGGACAAAACCGTGTGCACTGCAGGTGGGGCAGATGTAACATGTGCAGATAGAATTAGATTTGGGTGGGATTTTTCTTCAAAGTGAGATCTATAGTGCAGTGTAAAAATAAAGCAGCCAGTAATTACCCTGCACAGAAACAATATAACTCACCCAAATCTAACATCTGCCCCCCTGCAGTGCACATGGTTTTGTCCATTAGAGAAGGAATTTGCCTATGAGAGTGAACCAGAATAAGGCCCTTTGTCTGTTCCCAAAGGATCTCTGGAACTTTGTCTCATCTTAAGACCTGGTGACATCGGAGTTGTGGAGCACTTAATTTGCCCCTTCAATCATAGCTATGTATTAGCATTTGCAGGTACTGGCCATCCATAGGACAGTTCAACAGAGGCAGCGTAGGGTTTTCTGTGGCCGTCCTAAACAGCGGTCACAGCTGCAGGGTTCACACCCTGTATTATAACAGTCCCTTTATAAAGTATTTAGAAATTTGAACCCTGTCACTGGCCCAGGCTCCGTCTAATAGTGTGTGTGTGGGGGGGGGGGGGGGGGGGGGGAGTTTGGCGGTAGTAGAAAGTTCCACTTCCTCTCCAGGAACACTTTAAGCCCTGTAAGTATGCATAGACAAACACAGGAGGGAGGGAGCGTAGCCCGGAAACCTCTCTTTCCCACAGTCTGATCAACAGCCACTAAATGCAGTATAAAGGGCAGAACAGAGCTGCTGCACATGCCCAGTGGTTAAGGTTTTCCTACCAAGTCTGATGTGTGTGTGTGTGTGTGTGTGTGTGTTTGTCTGTGCATCTGAGTGCTTAATCATCACAGTCTAGTAGGACTTCAGGTGCATACACACTAGACACTGTTTTGGTAACAATATGCATGATAATGATATAATTAATCATATATTTGTGCATATTGTCTAGTGTGTATGCACTATATTTTAAATGATGCATGCTCCCGTGGGTCTTTACTGATGTTTTCCCTTTTCTGTTTATGCAGGATGAAGGAGGATATCGCTAGCATGACACCTACCCCCACCCCACGTCAGCGTTTGTCGTGGATGTTATCAGCAAGTGTTTACATAAATCCAGAAAGGAATACTCATTACAAAGCAGCAATAACATACTTGTGACCTTTAAAAAGTGGCAATCAAACTCTCAGAATATCCTGTTCATAATTATAAGTCAAGCAATATTAATCAAAGGACCTTTGGTTGAGATCAGTTAATGTATAAGAGTGGCATTACTTAATCCTAGTTGCCCGTAGGCCATAGAAATGCTGGTGTGCCCCCACCCAAAACCAACTCATGCTGAGAAAGACTTCTAGACATGGGGGAGAGATACATGGATAGAGAGAGAGAGGCAGAAATACATGGGCAGAGATATTCAGAGAGACGTGGAGAAAGAGAGACAGATAGACATGGGGGACAGAGAGAGAGAGATAGAGAGACATGGGGATAGAGAGACAGAAAGATATTAGGAGAAAGGAAGAGAGAGAAATGGTTAGAGAGGGATTGAGAGACACGGGGAGAGAGGTGTAGAGTGGCAGAGATATATGGTCAGAGAGAGACATGGGGAGATAGGGGCAGAGAGACATGGGGAAAGGGAGACAGAGTGGCATGAGTAGAAAGAGAGAGACTTTTAGACATGGGAGAGAGATACATAGAGAGAGACACATAGGGAATGAGAGAAAGAGAGGCATGGAGAGAGACAGGCAGAAAGACATGTCATAGAGAAACAGAGACAATGGGAAAGAGAGAAATAGAAAGACATGGGGAGAGGGAGAAATAGAAAGACATGGGAAAGACAGAAATGGGGAGAGACAGAAAGACACAGAGGGCGGATGTATTAACACACATTGCCGCCCTCGCCACGCCCCCGCCACGATGCCAGCACATATGTACTAACATATTCAGCTGCCATTGCGAAGCAGTGACGGAGGTCCCCCCTGCGATACCTGTAATGTGGTTTGCTGGGAGTCTCCGTCACCTCCTGGGCTCTGCGGCGTCCCCGGCGTCTCCTCCTCCCCTGCAGCTGGAAGGACATCCTGTTGTGACATGCTGCTGGGGTAGGAGGAGCAGCACAGAGGATGGGGAGGGGGGTGCGGACGGTGGGCAGCAGGCGGCGATAGAAGCCCATAGGTGGCGATACACTGTCCGCCGAAGAAGGTGCGGATAGGCTTTGTTAAATTTGAAAATGAGGTACAACTGGGATTTTACCGCATTTTCGGCTTAGTACATCCGGACCGGGGAGAGGGCACAGATACATGGGGATCTGGGGCAGAGAGACATGGGCAGAGAGAAACATGGGCAGAGATCGGCAGAGAGATATGGGAGATGGGGCAGAGTGGCATAAGCAGGGAGAGACATGGGGAGAGATTGGCAAAGAGACATGGGCAGAGCGAGAGAGTGGCCCAGAGTTATGGGGAGAGAGTGGCAGATAGACATGGGCAGGGAGAGGCAGAGAGACATTGGCAGGGAGAGACATGGGGAGATAGACTGCAGTTTTATTGGCTGGAGTAGTAACTGCAGGCAATGTAGTATGGCAAGGAAATAGTTAACTGGAGAATTACTGTAGGAAACTAGATGTGTTCAGAATTCAGGAGCAAGTATCTCTCTGTATAGTAATAATCAGACTGTGGATATCAGCTTTACCATAAGGGTAATGTTAATACAGCACAATGGGTACTGTTGTTTGTAATAAACATCCACGGTATTAAAGATATATGTTTATAAGAGCAACAGTGTAATAAGGTATTAAACAAAATCTGAATGAGATGTAGAACACAAGAATCCAATATTTGGTATCATTGTCGCTGCCCAAATCCTGGTTGCTTAGCAACCATCGAGACCATCACCCTATATAGCTTGCTTAGCATGGTGTTCCAGGGACCATGACATGTGTCAAAAATCAGCTGCAGCGGTGACTCATAGCAACTGGATATATACAGTATATTGCATATTTAGATCCTTGAAGTGGAAGAGTACTTTCCCTAAATTGAGTACACACTGAGCAATAATCTGTCTGATAGGGCAGTTTAGAGAGACATACTGTCTACATTGATCAGTGTGTACTGGTTATATGAATGCTCCTGTGGTTGCATGCGATGATGTGAAACCTGGCAATATTGCTAGAGTTTTAATTAGGGTGGACAATCCCGGGATCGGCGGGATGCCTGGATTTGGCCCCAAAATGTCTGTGATTTCAATCCTGGGATTGGACTATTCAGTCCCGGGATTTAGGTATTGGACTGCACATGTGCAGTCTAATGCCAGGCACCGTCTGAGCACATACTCAGATGCTGCCTGGCTGTTCCCAACCCAGTGTGCAACCTGTACAGCGTGACCCTTTGTGCGGTTGGGAGAGGTCGAGCATCAAGCTGGTTCCGGCCACTGTCACTCACTGTCAGGCGGTGAGCAGGTTCCGACCTCACTGTCTAAGGTCAGGCGGCGAGCGAGTTCCGGCCTCACGGATTCTGTGACTGTGTGCGGCAGGGAGAGGTTAGACAGCGAGCGGGTTTCGATGCCAGAGGAGCAACACTGCAGCCTGCGTAGTGTGCCCTATGGGGTCACGCTGCGCAGGCCACAGCGCTGAACCCGCTTGCCGTCTGACTTCTCCCGGCTGCACACAGTGACACAATAACCTCCTTCCGGCATCACACGAGCAGCCAGCCTCCATTCCGCTGATGCCTGCCCAGCTCCATTACAGTAAGGCAATGTGGGGGAGAGGGGGCGCTTTTCTTTTAGGGATGCCAATCCCAGGATCCCAGGAATCCCGGGATTGAGCATTTTCCAATCCCAATTCCCAGGATTGAAAAAATGCCCCGGGGATTGGCATGCTAATGAATGATGGAACAGTCATCATTATGTCCATCAATAACATTGTGCCAGTGTTTACCGGCAATCCCTGCTGATGAGAATGTGTTCCACTGTACGAACAAATTCCTGACGCTCAAGTGTGACCCCAGCTTTACACCTAGTACAGTTTCTTTATAAAAATCTTTGTTTTTGTATTTGTGTTTTGATTGATGTTTACACGTCTTTTTAACTTTATATTTTTAAATGACACTATTTATACTTCAATTGAGAAAACACACAGTGTCCCACAAAAAGTTTCTCCTTCCATCTCTTCCAGAAATCAGCTGACAGCAGTCCAATGACACTATGGCCAGTATTCAATGGCCGGCATTACGGCTGGCAGCGAATCCTGTGTAGGACTCGCTGCACTTTTGCTGCAATTCTCCCTTCAGGGAGAATCGCTAGGCAGCCGCCCATCCGCCATATTCAACGCCTCCGGGGCTCTCTGCCCCTGGCAGCGAATTTTAACCCCCCGGTGAATGCCGCGGGGAGCTGGGGGACGGCTGCAGGCAGGGAGATGGGAGCCTCACTGTGGGGGTGAAGGAGGGCTGGCATGGACACAGGAGCCCCCCTAGAGCTTGCAGGGGGCTGGGATAGGAGCAGCTGCACTCACTGGTCCCGATCCTGCATATGTAATGATCGAGACCAGAGTGCAGTGAATATATGAATAATAATGAGCGGCTCCCGGCCCCCTGCTGGCCAATGTTTAAAGAAAAATTAACAAAAAATTGTTTTAAAAATATACATATATTCATGTGCTTACGAATGTAAAATGGAGAATCATGGTGAAAATCAATAGAGATAGCAGTTCTCCATTTGAGCATTGAATACACTCTCAGCGAATCCCAGTGAAAACCCCATTGAAATACACCAGCAAGCATGAAACGGAGAACTGGCCGGCATTCACTATTAGATATAGGGTGAATCATATTTTCAGTAAAAAAAATTCACCGCAAGGAGTGAAAACAGCCCAATTCGCCGAAAAAAATGTGAATCGAGAGCATTGAATACTGGCCTATGGTGGGAGTGGAGGAGAATGCTAGATAATGTGATTAGAAAAAAAGACTTGTTAGGACATTTTGCATTTCGTAAATAAAAAAAAAGAAAAAGAAAAGAAAAATCCATAAAGGTGGAAACATCTTTTAATCTTTCTACCATTCAGAATTTTCTTTATGAATAAGGCAAACAGAAGCTGCTGGTGTTTTAGTGCTCCTCAGACTGGAAAATAAATGTAGAAATAAATAAGACGGGCAATTACCTACAGTACCCAGAAAATGGTAGTAAATATGTAGTTTTAAATTGAACAAACACATTTAAATATGGAGAGACATTTATCTAGGAAAATATAGTTTGTGCTAGAAGTGGATTTTACCTGACAATATAACACAATGCATAGTTCTGAAACATTTAAATCACGTTGTTCAATATAAAGGAAACAGAAATTAAGAGCAAAACATTTCATACCGCTAAATGCTTTTGGCGCAGCTGTAAATATCAACTTTAGCACACAGCAGAACAGTGACAAGTTGTGCTAACTCACAAAAATGAAATATTCAAAATACAATGAGAGTAAAATAATAGATCATAAAATGTACAGAACACTTCTCATACATCAATTATATTTACAGAGCAAATAAACATGTTTTATTTAATGCTGGAAGATGCATCCCCTTTGTTCCTGTTTCACTTTTTCTGTAAACAGTTTTGTAGTATAGGGATCATTGTATGGATTCAGTATTGAATCCCGGCGGTCGGGATCCCGGCGTTCAGAATCCCGACGCCGGAATCCCGCCAGCCAAAATCCAGACAGCCGAAATGCCACGCAGCGGGCCCGGTGCCTCGCTACGCTCGGCACACTAATTTATTCTCCCTCCAGGGGTGTCGTGGACACCCACGGAGGGAGAATGTGTCGCCATTTCGGCGGTCGGGATTCCGGCGTCGAGATTCTGAACGCCGGGATCCCGACCGCCGGGATTGTAACTGCATCCCTATTGTATAGGTTTTTTTTTAAAATTAGGGTGAAAAGTTTCCAAATCGTGTGTGCCTAACCTCACACGCGATCCGATGGACCACGGAGATCCCAAGTACTCCGATTCCGATAAGATGCGCACGGGAACACGGAGATCCCAAGTACTGCACATAAGGTTTGTCGGATCTGGTAGCACTTGCTGGGGGTTGTATATAATACATCATTTGCTAAAGAACCACATACAATGTATCATATGTTGTCCAGCTGCAGGAGCCTTACGGCTCCCCAGTGGGCAGTTGCCAAGGTATCACATGCAAGGTTGCATGTGATACCTCGGATTAGTTAAATGTTTTGCAGTGACACTTTTTGTCATAAGTACACACAGGGTAACACAGAAGATGAGATGGGAAGATGCTCCATGCTCCAAGTACTCTTCTTCCACCAACTTGGCCACTGGTTTTGAGGCAATTTTTGGATTGCTATGTTCATGAGCAAAAGAGGTTTGTAACTTTGACATAGAAGATATGCCACTTTCAACTCTGGGCCTTATAGCAGCTGCATTCACAGCACTATGGTAGCTATGCCCTTGGTTGTGCACTCGTAGAGTCCAATGCCTCCCTATACATTGTTTGCTCTGTAGCACACATTAAGCACATAGAGCAGTGGTTCCCAAACTTTTTTGAATCACAGCACCCTAGAGCATCAAAAAACTTTCAAGGCACCCCTAGGCCAAATGCTTCTTATCGAGAAATTCAGAAAAAAATATTAAATGAAGTGCATTGTGTTTATATGTCACAGTTATCTGGTGAGGGACAGGATTTGCTTCTGTTTTCCACATATATTATGATTGGCAGCCACAAGCACTGGTTTTGCCTTTTACGTTGACCATAAATAATATGAATTGATCTTGGTCCACTAACCCAAGGCAATACAAAAACAGTAGACCAATGTCAGAATCCTGACTAGTAAATGCCTGGGATTACGACTTAAATGGGTTATTCTCCCTTGTGCTGGTCCATGACCCGCATAGAGTGATAATAGCCCTTGTGGTAAGTGCAGTGATCCCACAGCATGGTATGCACAGCAAGGGGCTTCTTTGTGCTCACCCTGCTGTCAGAGTTCCAGCAGTTGGGATTCCAACATCAGTCTAATGACCGTGGGAATCACGAGTACTGGACCCCCATACCACACCCAAACCTATTAGCCATTAGTTCCTTGCTTTGCTAGTACATGTAGATATACAGCAGAGGCAGAACTCTGGGAGGCAATGGAGTCATCTGCCACCGGGCTCCTGCTCCCAAGGGGGCACCTCTCCTCCCCTGTAAGTTTGAATAAGTTAATTGAAAGCCATTGATATCGCTTCTGTGGCTGACTCCTCCTCCTAGCAGGACCATAAATGTCACACTCTTTATTCTAAACATAATATCCATAACATACATACATGCATACATATATTTATATAAGATGGTGTGTGTGTTTGGGGGGGCACCAATTTTTATCTTGCCTCCGGGCAACTGCGGCAAACTTACGCCACTTGTATACAGGATTTGAATATTAAATAAAGAGACCTGTACTTGTAGAAAATATCCTTGTGGGAGTTACAAGTGAGGCTGTCAGTGACCTTGGACTATCCCAAAATGGTTTAGCAAGTTTCACCCCTTTTGGAAAAGATATCTTGCTGTTACACATCATTCAAAACGTTTTGCTTTTCCCTATGGGTCATACAAAGGCTTATTTCAAAGGCAGAGATAGACATAAAATGTTACAAAGATCAAAAACAAAGCTTAAGTGGCAGATTGTATGGCACGTGCACATATTGTTTGTTTGAATAGCACAAAAGATTTAGTGATGTTCATGAGGATGTTGTAAAGATGATGAACTTCCTGGAAGACCTTGCACATCAAAAACAAATAAAAATGTGGAGAAAACTGAGAACATGTTTCAACTTGACCGATGACTCGGCATATGAATGATAGCAGAAATGGGAAACATTGACAAAGAAAGTGTTAAGCAAGTTTTGCATTAGAGGGGTGATTCTAATTGGCTCATTAAGCTGCAAAGCTCGCAGCTTACTGAGCACCGGAGACTCTGCCGCCCCTGTGAGCAGGTTAGAATGACCCCCTAAGTTCTTATCAATATAACATCTTGTAACAGTTGGTTCCTCAGCCTTATAATTGTTATTTTCGTGTGTGTGTGTGTGTGTGTGTTTGTGTGTGGTGTGTGGTGGGGGGTGTCAATTATATGTCTGTCTTAAAGTGCTATAGTACTATCATGACTTGCAGCAGCCATAGCAATAGCCCTGGGTTGCTGTGTTTACTCTTCTAGCAACTGATCATGATAGATACCGACTCCCACCTCTTGTATTGTTAATGTGATGGAACTGCAACTACTGATCACTAGTGTAACAACGTGCCACCACCTGGCCCTGAACATACACAATTTTTTTTAAATTATTTATTTACAATACCAGTGTACACCTAGGGTTAATGCTGACCCTGTATTAGGAGCAATTACAGGTTCAGCACCAGTAGGATTGTGCATCAGTACAGCGTTTATGGTTAATGAAATGCTGCCCTCTATTATTTATGCAGACTGTTGTGCATGTACCTGTAAATGTTTAATAAAATATTCTGCCATGGCGGTCCAGTGTGCTCTCCGCCATCCAGTGTTCTTTGTGAAATGGAGCTCAGATGGAATGGAATCCAGAAGATCCGATTCAGGGAAAATGAAATGTTGCCTCTTTTGAAGTCTGTGCCTGGCTGTAAACGCAGAGCAATGGCTTACATTCACTTCCAGAAGTTTGGGCAAGTTCGGATTACAGAAAACTGAACCAACACATCCTACCTGGGACATCCTGCATACTCACCAGATCTACAGTAGAACCTGTGGCTTTCTTCTTTTCGAAAATCATGTACTGTAGATCTTGAGATAGCTGACAGATAACAAGCTGAAGCTAGACATAAAGAATGCAGTGGTGTATGGGAAGAGAAGGGGAGTACATAGAGGAGGAATGGAATTAATATGAACTTTATATACTTAAATGTAAATTATAGTATCAAACGTAATTTAATAGGCATCCATTCTCCTCCTCCCCAGCTCCACTGCTATCTGCATAGTACACCAGACAGCATAGGAGGTTGTATGTGTCACAATGGGGGTTAACCGGATCCGAGTGAGGGTACTCCGTTATACCTAGCTGGTTCTTGCTTCTCTGATTTAAGGACGGACAACAGAATAAATATAGTAAAATTTATTAACACAGCTTATCGGACCACAGGTGGTCCCAATTCCTCCTTGAGAGGCACGCAGGCCAACAACTATCTAATTAACAACGGGAACACACTCAGGATTTGCTTTATTATGCCGGAACATGTATTACTCCTTCACGCTTCCACTTTCTCTCTCTCTCCAGCAACAATACTTCATCTTACCTGAGTGTAATTCCTATACTTTACAACAATACATGAAAACACCTAAACAATCCTATTTAATGTTAACTTTCCCTCTCCGTGCACGGAAACCTACTGCCAGATTATTGCGCAATAATGTAGGTAACGGACTGTACTAACTATTCAAGCGGTTACAGCAAATCACTAGTAGTTACTTCACTCTAGCTAACTGTATCACTCGATACTGTATACTTTATATATATGCTAGCAATAACCTATGTACAATATATAAGGTAACACAGCCATATACATGCGCGGCTCGGAATATATACTTCTATATTGCAGAGTCACTATCAGTCTCTCTATTTATAGGGAACTCAATAAGTTCGGTCCTGATCTCTCTAGCGCAGAAGTTACATTACCCTGAAGTACAGCAATAATTTCCTGTCTGTCAACTTATGAAGGCTATGATGGTTAACACTCTGGTATTCAGTATCCCATGCTCACTGACTCCTTTGCACGGAAGATATCGCTGTGGGCTTCCCCTGGCGCTTAGCCGGGTTTAACCCTCCTCTCCTGATTATTCCTGCGAATCTTATATAGACTGTTGCTATTCCACACTATCTGGCAGCTTGTTACCTTCAACACTGACCAGGAGGGGGCGTCCCCTGATGTCTTCCCATCGGGTTTAGCCCTGCGTGTTCTGTCCCTGTGACTATTAGTTCAGACACTATAATCCGTGTTGCAGACCATTACAAGTAGTTACTCCCCTAAGGCCTCCCCTGACCCGATTGGTCGGGTTTCGCCCTTCCCCTGATACAGACACTCTGAGTGACAGGAATGTGGGGGGGAACTTGTGCCGATAATATGTCAGCTGGGCGGGGTGTGATATTCACTCACCACTCCCTCGTTGTGTTCACAGGCAATCACACCGCCCCGCTCCGCCTTCCGGATGACGCAGCAAGATGTCTGCCGACAGGAGATCCCAGTCTCTCGTCTTTCCTTAGCCGGCGAAAGGACCAGCAACGGCCACCAATGACTCCGATGCCTCTGGACCCTTCACGATATCCTTCCCGGAACCCACTCCAGCATCCAGGTAAGTGTTTATTACCGCCGTTCCGCAACTCTGCGCTTCCCTTCAGGACGTGACTCCACTCTCCCTATTCTCCGGAACAACTGCGCCAGACCTCCAAACTGTCAGCGCTGTTAACCCCCCGGTTCTCGCGCCTGGCAGCCGTTGTCTCCCTCCAGCGCGGACCAGATAACTTTATTAGTTCAGCCCGTGCTGCACACTGTCCCGCGAGGGGTCTGGTAACATTCTGGGGTTATGCCCAGTCCCTGTACAGCACGCAGGCTATACCAGTACTTCTCTCCTAAACTTAGTGCACTATTATAGGCTCCACATAGATATAATAATAACAATATCCACATATATACAATCATAACAACATTTTATAGTGACCAGGGGAGACTGTCACATTCTTCCCCTCTTAAACAGAGCATGTCCTCATGCCTCGCTTCCTGCGTTACCCGTTAGTGCGATTCTACTTTTAGTCTCTGTACCTAACAGGTAAGACTCCCTTATTACTTCTTTCGGAGCGGCGGAGTCCAGGCCCTTCAGTTGGGCTGGAATTTGTATTTGACGTTCCGGTTTCCCTCTGATAGTTCTCAGAGGTTTGAGTCAGAACACCTTCTTCCACTCTGTGACCGGCTGTAGCCAACTCCGAGTCGTTGATCGAGGGAACTCCACTTCGCATAGACCAAAACAACATCATCAGGTGGTCAAACGTGGCCCATGGTCGCTGTAAGACATCAGACATGGTCGTTGCCTGGTCTGCTGAACTTTCCGCAGCGGAGGGTATGTCTCCCACCTGGACCGGACATTCGTAACATTTTTTTAGTTGGCTGCGATGCACCCTCCAGATTCCTGGCTGCCCGAGCTTAGCTATTTCGTATGTATTCACCTCCGGGAAGGGAATGTTAACAATTTGGTACGGCTCTTTCTCCCAGAAGGGTTCTAATTTCGTCTGTCGCCGGTTCTTTCTTCTCCAGACCAAGTCCCCTAATTGTAAGGATTCCGCTTTAGCGTGGACATTATACTGTTCCGATTGTCTCTGTTGAGCCAGCTTCATATTGTCCTGAACAGCTCGATAAGCTACTTGTAATCGCTCCTGGTGCTCCTGGACCCATGGGCTCTGCCCTACTTCTTCCGTCATCATATCCCCGGGAAGCTCGGCCCGAATGTCTGCTGGTAATCTCCCTTCTCGCCCGAACATGAGATAGAAGGGAGTATACCCGGTGGAACTATGAACGGAGTTATTGTATAGGTACATCAGTTCTGGCAGTATAGCCGGCCATCCATTCCGATCAGTCGACGGAAGGGCCCGGAGCATTCGAATGAGCGTCTGATTGGCTCTTTCGCAGAGTCCATTGCATTGTGGGTGGTAAGTAGTGGTCCTCAATTTCTTGCATTTATATAAATTACAAAGTTCTTGAAAGAGTCCCGATTCAAAAGCGGAACCCTGGTCTGTGAGGATACTTTCAGGGAACCCGTATGGTCGTATGAACATTTTCCATAATGTTTCTGCGGCGACTCGGGCGGAGACGTCTTTAACTGGAGCAGCTACCATAAATTTTGAAAAGTGGTCGACTATAGTGAGTGCATATTGATGACCCGAGCTGCTGGGTTCCAATTTCACATGGTCCATGGATACTAATTCCAATGGTCTGGTGGTCACAATGGGATGCAAGGGAGCCCTCTGCTGGGACGTGGGTGGTGCCTTCATCGCACAATTACAACACCGCGAGCACCATTCCTCAATATCATCCAACATTCCTATCCAGTAAAAATGTCGTTTCAAAAAGGTCTGTGTTCTCTGTACCCCAAAGTGGCCCGAGTCATTATGGTACTCTTGCAGAAGTTCATGTTGGAGGCCCCTCGGTATTATAATCTGCGTGATCGGGCTGTGCGTTTGTGGGTTAGTAATGCAGCGTACTAGCAATCCTTTCTGGATTCTTAGCTTCGGTTTCTGTCGGAGTAGCTTAATCAATTCAGGTGGGGCTTGTGCCCGTTCTTCCTTGGTAAGTATCTTATTAGCTATCAGCAAGTCCTTTAGACGGGCTAGCACTGCATTTTCTGACTGAATTCGTTTCCATTTGCTTTCGGATTCCCGCTCCACTATCTGCTGCGTGGTTTGATTAACTTCAATAGAAGACAAGGCTCGGTTTTTGACCTGTTCCGGCCGCCTGGCGAACATGGCTTGGAATGTCGGCATCTCCACTTCCTCCCAATCATCTGCTTCTTCCTCACATTCGGTCAGAGCGGGCCGCCGAGACAGGGCATCTGCGTTAAGGTTTGTTTTTCCACTGCGGTACTTTATTTGGAATGTAAAGTTCGACAGCCTGGACGCCCACCGTTGTTCAAGAGCCCCTAACTGCGCAGTGTCCAAGTGGGCTAACGGGTTATTGTCGGTATAAGCCACGAACGAATGACCCAGCAAATAATGTTTGAATCGTTCCGTAATAGCCCACACCAGTGCCAGAAATTCTAACTTAAACGAACTGTAATTTGAGTCATTACGTTCCGATTTCCTTAAGCTTCGGCTGGCATAAGCGATGACCCGCTCGTTTCCTTGCTGGTTTTGGGAAAGTACCGCACCCAAACCTTGATTACTAGCATCGGTATACAGTATGAAAGGACAATCGTAATCGGGGTATGCTAGCACAGGGGCTTGAATCAAGGACTGTTTCAGAAGATCAAAGGATTGTTGTTGACTCGCAGTCCAGCCTATGGGTATGTTTTTCTTCATATGTGCTTTGGAAATTCCCCGGAGGGTCTCATGTAATGGGGCGGCCAGTCGGGCAAAATCCTTAATAAACCGTCTGTAGTAACCGACGAATCCTAGAAACTTTCGAATTTCCATCACGTTCGTCGGTTTGGGCCAATCTCGTACTGCCGATGTCTTTTCTGGATCTGGGAGCACTCCTTCCGCTCCTACGATATGCCCGAGGTATTTTACCTGGGTCTTCAGGAGGTGGCATTTCGAGGGCTTAACCTTGAGTCCGTAGGCGGCTAATCTTTGAAACACTTCCTTTAAATGCTCCAAATGCCCATGATAAGTCTGGGAATAAACTATTATGTCATCCAGGTACAAGAGAACAATATGGAAGTTCTTATCGCCCAGACAATGCTCCATGGCGCGTTGAAAAGTAGCCGGGGCGTTCGTCAATCCGAAGGGCATTCTCTCCCACTCGTACAAGCCCATCGGTGTGGTGAAGGCGGTTTTCTCCTGGTCCGTCGGATCAACTGGTACCTGCCAGTATCCACTGGTGAGGTCAAGAGTGGAGAAGTAAGTAGCCTGGCGTAGAGCGGTGAGGGACTCCTCTATCCTGGGGAGAGGATAGGCATCACGGTGTGTCACCTGATTCAATCGCCTGTAGTCCACACAGAACCTGAGTGTGCCATCTTTCTTTCTAACCAGAACAATAGGTGAAGCCCAGGGGCTATAGCTCTTCCTCACCACCCCAGCCGCCTCCATCTCTTCTAGCATATCTCGGACTGGCTGGTATAGACTCGGTGCCAGCGGCCGGTATCTTTGTTTTATAGGAGGGGTGTCTCCAGTTACAATTCGGTGTTGAATCTGGGAGACTCTTCCGATATCCAGAGCTCCCTGACTGAAGGTCTCGGCATTATCCTGTACCACCTGAAGCACTCCTGCCTTTAACTCTTCGGGAGTATTATCGTCGCCGATTTTGATATCCGCCCACCACTCTTTCTTATCGGCCGGCTTTTCCTCACTCTGCTTGGTTTGGTCTGCACCTTCAGCTTCTCCAACGGTGCAACAGTCATTCATGATGGGAACCCATACTAGGGTAGCTAGGACCTGGTTCCGATATAACGTGATGGGATACTCGTGTGGGTTCATAACCCGGAGGGGTACTCGACCATTCTGAACAGTAACCAACGCACGGGCTATTAAAATGTCTTTTCGGACTCGATGCACATACGGCTCTACCACGGCGTCATATGGCTTTCCCAGCATGCCACATTTGGTCTTTCCCCATACAATAATCTCTGAATTCGGGGCCACTTCAATCGACTGTCGATCCATCACCTTGACTCTACCCACAGGCCTACCAGTATTCATCAGTTGCTGTTGGCCTTGAATGACTTTGATGGTTCTGCACAAAGCACTTTGGACCATAGGGGAGTTATTAGTCAGATCAATTTTTAGGGCGGTAATCAGTTCCTCAGGGCAGTATTTTAGAATGTTCATACCCACAATGACGGCGGGCACCAGGGGGTCTTCTACGTTAGTAATCAAGCAACCCTGTTTGGGCATCTTTGCTTGCCCTACTTGCAGGTCTAGATCACAATAGCCCACGCATGTAATGTCTTGCCCGTTACTGGCCAGCAATTTTAACCAGGCCGGAGGAGCTAAAAGGGGTCCTTTGTAGATCCAGTAACGATTAAACAGTCCCTGTTGAATGGTGGTAACAGGCGACCCAGTGTCCAGTAAAGCAGGTACATCTTGTCCCTCAATTTTAATGGTGATAACAGGGCAATTTCCAATATACTGTGGAGACCATTCTTCTGGTGCCGGACCTTGATTACCTAGTTCCCCCGAGGGTCGGTCTCCGTCCTCGGGGGTCTCTGGTTTAACGCCGGTTCACTTCTGCAGAACCTCTCGACGTGTCCACATTGCCCACATCGCCGACAGATCGGACGTCCCTGTGGGTCGAATCTGTCCGTAGAGCGGCGTCCTCGTCCCGACGAACCATCCCGCCATTCGTTCCGTCTCTGTCTATCAGGCATCCTTCGTCCATTGCCACCAGGGGGAGAGGAATTTCTTTGAGCCAGTTTCTGTAGATCTCTTTTAATTTGATTCACACTGAGGGCTAGATCCTCTACTTGTCCTTTTAGAGTATAGTTGACCTCTGCAGCGGGTGTCTGTACCCCTTGCGCAATAGCTGGTCTTAATTGAATCTCTTCTCCGGGCAGCATTCCCTCCATTTCGCTACTGCTTCCCTCAGTATAGCCGCTGCATTCTGCAAAGGTTACTTCCTTGGTTTTGACCTTGCCCAGAACTTTAATAGCGACTTCTTTGAACTCTTCGAAAGTTTTGGGTCCATTCTGCAGTTTTAGCATTTTTAATTGTATCTTGATGCCTTCATGATACGCTCCCTCCATAAATTGAGTAATTAAAGTGTCATCGTCTTCCGGTCTCCCTTCTACATAACTCTCTCCCTCAATGTCCCGTAATGCTTCTTGTAAACCGAGTGCGAAATCCCGGAGTGTCTCTCCTGCCTTCTGTTTTCTACTATAGAATCTACTTTTTCGCTCTGGCAGGGTACTAGTGTCGAATATTGTAGCTAATTTTTGAAAAATTTGATCTGCCGTCTGCTTTTGTCTGGATGGCCACGAGGCTACCTCCCTTGCAGCTGCTCCTTTTAATTGTCCCAACAATATCTCTATCTGTTGTTCACTTCCGGGTTTGTACAACTTGAACATGGATCGAATTCTCTTTCTGAACGCCTTAAATACACTTCCATCGCCGTCTTTTTCTTCCCCCGAGTACATGGGAAGCCATGGTGCTCCGAAATAATAAGGTAGAGTTATCGGGTTCGAGCCCGTTTCGGTGGCCTCCGTCTGCACACTCGAGGACACTCCTTCCCCTGGATTCTCCCGCACTTCATCTTGTTCCTCTGAAGACATAGTTGACGCTTTGTCTTAATCCTGTTCTGATGACGCCAAATGTCACAATGGGGGTTAACCGGATCCGAGTGAGGGTACTCCGTTATACCTAGCTGGTTCTTGCTTCTCTGATTTAAGGACGGACAACAGAATAAATATAGTAAAATTTATTAACACAGCTTATCGGACCACAGGTGGTCCCAATTCCTCCTTGAGAGGCACGCAGGCCAACAACTATCTAATTAACAACGGGAACACACTCAGGATTTGCTTTATTATGCCGGAACATGTATTACTCCTTCACGCTTCCACTTTCTCTCTCTCTCTCCAGCAACAATACTTCATCTTACCTGAGTGTAATTCCTATACTTTACAACAATACATGAAAACACCTAAACAATCCTATTTAATGTTAACTTTCCCTCTCCGTGCACGGAAACCTACTGCCAGATTATTGCGCAATAATGTAGGTAACGGACTGTACTAACTATTCAAGCGGTTACAGCAAATCACTAGTAGTTACTTCACTCTAGCTAACTGTATCACTCGATACTGTATACTTTATATATATGCTAGCAATAACCTATGTACAATATATAAGGTAACACAGCCATATACATGCGCGGCTCGGAATATATACTTCTATATTGCAGAGTCACTATCAGTCTCTCTATTTATAGGGAACTCAATAAGTTCGGTCCTGATCTCTCTAGCGCAGAAGTTACATTACCCTGAAGTACAGCAATAATTTCCTGTCTGTCAACTTATGAAGGCTATGATGGTTAACACTCTGGTATTCAGTATCCCATGCTCACTGACTCCTTTGCACGGAAGATATCGCTGTGGGCTTCCCCTGGCGCTTAGCCGGGTTTAACCCTCCTCTCCTGATTATTCCTGCGAATCTTATATAGACTGTTGCTATTCCACACTATCTGGCAGCTTGTTACCTTCAACACTGACCAGGAGGGGGCGTCCCCTGATGTCTTCCCATCGGGTTTAGCCCTGCGTGTTCTGTCCCTGTGACTATTAGTTCAGACACTATAATCCGTGTTGCAGACCATTACAAGTAGTTACTCCCCTAAGGCCTCCCCTGACCCGATTGGTCGGGTTTCGCCCTTCCCCTGATACAGACACTCTGAGTGACAGGAATGTGGGGGGGAACTTGTGCCGATAATATGTCAGCTGGGCGGGGTGTGATATTCACTCACCACTCCCTCGTTGTGTTCACAGGCAATCACACCGCCCCGCTCCGCCTTCCGGATGACGCAGCAAGATGTCTGCCGACAGGAGATCCCAGTCTCTCGTCTTTCCTTAGCCGGCGAAAGGACCAGCAACGGCCACCAATGACTCCGATGCCTCTGGACCCTTCACAATATCCTTCCCGGAACCCACTCCAGCATCCAGGTAAGTGTTTATTACCGCCGTTCCGCAACTCTGCGCTTCCCTTCAGGACGTGACTCCACTCTCCCTATTCTCCGGAACAACTGCGCCAGACCTCCAAACTGTCAGCGCTGTTAACCCCCCGGTTCTCGCGCCTGGCAGCCGTTGTCTCCCTCCAGCGCGGACCAGATAACTTTATTAGTTCAGCCCGTGCTGCACACTGTCCCGCGAGGGGTCTGGTAACATTCTGGGGTTATGCCCAGTCCCTGTACAGCACGCAGGCTATACCAGTACTTCTCTCCTAAACTTAGTGCACTATTATAGGCTCCACATAGATATAATAATAACAATATCCACATATATACAATCATAACAACATTTTATAGTGACCAGGGGAGACTGTCACATATGCACCCCCTGCCAAACCTCCTGACTGACAGCAGGAGGCTGCGATCGGAATGTATGGGCCCCCATGCATTGGTGTAGATGGGTCTCGGGTCGGATGACCCGGGTTACCCGTTTACACTGTCCCTGAACCCAGATCTAACCCATGTTCAACCCAGAAAATGTTGTGGGTTGAATTGCTAGGTAGCAGGATTTTTTTTTTTTATCCAATTTACACCAAGCCCTGACCTGGGTTGACTCGGCAACAACCCAAGTTATTGCTTTGGTGTAAAAGGGGTATTAGTCTTGCAAACAGGTTTTATTTCCTTCTCTTTATTAAGAAAATCAAGTGCATATGCAATATTTTTATTTAAAGCATCAGCATTTCAATTAACTGTTTTTATTCCATGATGGAATAATGGGGGGGGGGGGGCAGTTGGAAGTCCCCCTGTCAGTCTCTGCCACTGGTTAATAGATGCTGTGTGCAGACACCAAGGCTATGGGGAATGGCCTGAAGCTCCCAGATTTCTGGCCATGCTCCCATAGTGATGGCAAACACCACATTGCTGTGAATTCACTCCCCCTTTAAGATAAACCATGTCTCTTTTTCAGGGCTGCGCAGTGCTGCCGGGTGCAGGGGTCCAGTTTTGCACTTTACAAATGTTAGGCAACATAGACCAGATTACTGTAGTTTACCTGCAGTATTTCTCTTTGTGTTATTGTGTAAAGACTATGAAGTTGCAGGTTTGCCTCCATATTATGTTCTGTATTAAACAACAATTAATAAACATTGACTAAAATAACAGTATAGTATCACTGGGATATTAGTGAATATACATTCACTAATATAACAGTGATACTATACTGCAGGCATGTCCAAAGTCAGGCCCGGGGGCCAAATGCGGCCCGTGCTGTCATTTCAAGCGGCCCGCAGCCTCCAGCTGGAATCGGACAGAGCATCAGATGTGGGAAGCACAGCACAGGACACTAAAGGTGGGGCCCTGGCGAGCGTGCCTTTACCTTGCTGTATGCTGCAGTGAGGAGGTGCCGGCCACCACAGTCAGATGTGTTTGGTGTCCTACCCCTGCTGCTGCAATCGTATATTACCCTACTCCACAATCACAGTGACAGCAGTGTTTGGGGAGGGGGGCAGCAAGGGGGGAAGCTTGCTCCCGTAACATGCAGAGCGGAGGAGGGCAGCAGTGGGAGCCCAAGCATCTCCTGTCCTTGCAGTGCCTGCCTTGCCTCTCCTTCCTCTGGCTCACACAAGGGGCTGGGAAACATACAGAGAAGGGAGGGGGCAGGGTGGGGGACATACAGTGAATGGAGGCAGTGATGGCCATTCAGAGAAGGGGAGCAGAGGCAGGCTGGGGGATATACAGTGAATGGAGGCAGTGATGGCCATTCAGAGAGGGTAGCAGGGGCAGGCTGGGGGATATACAGATAATGGGGGCAGAGTTGGGTACATAGTGAATGGGAATCATACAGTGAAGGAGGGTCAGGCTTGGGGACATACAATATATGGAGGCACTGATGGATATTAAGAGAAGGGGGCAGGCTGGGGGACAGAGTGAATGGGTGCAGAGTGGGGAACATACAGTGAATGGGGGACATACAGTTAAGGAGGGGCAGGCTGGGGGAAATACAGTGAAGGGGCAGGCTGGGGGACATAGAGTGAATGGGGGAAGAGTGGGGGACCATTCTGATGTGATTAATGATTCAAAGAATGTCAGGCTGAATGGTCGGCCCCCACACATTTACACTTCACCAAATCTGGCCCTCGTCGCAAACAGTTTGGACACCCCTGCTATACTATATGTGTGACTTGTAAATGCTAACTTGCTGCTTTATATCAACCTGCCTTAGAAGTAATGTCACACACAAAAAAACCTAAAGCTTTATAAACAGAGTAGTTTGCCTGATGCTGGAGGGGCATGCTGTGACTTGTAGTTCCACTGAACCTTCAGTGTAGAACCACAGCTAGCCAGTCTATACACTAGATAAACCACACTAACTACAAACTTTATTGTGGATAAACATTTTTCTTTTTGAATCAGACTTATCTGCATGTTTTATTTGATTATTTGAAGGGGGGGGGGAGCAAAAGTAATACTATGGAGAAAAGGTAAGACAGAGCAAGAAAGAGAAATAAATTATCTTTTTTAACCTTTCCCATTTATTTTTTAGACTTTCCATCAGATTTCTGACACAGAAAGAATTAGTTGCTAATGATAATGTTCTCACTAATATCTTATAGAATCCTCCCTCCTGCCTCCCAGTTCTGCCTAGATAGTTTGAGTGATCAGTCGCTGTAATTTTCACCAAATGAATGCATCATGACCTGCATTATTCATCGCTAAGTATCTCTAATCCTGATACTCTGTTACCTTTGGGTATGCCTGCTCTCTTCTTAAATCCTCTTACTGGTGCTTGATGTTATGTGTAGTTCATTAGCAATACCGTGATTTTGAGTGTAATGAACATTTAACATACTCTCCATGTCAGACACTTCAGGGTGTTCTGTATCCATCTAGTTCCTCAGGTGTGTGTAAAATACTCATTATAAACAAACCACTATGTCTCTCTGTCTTGTGCGGCAGCATTAGACATATGGTCGATCAAGAAAACCATTCTTAAACCTTGTTTTGAGAATTCTTTTATTTCTAGATAAAAGATCAAAGACATTTGGTTTTGAAAAACTACAGTAATTAAAGAGGACTGTTGAAACACCTCTGCAGCCAGAGACTTGCTTGCGCGTCATGCTCCAAGGATGTCACCAGTTCCTATTAAACTGATAAGTGTGTTTTGGTTCCAACAAAATGGCAACCACAAGCGAGTGTATAAACTTTAGTATAATTTATGTTCAAATTTCAGAAAAAGTGTGGTTTGTGGCTAAAAGTCAGGAGTATTGGTCATTTATCTGTATGAAATTATGATTCACAATGAAAAATCAGATAGATTACTTAGTCAGTTGAAGTAGTATATGGACTCGGGCTGAACTGATTTTGCCATTTGCAGAACATGTCTTCATGTGTGAATAATTATTGTGTAATGAAATGGTCAATTTAAAATCATATACATTTTTTAAATAGCATCTACAGTTACAACTGACATGGCAGAACTGGACTAGAGTGGGGTCTTCTCATGTATAAGAAAGCGATTTGGGGAAATCAGCTGCGCCAAGGATTGCATCTATATGTGTTTGCAAGGGTCACCAGATACCCGACACAACAACTATACACAAAAATGGAACCACACTTCAGCGCTATCCTTGATCATACTGTACATAAGAACGAAATATCATCCTATATTGGTAGATGTTCAAGAGTCTTCTGTTGTTAGATTATGTAGAGGTCCCCTTTTAAATTTTAACTGACCTTGCCACAGCTCCCTGTTTTCACATCTCTGAGTGTAGGCGAATTTTAAAACTTTTTATTCTGTTTGTTGTTTTCTTGTTTTTATGGAATAAAATCCATTGAGACTGATGATCTAAGGAAGTAAGAGATCTTTTCTTTCTGGTGGATATTGGTGGATTCATCCAAAGATACCTTTCCATGAATATAGGGCCTCTAAGTGAGGTGAGTGTTGGTCTACTTGACCCGTGGTGGTTGTAATGATCCAGCGGTGATGGGATTACAGGAATGTGGATGACACTGACATACCTTAAAGAAACCCCTATATGAATATAGGGCTCTGACATTTTGTGGGATCATCCCATGGGAAAATTTTGACCAGAGGAGAGGAGTGGAAAATCTTAATAAAGATACCTTAAATAGGGGCCCGTGGCAAGGTCAGTTAAAATTTAAAAGGGGACCTCTACAGAATCTAACAACAGAAGACTCTTGAACATTGACTGATATAGGATGATCAGTATTTCTTATGTATGATCAAGGATAGCGCTGAAGTGTGGTTCTGTTTTTGTGTATAGTGGGGTCTTCTTACGTAGGCAAACTTGATGCAATAGCAGGATGTGCAGAGTTAGAAATAACCAACAATACTCTTGTGAGGAGGCATGGATATATGTACCTTTAGTAGGCTATCGTTTGTGGAAATAAGCACTACTAATGATGTTGATTAGTAGCACACCCCCACACATGCAGAGGTAATAAAAATGGAAGATGTATAAATGGAATAGCAAACAAACAAACAAAACAAATACTGTTGCTCTGTTTTTCAAAAAGATGTTCTGCTGTTTTTGAAAATCCCAGGATTGTGATAAAACAACAGGTATTGACATACAGTAAATGTTACACTTATATACACTATAGTGCACAGCCAATGAGATCACTATTACTATGCAATTAGCTTTTTAAATTGTAATTGTAATAAAATTACTGAAATATTGGCATAGTACTTTCAGAAACTGGAAACAGGATAATCTAAAACTTGTAATTGGGGCAGATGTATTAGGCCTTAACAAGAGATAAAATAGAGGGTGATAATGAGAGAAAGGGGACCAGCCATTCAGCTCCTAACTGTAATTTCTCAAACACAAACCCAGGGGTGCTGCTAAGTCTGTTGTATAAGCCCAATGGGCTTCTAATTTTGGAGTATAAGTCTATGGGTGCTTTATATTGATGAAAATAAAGGACAAACAATAAAATATCACAAAACTATTCCTACTACTAGCACTACTGCCACCAGTTATGACATTGACATGCAATTCATCAATGTCGTCTGCTCAGGCGGATGTACATTCAAGAATATAAACTTTATTACCCAAAATAAGGTTTATAATAGTCTTAAAATGCACTTTAAAAGCTACACATTTAGGAGTCTGTTTGGTAAAGATATTACTGAAGATAGGAAGGCTGATATTACTGAAGATAGGAAGGCTGCTGAGTGGCTTGCTCCTAATCTGAGTCCAAGCTGTTGCCAAGATTTTGCATCTTCTGGTCAGAAGGGCAAGCACTCACTGCTGGTTGCTGGGTGGAAGTGGTTCACTGACAGCGGGACTGCTGATGCAGCCCTGCAGCTGCATTTCATTATTCCATCCTGCTCTGGGTGCTCTGATTGGAGGGTATCTCTGTTATAAGATAGCCAGATCAGTTCCACCCTTCCAGTTACAATTCATGTAAACTGCTGGTCCATGTACTAGGTGCCTTCAGACTGTGCTCTTCCTGTGGATACTCTGCTGTATTCTGCCCCTAGAGCTACTGATGTGTCCTGATGGCTTGCTAATTGTTGGAGTGTATATCAAGCACTAAAGTATCAGTGGGTGGCTGGTATAGGCTTTAGACCCTCTCATGGGATCTTACACAATTTAGCTGGAGTTTCCTAACAGAAGGGAAATATTCTAGAAAAAAAAATGTTGCTTACTGTTTCAGATAGACAGGGTGGTTAGAAACAAGTTGTTCAAAGATTCTATTTCATGGTGTTATTGATCAGTTAGTGTATGACCATTATATTGGATAGCATCAACTGTTAGCTATGTACGTAGGTCAATTCATTCTTAAATATCTGTCTAGAATCCTTCATTGCTACAAAACATTACTGCTTTTATCAGTTGGATTGTCTTTGATTGATGGCACTAATATCTTCTTCCTGTGTTTACTTGATATTTATATTAATCCATCCTACATATAGAAGTTTTACATTGTGGGTAAAATATATAATAATCTATAACAGTATTTCTAATTTCTTCAATTCATTCTTACTGTTGGAAATACATTTAATGACATTTTGTTTCCATTTTGGTCACAATTTTTCACTTCAGTTGTGTGGTTCAGCTGTGGGTTCAATGATAAGTCATCACAGTCCATCTTGGTGATTGAATTGTGAACAGTAATCTGTTTATGTCAAATGTTAATATGGGCATGTAAGACCTGTCCATTGGATGTATCATCTGTCTTCAGCAACTACATTATTATTATTAATTCACATAGGAATATGTCGGCTTTTCAATTCCTTTTTTGGAATAAGAAAATAGTTACAGAAGATGATACAATTGTGTCTTATATTCCAAATGAAATCGTTGTAATCAAAACTTACACTGTAATTTCCGCATGCCTTTCTATTTACCAGCATTCCTAATATACTGTATATTTGATGAGGGTTATATTGCTTACCCTTCTAAAATACCTTATAATATTGTATAACTAGTCTTAGGGCCTGTGTGACGGACGGGCGAAAGTTAATGCTTATGCAATTATTGTTCCTTATACCCTTCCCAACCACAGCAGGGCAAAATCTGCTGCAGCAGCCAGAGCAGGTCTCAAATTATCCACCTTCCCTACCCAACCACAGCAGAGCAGAAGCTGCTGTAGCAGCAGCCACAGCAAGTCTCTGACTATTCACCTACCTTACCCAACCACAGCAGGGCAGAAGCTGCTGCAGCAGCTAGAGCATGTCTCTAACTACTGTATCTACCTTCCCTTCCCAACCACAGCAGAGCAGAAGCTGCTGTAGCAGCAGCTAGAGCAAGTCTCTGACTATTCACCTACCTTACCCAACCACAGCAGGGCAGAAGCTGCTGCAGCAGCTAGAGCAGGTCTCTAACTATCCACCTTCCCTTCCCAACCACAGCAGGGCAGGAGCTGCTGCAGCAGCCAGAGCAAGTCTCTGACTATTCACATTCCCTTCCCAACCACAGCAGAGCAGAGGCTGCTGCAGCAGCCAGAGCAAGTCTTCAACTATTCACCTTCCCTTCCCAACCACAGCAGGGCATTCAAGAGTTATCCTGGAACATCCCTACACACACATATACACACACAAACATTGTTCAATTATATATGCATTCAGCTGTTCCCGCCCGACTCGAATCCAGGCTGCCAGGCAAAACATCTTTGCCCGGCGCCGGATTCTCGCGAGACCTGGGCCTGTATATAAATCGCGAGCATCCGGCACCATTTGTCACTCGCGAGTTGAACTTGTTAGAGAGAGTAGGGATAGTCTGTGTGCGGAGCTTTGTTAGGTTAGGTAGGTTAGAAGGAGCTAATGTGATGCCATGGGGTGTTTCTGTGGGGCTGGCCTGGGGGCTCCTGTGCCCTGGACCTGTCTCAGAGTAGTGTTAGGGACTTGTCCTATTGAGGTAACCTGGACGCGGTGGACAAGCCGGTAATAATGGCCATCATTATGCTAATAACCTCAGAAATGCAATATAGCAATGATATTAAAATGTCTAGCATTTATATTGAGTGCACCTGCAAACTCCTCCTCCTGCTTGCTGCACTACAGGTTTCAGCAGGTAGCACCTCATATGTCCAGGGTGTGCAGTTTAGGGCCCCTCCCCCTATGGACATGTCAGACAGTCCTTACCTGTACTGGCAGGAAAAAAAGGCAGTTTGGAAGCCCCTGTACAAACTGGCTTTATTTTACCTGAGTTGTCCCCTCTCCAGTGTGTACTCTGAAAAGTGCAGCAGGGAACCTGGTCAGTGAGCGGCGGAGGAGGTTGCTTTCTGCAAACTGTGGAGAAGATGATGTTTATAAAAATGAATGATCAATTATTCAATGGAGACCAGGAATTGCCTCCAGAAGGAGGCATTATAAAGGTACCTGTGATTGTGGAGTCCAGCGGGGACGAATTGATAATTTGTGAGGATGAGGAAGTACACTCTGAAGGGGGCGAGGAATCAGAGGAGGAGGATGACGAGTGATGATGACATCTTGTCTCTGTAGAGCCAGTTTATACAGGGAGATATGAACTGCTTTTTTGTGCGGGGACCCATACAAACCAATAATTTCAGCCACAGTTTTGTAGGCCCTGACGCTGAAATGTTTGGTTTGTTAAAGTGTGCATGTCCTATTTCTGCAACATAAGGGTGGGTGGTAGGTCCCAAGGACAATTCCATCTTGTATCACCATTCATTAATCCCACTGCTGAGAGTCATTGATATGTGAGATAAGTGGACTTGTCTTTAATCACATACTGTACAACTGTTTGCTCTCAAGTGGTAATAATCACAGAGCTGAGCAATCCCACTGCTAACAATCATTGATATGTATGCTGCATAAATTGCCCACTGCTCCTCGGCTGGTGGTAAACACGATCAAGCCAGATAGGCGGCTTGTTGGGTGTTAAACTGATGATGTTTGGTGCCTAGTTTTTAAACTGCCATCCTGTCTGCCGCTGCAGTGCCACTCCTAGATGAGTCACGTGTTTGTGCCGCACACTTGTGTGGCTTAGCATAGCTATACAGCTACCTCGGTGCAACCCTTTGCCCTAAAAACAATAGTGTGAGGTGTTCAGAATAGACTGGAAATGAGTGGAAATGAAAGTTATTGAGGTTAATAATAGAGTAGGAGCAAAAAAAAAAATCTGGGATTTTAGAAGTTTTTATGCTTTAAAAAAAAAAAAAAAAACAGAACCCCAAACCCAAAACGTTGTGGGGGTGTTTTGGCAAAACCCATTAGAACCCAAAACCTGAAGGTAATCAGAACCCAAAACCCAAAACGTGAAAAGTGGCCGCTGCTCATCCCTAGAACAATTACAGGTTGACCTCAACTGTGGAACTGACCTCAACTTTGGAACTTTGTTTGACCCCCTCCTCTGATTTCATTGCACATGGACATGGCAACAGGTAATTGCGTACTAAATGCTTTTATACTGTAAGCTTAAAACCTTCAAATAACATTTTCTTAGAGGAATAAAAAAAAAATTGGACTTTTGCCTATTTTGTTCATTTTAATCATTAAAGGTGAATATGGTTTACATCTCACACAGAGCCATAATATTCCTATTAAGGGATTCTTTTCTTGACATTCTTCCAATGTGATTTATTTACGGAAATGGCTGTGGGTTTAATCCTATGTAGGTCAGACCAACAGGGTGATTAAGATTAGTCTAAATAAACATTGCAACAGCATCAGTGAACTCTAATATAAAGAAACAACTGTTGCTAGACAGGTTAAAGAGAATACACGTAATGTTTCTGTATTAAAATTGGCCCGTTTTGTAGTAGATATATTCTGTTGCTGGAGATAAATCTATCACATTATGGGGGTTATTTTGGTTCACTCTTTCTGACAAATTCCTTCTTAGATGGACAAAACCATGTGCACTGCAGATGGGGCAGATGTAACTTGTGCAGAGATAGTTAGATTTGGGTGGGGTTTTACTTCAATGTGAGATCTATATTGCAGTGTAAAAATAAAGCAGTCAGTATTTACCCTGCACAGAAACAAAATAACTCACCAAAATCAAATTCTCTCTGCACATGTTACATCTGCCCCACCTGCAGTGCACATGGTTTTGTCCATCTAAGAAGGATTTTGTCAGAAAGAGTGAACTAGAATAAGGCCCTATGTGACGATCGTGATAGGCTAGTCCCCCTTCTGCCATACAGGCTCGTATCCCAAGAAACATGGAGGCTACACTGGTATTCTTAAATGTAGCCTACAGACTAGGAGACACTCTATTACCTGATATAACAGTGTTTTTCCCAATACAGTACACTGCCTGCAATCTCATTGGAGCCATACCTCTCACACTAATGTAGCCACCCACAGGACTGCCTGGTTGATATTACTAGAAGGTGCTTTTGCTAGGTACCAGATGTGAACCTGTAGAAGGAAATAGTCTTGTGTATATAAGTCTTATGCCTATCATGGAATATTACCCATAGCCTGATACAGTATGTGTCTGTCCCGATGATGTAATGTTATCACATGGATGTAATGTTATGTTGTTCAGCATGGCCTCAGCCAGGTAATCGATCAAGTGTGAGGGATACATAGGAAGTACAGGCTGACCCCCCTTTGTCAAACCTTTGGCTTCACAGGAAGCCATAATCAGCTGAAGGGGATGTGGCATCACAAATGACTACAAGCGGTTAACATGACTCATTTAACTATCCCAAAGTCGATAACCCCCTTATCAGCATAATTACCTGACATAGTGACCTCAAAGCTACAAGTAGTCTCCTGGCTATTTTGAGCTACTGTACATCCCAAAGACAGAAATGAATTCCCACCAATCAGGACACTCTGTAGCATTACTAGCTAAGCACAGCATCCTGTGTGTTTGGAAAGTTTTCAAAGGCCCTGCAGAGTGCTAGGGAGGGATTTGAGTGTAGAAAACTGACTTAAGAAGACAGACCATTGCCATGATGGATTGAAGGCTGAGCATGGGTGCCTGAGACCCAGTAGCTGATAAGGCAGCCAAGTGTATTGCTCCTACCGGAGCTTTCCCAGGTACTTTGCATAAGTGTTCCAGCCGGAGCTGGATGACTTTCCAGAATACCCTACTCTCAGGAGTAGTACATTCACACAGGCCGTACAGCCAGGATCGGCAACACAGACATCATCTCCCCTTCCAGCGACCTGCTTCCAGCATCATCCAACACATGAAAACCGATTTAGAGATAGAGAAAGAATTATGTGTTTTCTGTCTTAACTCATTGGGCCTGATCCTAAGATGGTCGCAAATGCAAAAGTGGAAGTATCTTGTGATTTTCTGGCTGCAGCTGAGATTTTAACCCGTGGCTGCTTTGTGTCTCAGAATCATGAGGGTTATTGAGACCTGATCGTAGCCCTGCAATTTTGCAAGGTGGACGATTATCGCACAACTGTGCATGCAACTGGGCCACAAGGAATGTGCGTGATGCCAGCCAACAAACTTCAGCAAAAAATGTATTTGCAAGCTAGCTGCAGTTTGATTGACAAGAAGTTGCCATTTGTGAGTGGTAAACGGCTTTTTTTTCCGGGAGTGTCTGGAAAGTGCATGTACTTTATAGTATGTGCAGGCGTCTTTAGGGAGGGTGTGTGATGTCAGCTCCTGTCTTGATCATCCTGATTCTATTGCACTAGCAGTGGGTTATGCACAGAGGGCCTGATTCAGACCTGATCACATAGCTGCAAATTCGCACAGCGGATGATTTTGGATAGACCGCGCATGCATACTGTTCTCAGTATGCATGCGCAAGGCCTTGCTGCGATGAACACCTAATTACAGATAGAGCCATGCTCATCTATCCCTTTAATAGGATTAAATGAGCCAGGGCTGTCGGATTTAATCCCATGCTGTATTGTTCTATGTATTGTATTGCAGCTGAGAACAATAGATGATGACAATAAGCCTTGGTGTGCCATGGATCACCAGAGAAGGCTAGTTGAAGAAGGCTCCATCTGCAGTTCTGTTCGCTGGCTGTTTGCAAGGTAATTGACAGGGAGGGGTCATGTGAGGGTGGAAATCTACCATTTTTGGGGAGTGGCAAGAAAAATGCTGGGCATGCTGGAAAAAATGCTGGGAGTGTCAGAGAAAACATAGGCATGCCTGAGTGTTTTAGGGGAGTGTTTGTGATGTAATCTCCAGCCTGGATATGCCTTTTCCATTGAACTGCCAAGGAGACCCGGGCTACGTGGCTGCTGGGATGAGTTGTGGACAGTGTAAAAATCAGTTGATGGTGAGTCTGTTACGATGGGTTTTGAATATTTTTGCTTGTGTGTGAATGGATGTGCAGCCGTACACACCCATTTGCACAGCGTACACCTTTGTTTGCAGGCGGGATTTCACTAGAGCGTGGCAGAGTCTAAAGTGATCGCTGACCATCTGGCCAAATCTAAAATAGGCCCAGACAGCAAACAGTTAAAAAACCATTTGATGGTGATTGAGTTGATTGATTGAGTTGATTTTCAGTTGTGCGATGAGCTGCAAAAATTTAGCAAGCCTTTCACAGGGTGGGATTTCACTCTGGCGCAGTATGCTGCAATTTTATACAGCACCGATCAGGTCTGAATAACTCCCATTGTTTTTACCCGCTATACTTTACATTGCAATTTTTTCGGTAAACATTTGTATAGTACTTTGGGCCTGAAATTATGGTCAGGAACTTTTTTTTTTACAATTCATGGTTTTGCTGCGCTATAAAAGAAACTGTTAAAAATAAATGAAATAATACTATCTTCGGGGTTCCTGCTAATGCCCTGCACTTCCTCCACTAGTGTCAACATGTGGCAGATGATCGCTGATGGCTTAGGGCAGTGCAGGTACTGTAGCTACCAGTGGATTACTAGTAACATACGCTGATGAAGCTGCAGAACCAGAAGTGATGCAACATGGTTAGTCTCAAAAGCAATGAAAGATGTCTTCTTTTTCTAGTTATTACCAATATTATTTTCAAGTACCCTCAACCGGTCTGCAGAGTACCCAAAGGGGCACTAGCACCCCAGGTTCAGAACCATTGTTGTAAGTGATTGCCCCTTTAAAAAAACAAGAAAAAAAAAACAAAACAGTGCAGCGACCATCTCCCAAGGTCACTGAACACAGGCGGCATTCCATCTCACCCAAAGTATCTTATTTTATTGGTATTGTAGGAGTAATTCATCAATTTCTACGTGATGTGATAGGCAATCTGCTGCCATCTTGTGTTCTTGTCGATGGGTGGACGGCCGTGTGTAATTACACGTGCCATTTCCCAATATTGTGGCATTCTGGGAAGGTGGAAGGGAAAGACTTCATCTGCATCACCAGTACTGTGAGGGTTGGATACAAACAATATGGGGGAGTGTGACTGCGACCAGGCTGTCAGACGAGGGGGGAGAGCTGGCAGAGAGAGTTAGGCAGATGTCTCCATGCCCCCTAAAATCCCAGGGCATGTGCCTGCTTAGCTCCTGCACCCCAGTTGTGGCCCTGGAAGGACTGATGGCAATGTTTGCCACTAAGGGGTAGATTTAGTATAGCGGCACAGAATATGCCACTATAGTTCTTCCCCCTTTGTCTCTTTATTGAGGTGAAGCAAAAAGCAATACTGAGTGTTAAAATCTCAGCTACTGTTGTGGTGGAGTGAAAACTGCAAATATCTGCAAAAACGATAAACCGTAAAAGTGTGCCTATATTTCTATAAACACATCTGAAATCTGACACCAGTGCTCACAGCATAAGAACTTTGTTTGTTACTTATACACTAGTCTGTATAGGTTTACAGTGCAATAATGCAACATTTTTCACAGTCAATGGGTAAACGTGCAGGTGTGATTTGTTATATAGCACTAAAACTAAGCACACCAGGTACAGTTTTATGGAAACATCATAAATCCCTTTCCTAAAATAATCTGCCCTGTATTTAACTTCGTAAATAGTGGTATGTACTGTCTATCCTACCCAGTATTTTACAATGAAAATGGTAAGCATAACTTTTATTAACAAAAGATCACCACCTGATGAGAGTAATCTCTTGGAAATACCAAAATTGTTCTTTATTTTCTTCTCAGATCTCAAATCAGCATTTTTGTTGTTTTTATATTCGAATTTGAACTTAAAGGTCTGGTGAGCAGTGGTGGATATCACAGTAGACACTTGAGGTTAGTAACTAGGGGATGATAATTGCTTGGGGCGGCACATAATGCTCCCTTGCATTAGAGCCTTGCTAGACCGATGGCTAGATTTTTTTTTTTTGTAACTGGTGCAGGGAGGGGGCAGCAATGAAAAAAAGATTGTAAGCTTGTGAGAAGGGGCCTACTACCTCTTTAACTGTACTTTAACTTTTACTCTTTCAAGATGGCGGCGCGAGCAGATCGCGAGGCCCAGCGTCTCCGAATACGCAGCATATTAATACTTTACCTGGTGGTCCAGGGGCTGTTTTGGGAGGTGGATGCCGCCCGACTTGTCTATCTGCCGGGCGAGCTGGTCCGCATCGGTGCAGACGGCGGCTGGAGCGGCATCATGGAGGGGGCGGCGGATGTCGCGCGCTGTGACCCGGCGGTTACCATGGAGCCGGAGGTCACACATCCTGCTTGGCTGGGCAGTGCACGGAGGAGGCGGCGGGATAGGAGACAGAGGAGGGGGAAACGGGGGGGTCTGCGGGAAAGACTGAGGCAAACACCTACTCGGCTTTCACTCCCCACCATTTACCTGGCTAATGTGAGATCCCTGGCAAATAAAATGGATGAACTGCAACTGAACATCAGGCACAGTAAGAGATTCTTTGACTGTAATCTTACTATCTTTACAGAAACATGGCTGAATGATAGCATACCGGACAGTGTTATCAATCTACCTGACCGCTGTGTTGTTAGGGCCGATAGAATAGCTGCTGATGCTGGAAAATCTAGAGGAGGAGGGTTATGCATTTATATTAATAATGCATGGTGCAAGGACTTTGTGGTTACAGAGAGACATTGCTCAGCTGACCTGGAATTCCTCTTGATTAAATGTAGGCCTTTTTATATACCCCGGGAATTCACTTCCATCTTTATTATAGCAGCTTATATTCCCCCGGATGCTACGGCAAAAGTGGCCATGGAGGGTTTATATATGACCATCAACAAACATCTGACTGCTAACCCAGAGGCGGTTTTCATAGCTGCTGGGGATTTCAACCATACAAATTTAAAAACAGTTTTACCAAAATTCTATCAGCATGTCTCCTGTAAAACGAGAGGTGATAAAGTCTTGGACCACGTATATACCAACATCCGTGAGGCTTATGTGGTAGCTGCTCTTCCTCATTTGGGGCAGTCTGACCACCTATCTCTATTTTTATCCCCTAAATATATCTCATTAAGGCAACGGGTGAAACCAACCGTTAAAATCATCAAAGTTTGGCCTGTAGGAGCCGATGAATCACTACGGGAGCAGTTTGGTCTGACGGACTGGAATCGGTTTAGACCGTACGATCTGAGCGGCTCAGATATAGCTGCTGATTCAAACCTGTATGCTTCTGCTGTTTTGGACTATGTCAATATTACCATTGATAATGTTACCACCTGGAAAAAGATTACTGTATACCCGAATGAGAAGCCGTGGATGAATAGGGAGGTTCGGCTTCTGCTCAGGGCCCGCAACATTGCCTTTAAAGAAGGGGATGTAGTGGCCTATGGTATAGCTAGGGCTAATTTGAAGAAGGGTATTGTCAGTGCTAAACATTGCTATAGGCTTAAGATAGAGGAGCATTTAGTAAGATCTGATCCTCATCATTTATGGCAGGGTATCCGGGGTATCAGCAACTATAAAGCAGGGGAATCTAGTTCTGCCCTTGATATGGATGTCTCCTCTTTAAATGAGTTGAACCATTTTTATGCACGGTTAGATAGAGACAACAGTGAAAGGGTGACTAGATTGCCCTCATCTGGCCAACCTCTTGTATTAACATCTGCGGAGGTCCTAGCTGGTTTCAATCAAATCAATGCAAACAAATCGGCTGGTCCAGATGGCATACCGGGACGGGTGCTGAGGGCATGCGCCGAGCAGTTGACGGGGGTGTTTACGGATATTTTCAATCTGTCCTTATCTGCGTCGGTTGTTCCGGCATGCTTTAAAAGCACTACTATTATCCCGGTGCCAAAAAATTCCAGGCCGATGAGTTTGAATGATTATCGTCCTGTGGCTCTTACACCGATAATTATGAAGTGCTTTGAACGGTTGGTGTTAGCACATCTGAAGGCTGGTCTTTCACCTACTTTGGATCCATTTCAATTTGCTTATCGCAGCAATAGAAGCATTGACGATGCAGTTTCCTTGTTAATGCATTCTGTATCATCACATCTGGACAAAAGTAACACGTATGTCCGACTGTTGTTTGTCGACTTCAGTTCGGCGTTTAATATGGTGATACCATCTAGGCTAGTCTTAAAACTGCTTGAGCTAGGGATTAGTAGTTCCCTATGTAATTGGATAGGGGATTTTTTGAGTAATAGGCCTCAGGCGGTTAGAGCAGGGGTGAATAGCTCAGATCTGGTTACACTGAATACGGGGGTACCGCAAGGATGTGTATTAAGCCCGTTTCTCTATTCTATCTTTACGTCCGACTGCAAACCAGTTTACAATTCCAATATCATTATTAAATTTGCTGATGATACAACATTAATTGGCCTCATTATTGATAACGATGAAACGGCATATAGAGAGGAGATTCAGCATTTGGCTGAGTGGTGTAATGCCAATAATCTCTTTCTTAATGCAAGTAAAACAAAAGAGATAGTGGTAGATTTCCGTAGGAAAAAACCTTCCCCAGTTATGCCGGTACAGATTAATGGGACAAATGTTGACCAAGTTTCTAATTTTAAATTCTTAGGCACTTATATTTCTGAGGATTTAACATGGTCAACTAACATAAAATGTTTGGTAAAAAAGGCCCATCAACGCCTTTTTTTCCTCAGAATGCTGAAAAAGCAGCAATTGTCACTACGAATTTTGGTTAATTTCTATCGTTGTGCAGTGGAGAGCATTCTGACCAGTTGTATCTCCGTCTGGTATGGGAATTGTACTGTTGCAGAACGGAAGTCTATCCAGAGGGTAATTAAACTGGCCCAACGGATAATAGGAACTACTCTCCCTTCTGCCGATGACACTCAGCGGAAGCGGTGCTTGCGTAGGGCGCATAATATTTTAAAGGATGATACTCACCCGGCTAATGGGCTGTTTGTATTACTGCCTTCTGGTAGACGGTTTAGCTGCCTAAGGAGTAGGACCAGTAGGATGAAGAATAGTTTTTTTCCCAGGGCCATTTTAGAATTAAATGCTAGCTTGGGTCAGGGGGGGAGGGTAATTGGGACTTAAGTTTTTATGGTAATTACCTGTGGATCATTTTGTATTTTATTATATGTATGTATTTGGATGGATGCTAAACTGAATTTTGTCACCCTAATTGGGGTGATGACAATAAAGACGTATCTAATCTAATCTAATCTAATTACCCAGTTTGATTTATCCCTATTTCCAATTGTAAAATGCAACTGGACTTGCTGCTCTGTATAAAGAAACAGTTAATAAATGAATTGTGAAGGTGGGCGGTGGTGAAGTTAGTGTTGCAAAACATTAGGAAAGCGGTGACATGATGTGGCGACTGACAATGCTGTGACTAGGGGTGACTTGACCCCTATGCTCGCCCCTGCTGGTGAAGTGCATGCAAGTGTCTATGAACACAGGCAAAAATCTTATTAAATATCTTAAGAGTCCCACTTTGGTAATTTGGAATATTGAAACGTTGCTTTGTGAGATTAATATCTTTCATTTAACTCACATTTTACACTGGTTAATAAGGGCATTTTAAGTTTTGTGTTCTAATTGCAGCTTGTGTTTAGTGTTTAATACAGAAACTGAATTTAATAAACACTTTGATCTGTAGTACCGTAACTGCAATTATCTTTCCACAAATGTAATTTCTAGGAGACAGGCTGGAAAAGAGGCAAGCTAAATTATGTTGTGTTTGTATGGACACCTCTTGATAGGAAAGGCCAGTAGAAACATCTTGAGTGTGTATTTGTATTAGCAGAATTGATTTTACCAGCTGTAATTCAGCTTAGGGGAAACACTGTTTATAAAACACAACTAGATAAAGCACTGAGTTGTTCAACTCTGATTTGTGAATAAATCTATATCAGTGGTGCAATTTTGTACCAGTTGCCCGGAGGCAAGATATATATTGGTGCCCCTCCCACTCGGGGGGTGGAGGGGGAGACACATTGGCGACCGTGGCACACGGGGGGGCTGCTAAAATATATACCATATAGTTACGCCACTGGTTTTGTCCTAATTTAACTGCGGGCCAATAACTGTTTTATGATTTAACATATTTGTTGTTCTTGATTTATATATACAGTGGATTTGTAAATGGTATGATTGCAGTTCGTATTCATCTGCTTGTGCTGCTTAACTAACAGACAATGTTTCTATATTGCTCTTCCCTCTAGCGTTCACTTTTCTCTATTCTACTCTATGGTGATGGGTTTCTACACACTCTGACCTCTAATATTGATTATGTCCACAGTGGCCACCAGCAGGATCCCCCAGCCACGTCACCAAACTGTGACATGTGGGCATCAGCCACAGCCCTGGCAATGACTGCCAGGGGAGTTCACCGTGGCACCAGCAGGATCCCCCGGCCGCGTCACCCGTCTGCAACACACACAAACTTCCAGCATGCTACAGCAGTCTGCAGGGGCCTGTCTGCCCCCATCTGATGCTGCAGCTCCGGGCGAACCCAGCGGCGGCCCCAAGGAAGGTGGTACCGCTACACCATCAGGAGCAGCCCAGAGAGGGCCAAACTCCGCCCCCCTCACAGACTCTCTGCCCTGGCCTCACTGTCTTCTCCCCCCTGCCACCACCCCACCGCAACCCACGCTGGCCTCTGGCACACTGGCCCTCCCCAAAACCCCCTCAACAGGACAGCCTCTCGATCCATCCAAGCTGACTCCTGTAGTGTGCTGAAGGGGAGAGCCCCTTTACTGCTGCCCTGTGAGTAGCAACGTAAAGATGGCACCACTGATGGCTGCCTAGGATCTGTGCCGCTAGCCAAATATGTGCCCCAGTAAAAACAGTACAGATGTAGAACATGACCCTGTCATAATCTATATCTGTACTGTTTTTACTGTCTACCTATCTGGATGTTGTAATCACCAAGTGGCGCCGCTGAATGGCTGCCTGGGTGCTGTACAGATCAGTAAATATATGTTCCCCATGTCCGTGTCCCTCATCAGGATTAATCTAATGCATATTAGTATGTGTCATATGTATCTGTACTGTCACTGTTCTACTTGTTCCCACCCTGGCTTTTGCACAGCAATCCAACTCTAATTCCGGTACTTGTGTAGTTTCACGGCAGCAGTTACGTAAAAATACACAATGCTTAATATCCCCACTATCCATGTCATACCGCCAGTATCCACGTCGGCATGGAGTTGACTTTATTAAGTGTGGCAAGCACAGCGAGACACCGAGCCTGAAGTGTGTCGAGCGCAGCGAAACCCCGTGAGGGGATGCGGACACGTGTCCCCTCGTGGGGCTCGCTGAGCTCGCCATGCATAGGGCTTGATGGCTCCCTGCGCTCGCCACACTTTATAAAATCAACTCCATGCCGACATGGATACTGGAGGTATGACGTGGATAGTGGGGATATCACGTGGATAGTGGGGGTAGTGGGGGTGAAATGGCAGGTCTATACTTACCCTCCTGCATTGATCCCCGATGACTCTAGGCTGTATTCCATAGGCACCACATCCCCGCTGAATCCTACTGTGACCCAAGGTCACTCCCCGGTGACAGCGTTCAGTCCCCCTCCTCCGACATTCGCGGTGGACGCTGTATGCAATTAGCGTAGTGCTGCTGGGGGAGCAGGGAAGCCATGTGATGTGCCGCCAGTGGCACTACGTACAGCATCCGCCGCGAATGCCGGAAGAGGGGGACTGAACACTGCCGCCAGGGAGTGACCATGGCTGCTGCTGGCGAGTGATCGGGGATCGCTGCCAGGAGGAGGATAAGTATAAACCACAACACCCACCACCCTGCTCCCATTGCTGCCTCCTGTAGTTTCACGGCGCCTGCTACACTGACAACGTAGCATAGATGGCTGCCGTGAAACTACACAAGTACCCTAATTCCTATTATGTGCAAGTATACCTGGACAATAAAGCTGATTCTGATATATGTTCGTAAATATATATCAATAGCCACAGAAGTGATATCGCTGGCTTTCAATTAACTGATTTAAAATTGCAGGGGATAAGAGGTGCCCCTTTTGGAGTGGGAGCCCTGCGCAGATGACTCCATTGCCTTCCAGAGTTCTGCCTCTGCAGTGGCGGACAGTGGTCAGCACATGACACTGTATACAACCAACTGCATTTGGAAACTGTCCTGCTGTCCCATGCATGGCCGCAGTGTCCAATAGGTGGGGGAACAGTTGGGGAAAACAGTGATCATCACTGCACTGCAAAGCAGTCAGTGATCACTGAATAGATGCTGTTGGAATGTGTTATTCATCTAGCAATGCAGGGAGGGGAGCCATGGGTGTGCTCAGGGAGTACCTGGCATGCCTCCAAAACAGTGATGATGGGAGTCATAAGAAAAGAAAGAACATGGGGTGCTCAAAGGTGCACAAGATTAATTAATCATTTATTAAAAAACAAACACACATAAAAATACCATTACATCAGTTAATTAATTCATACACAATGGATATACACATACACAGTGGGCAAGATTTAGTGGGTTTACCGTTTTTGAGAATTGAGCATTTTTGCCGCAAATTTGCATATTTAATGAGGTGCGTATTCCGGCATGAAAAGTGCGAGAAAGTGCGATATAGGGCGATTTTAGCCATTAAAAAGTGAGATTTTTTTTGTCATGAAAAGGTGCGATTTTGGTGAAATGTGTGATTTTGTGATTTTAAAAAAAAAATGGGTGAAGCCTGGAAAAATGGATGGGTGAAGCCTGGGGGGGGGGGGGGGGGGGGCTTTATTGGGGGGGTCTCCACTCCTCCAGGTACCAGCCAAGGTGCTCATGGTATGGCCGGGGGACCTTATGTAAAAAGTGTCCCCTGGCTGTGGCATAAAACTGCGGGCTGTTGGAGCCCGGTGCTGGTTTCAAAATACGGGGGACCACCAGATTTTTTGTCCCCCGTATTTTTGGAACCAGGACCGGTCCAAGAGTCCGGGGCTGGTTTCAGAAATACGGGGGACCCCTACGCTTTTTGTCCCCAGTATTTTTGGAACCAGGTCTGGCTAAATGAGCCCGGGGCTGGTTATGTACAGGAGGGGGGACCTCACGCCTTTTTTTTTTTAGAACTTTTACACATATTTTACCAAAGAACCATACACAGATCTCAATGATCTGTGCATGGTTCTGTCAAATTCGCCAGTCAGGATCAGGTCTATTTTGTTTGCGATGTTTAGACCATTTTTTGGGGCGATTTCCAAATTCGCATCTCATTAAATATGTGAATTGTATATTTTTCAATGGGAAAACATCTGGATGCGAGTTCAGGAGATAAAAAAAAAATCGTACTTTCAGAAAGTGCGATTTCGCGGCAAATACCGCATTTTTTGCCGATTATTGCATCTCATTAATTATGCGAATTCGGGAAAAAGTGCGAAAACGGACGTTTTTGCGATAAAAATTGCCAAAAACCCAACATTGATCTCTAATAAATGACACCCAGTAGCTCTTTGTTGTGTGGTAGCCTCTTAGTATATATTGACCTTATGTCCTTTAGGGTTGCAATGAATTTTCAATTAGGAGGCCGATAAGAGCTCAATTAAAAATGATTATATATAAATCGGGTTTCATTTTAAACCATGAATCATCCAATCTCTCAATCAGTGTACACAAATGTCAACTCAGACAGTACCACAGTGTCTCTGTGCAAGTGGATAAGCGTAGGCACACTTTGAAATGAGTGGGAATTACCTTATTTTTTTGCAAAATGATCAAATAGCAGTGTCCGCCTTACATGTGTCGGTAACTCCTGCACCCTCTGATCAATGCTCCACCCTCCACCCGAGGCTCTGTCCCCCTTTCCAGAAACCGGTACCTGTTTCTCATATCCAAAATATGGGAGGTACAGTATGCAACTCTAAGTATCCCAAAATATACTGGTGCTGGATGAAAAAAAAAACCCTTTAATAAACAGATTTACCCTGAAACATCATTGACATAACCAAGAAACTGGTCTTTTATATCCTTGGATGCTGATTTGTGATAGTTTGCTGTTTTCTTTAGCTGTTGGATATTTAAGTTTATTGCAAAAGCCATTTATACTATTCTCTATAATAAGCTGTACTGCACCTGTATATAGCAATAATTACAATAAAGGGTACTTGTGTAGTTTCACGGCGCCACTGCACGCGGATCGCATCGCATAGAAATCACACGCAAATCGCATGCGATTTGATCGTGTGAGATGTGATGCAATGCGATTTAGCACACCCCCACTATCCACGTCATCGCAAAACATGGCAAGCGCAGTGAGCCCCGCAATGGGACATGGTATGCGTTCTCCTGACCTGTTCCTACCCCCACTATCCACGTTGGGCTGGAGTTGATGTTATAAAGTGTGGCGAGTGCAGCAAGCCACTGAGCCTGAAGTGTGGCGTGTGCAGCGAGCCCCCTGTGGGGAGGAGCAATACTCATCAAGTAATCCGCTGCACTCACCACGCTTCTGGCTCGGTGACTTGATGTGCTTACGACACTTTATACAATCAAATCCACGCCGACGTGGATAATGGGGGTATGAACAGGTCGGGAGGACCCATACCACGTCCACTCTCCAGGCTTCGGGGTGACGTGGATAGTGGGGGTGTGCTAAGTAATAGCGTGGTGTGCTAACTCACATTGTATCGCATCGTATACGATTTGCATGTGATTTGCATGTGCTGCAATGCAATGCAATGTGATCCGCGGGCAGTGGCATTGTGAAACTACAGTACCATCGCATTGCACGCAAATCGCATACACAATTACAAGTACCCAATAAAGTATCAAACCCCTTATATAAAACCTTCACTTACAGTAGCTGCATATTTATCAAGATGTACCCAATTCAGCAATACGTCTGATTTTTGTTTTTATCTACTTTATGCCATTAAACAAAATAAATTAATTAAGTTAGGTTATAAATAGCTATTTCAGTAATATTGGAGAGAGAAAATGGCACTTAACACTAGATTAATCTCCATAATTGTGTGGACATCTTTTAGTTTAACTCATGTAAAAAATTAAAACATAAAGTATAATGAAATTAATTGATTTAATTAATTTTAATTTCATATTCTAAATATAAACAGAAAATATTTGAAATATATATGCAAAAGCATTTTCTGAATCTACAGACTCAATGGGGGAAATTTACTAAGATGTGTATTTTACTTCACATGTGATGTTGCTATGGGCAACCAATCAGATCCTGTTTACTATCTTCTAGAGGGTGCTCAATAAATAAGTAGATTCTGATTGGTTGCAACATCACATGTGAAGTACAATACACATCTTAGTAAATTTCCCCCAATGTATTATCAGGGGAAATGAGAGGCAAGTGGATTGCTTACAGATTTTCCTGTGCCAGCCTGTCTTGTAAGCATAGGCTCCCTGCAGGCATGTGCGGCAACTTGACATGCTGCAGCTCATATTTTGATCACTACGTAGTATTCGGAGCACTATATAGCCATGCCCCTCTCAGAAACAGACAGGACTCCATGAAGAGCTGAAGCTAGGATTTTCCTCAACCAGTCTTGGAAGTAAATTGTCTCGACTCTATCTTTCCCCCTCCTGCATTACATATGGGTATCACATCCAGCATCTGGGGCAACTCTGTCTCTCCCCCCCCCCCCGTTGCAGCCTAACTCCATCTGAGCATTGGTGCCCATCGCAAGATGTTTTGTTGGACCTGTTCATTATATATTATAGCTTTTTCTCTGCATGGAAAGCTGGTGATCAGAAGTACCCATTTACTGAATTATTTTGCATCGCCATCCTAAAAATGCAACCAGTCCTGCAGGAGTGCTAGTTGAGTATGCTTCCTCAAGCAAGCAAACTAACTGGCTGCAGTGTAGTCACAGGTAATAGCAATGTTACCAACTGTCTTAACATTAGAAAGGGTTATTTTGTAAATTTGCTTATATTAGAAGTGGTTCCATTGATTGAACAGAGACGTCATAATTTGACAAAAAAAATAGCAAATTAACTGGAAGGCGAAGAGAAGCACCACCCTTGATGGAGTCCTTTCAAATATAAAGGTGCTAGCTTCCATAGCTGCAATGGAGAAGATCACCTATTACCTCCATGATTGTCCCCATAAATACAATGTTGTCTGGGTTCCTTGGCTCTTATATATGACTCCCGTTTTCCTCTTCTGTTATCTGTGACCATTCTTAGTGCGTTTCTGGAGCTGGATTGGATATTTCTGCTGTATCAGGCTGTCTCTGGGTCCCCACGGGACTTTTGAATCCCTACAATCCATATTTATTCATATTTTGTTGTATATGCAAGGTACCAAATTATATTTATACCTGGTTTTGATCCCTTTCCATCTCTCTCTCTCTCTTTCTTCCATTGTTTCTCCCTCCCTCCTTATTTTTTTCCTTTCCATTTCCTATCTTCACCCTCCATCATGGTTTTCCTTTTTTGTTCAAACTTTATTATGGAAAATAAAGAGAATTTTATATACCTTGTACTTAGTTTGATCATATTTTGTTTCTCTTATAAAATAAAGAGTTTTTTTTTTTTTAAGGTGCTAGCTACCATTATGGTTAGCACTACTAGAGTTGCCTTCTTCAGATTCTAAACAGAATTCAAGATCTGTGCCCCATTATGAAGCCACATCTGGTACAGACAAGGTTTTCAATCATACTTAAACTGCTTCTTCATCACTAAGGGGGTTATTCTAGTTCATTCTTTCTGACAAAATTCTTCTTAGATGGACAAAACCATGTGCACTGCAGGTGGGGCAGATGTAACTTGTGCAGAGAGAATTAGATTTGGGTGGGGTTTTTCTTCAAAGTGAGATCTATATTGCAGTGTAAAATCATGCAGTCAGTATTTTCCCTGCACAGAAACAAAATAACTCACCCAAATCTAATTCTATCTGCACATGTTACATCTGCCCCCCTGCAGTGCACATGATTTTGTCCATCTAAGAAGGATTTTGTCAGAAAGAATGAACTAGAATAAACCCCTAAGGGAAGTCTAGGTAAGTAATAAAATATCTATTTTCTAAGAGAGGAAAATGCACAGGAGGAGATAGGGCCCTGCTCGTGACATTGAGAAGGAATGGTCAGAGAGGTAGGAGGATAGCTAGGGGAGAAATGGCTGTATTACACTGACCAAGGAAGTGAAAGATTTGGAGAGGGAAAGGGTGGTCCACAGTGTAAAATGCATCACAGAGGTCAAGAATAAGCAGAGAGTAGTGGCTCTTAAATTAGTCAGCATGGATTTGCAGGCTTTCATGCACAGCAGCATGAGTCAAGCAGAGAGGCTTTGTAGATTTGTAGGCTTTCATGAGGGCAGCTTGAGTGGAGCAAATAGGACTGAAGCCAGATTGAAATGAGTTAAGCAGGGAGCAGGAGCATAAAAAGTCAATAAATCAGTTGTAGACAATGCACTCAATGAGTTTGAAGGCAAAAGGAGAAGAGATATTGGTCAGTAGTTGGATAATTGTTAAAATCAAGGATATTATTTTCAAGAATATGTTAATCAAGGGGATGATTGAAGGCAGAATGGGCTGTGCCTGTGGAGAGGGAAGATTGAGGAGGTGGGCAATATGGGAATAGGCAGAAGAAGAGAGGTAATGAATGAGGTGGGAGGTGATAGGGTCTATTGGGGAGGTGGTTGGGGGAGAAGAGTAGATGAGGGAAATTACTTAATCTCCAGATGCAATGGATTTGATTGGTCGGTGGTACACGGCGGGCATGCTACTCACTCGTGTCCACCGTTAACTAGCAAGTGTCCACTGGGGGTCCAGGGTCTGCAGGAGACAGTGGGGGTTTGCGGGTATGTGAGCGGTGGCAGTGGGATGGTCACGCTGCACTGGAGTTTGACTTTGCTTGGGGTGCTGTGAGGCTAGTGTTGCCACATTGGTTTAGGGCAAGTGAGCTATTGGGACAGATCAAGGTCTTTCCTGTATGCCTGCCCTGTCCACCAAAGGCAGTCATCCACTAGGTATATAAGGGATCTGCCTAGGTTGATCTGGGTCAGTGCAAAAAGTCTTCTCAGCCGGTTGCATCATTTGGGAAGATTCCAGACTCTCCTAGTGCATGTTGCTGCTCCCAGCCTAACCTGTCAGTTATTTTCTGCTAGCCTGATCCTATCACATTATTCACAACCTTGCACGGTCTATTGCCTCTGGTCTAGTCCAACTGGTCTCCTGTGGTTTTGACAGTGCTCTTCCACTCTGGTCCTGGGTCCATCTCCAGTGAAAGTTTAAAGACTTTCAGTCTCTTTCATTGGATATACAATCACTTCTCTTTCCAGATGTCATTACTCAAGTCTTTCATCAAACTATCTACCTCATTCTTCAGTGTCATTCGTCACCCCTAAAGTTTTCAGTTGCTGTCACCCCAAGTTTCTTACAAGAACTTTTTGTTCTTGTTAGGATGCGATGTCCTGATGTATGTTGTTAATTTTGGATGCAAAGTAGGTGGCAAAGACAAAGAGATATCAGAGGCTAGAAAAAGGTGATGAGATGATGTCCTTGAAAGTAGACTAAAGTAAAAAAAGAAGCACTATTGGATGAGAGCATATATTTGAAATGGAGGAAGGCTGCTTTAGAGCATCATTTCCTCCACTGCTGCTCAGTGGTAGCTGAACATTTTTGCAAATACTGTATCTGGTGAATGTAAAATGTGAGGGTTAAGCAATTGATCTTCTAGGGTTGAATGGTGGTCACTGTAGGTGCAGAATCAAGAGCAGAAGTGAGTGAGGTATTGTATATGGAGGTGGCTTTTTTAGGACAAGAGAGAGGGAAAAAATAGACAGTCAAATAAAGTCAAGAGTCAAGCATTGGTAATAATGGACTCAATGTTATACTTAGTGATGGTAGCTTTGGGAGGTAGAGATGGAAAAGCAGAGAATAATTTAAAAGAGTAATTAATTGTATGAGAGGTGGCAAGGGGTGTTGGAGAAGTCAGAAATAGAATCATGGTTAGTGAAGACTAGATCAAGTGATGTTGTGATATTAAGGAGTTTAGAGATAGAAGATTCCTAGAGGATATCGATTGGGATGATAAAATCATATTTGATAATGTAGAGAATGACTGAATAGAGGAAGTTAATGAGACAGTAAAAAAAAAATTTGAGGAATTTGGTGGAAATGCCAGGAGGCGATAAATGACACCTACTCGAAGGTGAACAGGTAGAGATTGGTGTATGGCATTGACCATATATATAAAGTATATAAGGGATGGCCCCTTTGTGTATGGGTTGGTAGGAGTAACTGGAAGACAGATTGATCCAAACACCATAACCTCATCAAGCCTCAGGCCAAGTATGTGTGTTCCACCAACAGAGTAAGGGCATCAGGAGAAGTGGCAGATGAGGAAATCCAGGATTCTTTAATGGATAGAAGATTCAGGGAGTTGGCGATGAGTTGTTACAAATATATATGTTATTCCAGAGAGCAGAGTGAGATAATGTTTGGGAGAGATTTGAATGAGATTATCAGGGTTTCTGTAACATTGACATGAGATTAAGTTGGAGACAGGGTTGGTGAGAGAGTAGCGATAGTCTGGGTGCCTGAGCTAGGAAGGAAAACTGCAGGTGCTGGAAAATGAGGTTCAGTATGAGTTGATATGATGAGGGAGAAGAGAAAGTTTGTTCAGTGTTGGGGTACAGGACCATAATTGGTCAGAGGAGAATGAGAGTGGTAGAGGAAGCAGAGGGGTGAATGGGAGAAAGAAGATGGCAGAGAAGAGGAGGCATAGGAGATTAGGGGCAAGGACTGAGGTGGGAACAGGGTACACGATGTAAGATTAGTAATACAGTAAGTGAAGGGGTAATGGAAGAAAACCTGGATGTAATGTGTAGTAGATAATTAGGGGGAGAAAAACTGGAAATACTGTATGAGTAGTGGTAGTGGGTAGGTGTGACAATATATGAAGCGCCAAAGTAAAATCATACAAATTTATGAAGCAGATGTAGGTACATGACAAAAACAGTAGGATGAATTCTTACCCCTGCAAGTATTTGAAGCCAGCAAGGATGGAAAATGGCAGGGGACAGTCTGGAAGTGTACCCTGTTTGGCTCCAAAAGGTTTGTGCACGGGGTGGTCCCAAAGGTAGATGGTCAGTTCACTTCCGACATGTTTCGACAAGTGTTCTTCTTTCTGGGCAAAGTGACTGACCTGTTTACATATACACCTTATGTTGAAGGATGTGAGGCCATTTCAGGAAACTTTTATACACACCGGGATTGTTTTAGGAGTATTTAAGAGTCTTAATATTATATTTTCCTAAACCGGAAGTGATGTCACAGTACTTCTGCTGATGGTAATCCGTAACATATGTTGTTTACAGTTTCTTATATAGCGCACAGATATTCCACAGCCCTTTATAGAGAATATTTGAACAGTCACATCAGTCCCTGTCCCAGTGGAGCTTAGAATCCCCTACCACAAGTACATACACACACACACAGGCTGCTCTTCCTCCCATAATAACAAGAGGACATCACAGGCTGCTCGTCTGCCAGGGGTTGGTGGCTGGTGAATCCATCGCCAGCCCTGCAAGGAAGAGGGACGCCCCATCTGTATGTAATGTCGGGTCCATTTTTCTGACTGTTGGAATAGATTCCAACAGTCAGAAATTCTAGAGATCGGTAAAAATGGCTGCCAATTGTCAACAATGCAGATTCAACTTTAAACAAAGTTGAATATGCACAGGAAAGGGATTGAATCTGAATCTGGCCAGGATTAAATACCAATGACCAATATTACCGCCTGTAGAAAATATTGGCCAAAATTGAATACTCCCAGTTTTATTGAATAGTTTGGGGGGGGGGGGGGCATATGTAATAACGACCGAGTTTCCCAGAGGTGCGGGATGCCGGAAATCATTTAAAAGGCAAAACTAACCAGGTTGATTTTGCTATGTAAATGATTGCAGTTTTAAAAAAAGGTCAGTGATCTACCGGCATTCTGCAACTATGTCCATCTCTGACCCTATATCATATCCCCACAGATGTCTGTTCTTTGTGATGTAAGTGTAAACAGTTATTTGACAAAAGGTGGTTCTGGGTAGCCGGTGTTTCATTATCCTAGAATAAAATATACCTACAGAGTTGTAGAGTAGCTTCTAGAACCCCTACCAGAGGCCTCTAAATACAGGTAAGGTATAAAATGAATATTCTGCATAGGGGACTCCAATCATATTTCTATTTAACAGTAATAGCAGAAATAGATTTATTCAGTGGCATATAATACAGTCCGAGTTTGGGGGATGTCAGCCAAACTCTGACATTATTTTTTAAAGCAGCAATCTTTTACAGGATTTGATTTTGCCATTGCTTTATAAAAATGTCAGAGTTTGGCCGGACTATATTACATCTCGCCAAATATGTTTCTTTAAGTTTCCAACTGTGATAAACTTTGTTAAGCATTGCACATTTCTGCTGATACCCACTATATTGATGTATTTGTTCAAAGCAATAAAACATTAATATTAATACCTGAGGCTAAATACATCCAAAGCTGATCATCAGGCTTCTAGTTAATAATGTAATGTAGCTCTAAAATATTCTCATTGAAAGTCATTCATCATATGGTCTCATATACTATGCAATATTATCAATAAAATGCGGTAATGTGGGACTTTTATGAAACCTGTTCCACAAGTAAGTGTACTGTATAGACATTATCATTATACTCAGAAACATGAAATATATTTAATTTCTAAACTGATCCAGAAAACAAAATAATTATTTATGTACAGTTACCTGTGAAAATATTTAATTGAATGTCTTCCAATAGATTACTGTATTTTTTTAAACAAGTTTGACATTGCACTATGATGGTTTTTTTTTCTTCTTCTTTTTATAATTATATACAGTATGTTTCACAAATGTAATTTAAAGACTTTAATAAAGGGAAAATCTTCTTTAGACTATGTCATGCTCTGACGTTTTAATCATAGTGTTGTCTGTGTTTTCTGTACTGGACGGTGCTAAGGTCCGTTTGCACAGCACCAGCGCATCACCCCCTGCAGCATGCAAGTGCTACCCTCCGCAGCAAACAGTTCTCTTTGTTCAGCATTCTCTGCAACAGGCTGCTCGTCTCTCTGAATTGACATCATTTTCATCGCCAGAGTTCCTCCCATACCCCCATTAGGGCCAGTGTGTGCGTTTCTGTTGCATTGCAGGCACACCGTGGCAAATTTGGCAACAAGTTACCTCTGGACCTGGTGGTGTGCACCTCGAAGCTGTTTTTTTGGGAAATTTCACTTAGAAATGTAAAAAACACCAAGGTTCAATTTGCCTAAATTAATGAGCTGGAAAAAAGATTGACGATCTGGGAAACCGAAGACAAAGGAACAACACCACACCTGAGTTCATTGCTGTCATTTAGTATGAATGCACATACATTCTAGCATTATGGTGAAGGCTTTCAACAATTAGGAATAATTGGGGAAATACATAGACCACACATCACACACAAACGCACACATTGTACACACACATCGCACACACAGTACACCATATACGCACACACAACACACCACACACACATATACTGTATACATAGCACCCCACATACACTTACACATTGGACAGATACACACAACACACACACACACATACATAACACACCACAAGCAGTGCAACACACACACACACACATATACACTACAACAAACCCATAAACAGTACAACACAAACAAACACACAGAACACACACACACACTTATACCCCCTTTACACCAAAAACCCAGATTGACATTTGGAACACAGATCCAAGCCAAGTCGGATCCGTGATTTGCACCGTTTACACTGTGGTGCCTACCTGCAGTGCAGACGGAGGTGGCGCTTCAAGATGACATCAGCTCCAAGCGCTGGGACCGCGATCACCCTTGCCAGGACCACCAATAAGCACCCTGGGGGCAAGCCCAGCACCAAAGTGAGCTGTTGGGCTGCCCTGAGCCCCCGTGCACCCCCCGTCTGCTAGGTGAATAGATGCCGCACACAGACATCCATTCACCTCCTCCCTGACTCCGCTGCTGTCTGCAGAGTACAGCAGCGCAGGCTGTGTGTACCCCCGTCCAACCTCCATACTGACCACAGGATGCTGCGGTCTGGAGGTTGGGCTTCCCCATTGATGTAAACAGGAGCCAGGTCAGATGAATGTGACAGGTAGCAGGTGGGATGAATGTGACATGTAGTGTGACATAGAGGTGCACATACCTGCATCACACCACCATCTCTGTCCCTGTGTCACCCCGCCATCTCTGTCCCTGCATCACCCACCATCTCTGTCCCTGCATCACCCTGCCATCTCTGTCCCTGCATCACCCCGCCATCTCTGTCCCTGCATCACCCCGCCATCTCTATCTCTGCATCACCCCGCCATCTCTGTCCCTGCATCACCCTGCCATCTCTGTCCCTGCATCAGCCCGCCATCTCTGCCCCTGTATCACCCTACCGTCTCTGTCCATTCGTCACCCCGCCATGTGGCATAATGTGAATTTAGGCTCTCCAGGTGGCATAATGTGAATTTTGGCACTTTCTGTGTGGCATAATGTGAATTTTGGCTCGAACCGGGAGGCATGATGTGAATTTGGGCTTATTCCAGGTGGCATGATGTGAATTTTGCCTCAATCCATGTTGCATAACGTGAATTTTGGCTCAATTTATGTAGCATAATGGGAATTTTGGCTCTTTCCGCATGGCATAATAATTAAAGGGCAAGTGTAAGGTGGTCTACTACTGTTTTGCTTAATGTGTAAAAGTGGCATACAGCATGGTACACTACACTCAAGGACATGCCCCCTTTTGAGTGGCGGCACTCTCTTTTTCTGGAGTGTGCACATAACTTCAACCTTTACATACTCCTACTTCAAAATTTCCACTTCGACCATTGCACACACACATATTTATACGTAGCGCACCTCACACACTTACACATTGGACAGATACAACACAACACACCACACCACAGTAGACACACCCACATACACTACAACACACACAAAAACAGTACAATGCACACAAACACACAAAAATAAATGCATCATAGGTGCTAAATCTCAGGAGTGGATGTGGAATTCATCAACACACACAAGCTATCAAGTCAGGAGTGGTGCGTTTCAAACAACAACAACACCACCCCTGATTTCATTGCTGGCATTGAGTATCAATGCAAACACATTCTAACAATATAGTGGAGGCTTTAATAAATTACAATCTTGAGCCATAAACGCAGCATAAGATAACATTTTCAGCAATTTTGTAAATAAAAAAAACCCCCAAGGTTGTCCCTTGAGTATATATATATAAATATATATATATATAAATATATATATATATATATCGAAGTGTTGGAGTCGGCACTCTTAATAATATCCGTGGGTAATACCTCTGGTGCCTCTCAGCGTGTGCAAGCACACGGAATACACGGAGGAGCAGTTGATGGCACTCGGAGGATTTATCAACAGGTACACGGGACACATGTAGTGTAACAACATTTCGGTTTTTAATAACCTTTGTCAAGCTCAAAATAACAAGAAACATTCTTATCTATATAGCCTACAGCACCACAAGTGAAAGGGAGCCCGCTCACCCCCGTCTGGCCGGATCCAATGACGTCACCCTCCGGCGGCGCACACCAGTCGGTGCGTCACAGACATCAGAGGGGTTGCTGGGCAACCCTGTGAAACAAAAAATATTTACATGAGTAACAGTGAAAGTGAAAAGTGCAGAGAACCAACTACAGGAACATCGCAACATGAGAAGATACATATAGGATACATGACATGATGGAAACATGACAGTATGTTACATAGTACATATTGAAGCGATCAGCTGACTAACGAACGTCTAAGCACAGGGTGAGGAGATACGTTCATAGAAAACAGTGAAAACTGCAGGATTTATTAAGCCCTGCAGGGTAGATCGTTTTCAATTTATTGATCCACCACGTCTCCCGCTGTAGCAGCAATTTATCTCTCTCGCCCCCTCTGAATTTTAGGGATATGATCAATCATTTTATACCTCAGGGTAGCAAGATTGTGCCTGCTTTCACTGAAGTGCCTCTGCACAGGCTGTTCTATTTGGCCAAATTTGCCTTCAAGGGAGGCTTTAATGGCAGACCTGTGTCCTGCCATTCTGGTTTTAAAGGGACATTTAGTTTTCCCTATGTACATGAGGCCGCAGGGACAGCGAATGAAATAGATGACATGCGTGGTACTGCATGTCAACACATGTTTTATGCCAATGCGTTCGCCCGATTGTGGATGAAGGAAACTGGTACCGGTTTCAAGATAATTACAAGTAGTGCAACTGGCACATTTGTAACAACCAGGTTTTCTGGTGGTGAATAAGCTGGGCTTACTCTGGGTAAAGTGGGAGATGTCATTATGGACAAGGTAATCTTTAAGGTTACGCTGACGTTTGTAACTAGGCAAGATTTTGGAGCGTGACAGTGTTTTGAGGTCAGGATCTGACGTGACCAAGGGCCATAATTGGCGTGCTATTTTAGTGATGACAGGGGCCACTGGACTGTATGTTTGCACTAATACCATCTGATCCTGTGCCACGGCTGGGCTCCTGGGTTTGAGAGTATCTATTCTGGGCGTACGCAGTGCCTTGAGTTTGGCTAAGCGTAGCTCGTCAGGTTTGTAGCCCTTGCACAGGAAACGATCTATCATGAGGTCAATTTCTTTTTCAGCGGTGTTATCATCATCACAGATGCGTCTGACCCTGAGGAATTGTGAAAAGGGGAGTCCCTTTTTGGTGGACAAGGGGTGGGCACTAGAGTAATGTAACAGGGTGTTCCTGTCTGTCTCTTTTTTATATAGATTTGTGGAGATGGCATTGTTATTAATGGTGATGAGCACGTCCAGGTAATGGACAGAACGTTCACTTATATCATAAGTGAATTTAATTGTCGAATTAAGGGCATTAATTGAATCAATTACACTGGTTAGTTGCTGACGGCTGCCCGTCCAGATGATCAAAAGGTCATCTATGTAACGTAGGAAGAGTTTGATTTTGCCTGCAATGGAATCGTTAGTAAAAAACATGTCATGCTCAATTTGGAACATGTAACAATTAGCATACGCCGGAGCTACGCAACTACCCATTGCGCAGCCCCGACGTTGTAGATACCAGTCATTATCAAACAAGAAGTAATTTCTACGCAATGTAAGTTCAAGCAGTTTCACAAAGAAAGGAATGTCCGGGCCCTTGTACAGCGTACTATTAGCCAGTAATCTCCTGGCCGCTTCAATACCGTCATCGTGGGGAATATTAGTATACAAGCTTACTACGTCCAAAGTACATAGTAAGCATTCATCAGGTAACTGTCCCAAGTCATTAAGTCTATTGATCAACATGGTAGTGTCTCTGAGGTAAGTCGATTGCGCCTGGATGGTGTGCTGGAGAAAGTGATCAATGTATTTCGCAGTTTTGTAGAAGATGGAATCTCTTGCGGCTGTAATCGGTCTGCCGGGGGGGTTTAACATATCCTTGTGCAGTTTCGGCAATGAATATAACACAGGGGCCGTGGGATGCTCTTCAATCAGATATTTGGCTGTAGTAGATTTAATTGTGCCATCTTTTGTAGCCTACATGATGATAGATTGGAGCTCCTTATTGTATTCCTCTGTGGGGTCTGTTTTGAGACGGGTGTATACTTCTGTGTCCGATAATTGTCTCAGCAATTCCTGTCTGTATTGGTCGACATCCTGTACCACAATGCCCCCTCCCTTGTCAGCTGGCCTGATTGTTATAGTTTGGTCCTTGCTTAATTTATTGAGACATTGCCACTCACTCTTGGACAGGTTTGATCTTGCCGATGTGGGTTTCTTTCCCTCATTTAAAGCCAAATAGTCCAGAGATTTGTTGTACGCTTTCAGGGCAATACTGTTGGTCACAGGGTCAAAGGTAGAGGCTGGACGGAATTTTTCACTCTCAACTGCGGCCGCAGTGGAGTTAGTTTTGGAGAAATGTTCACGTAGCCATAGTTTTCTGTTGAATTTATAGGAATCAATTCGCCACTGAAACTCATCGAAGTGGGGGGTAGGGATAAATGATAAGCCCTTGCTGAGGACAGCCATCTCCTCTGCAGATAGGGTTTTTTGGGATAAGTTGAATACTATTTCTTCGTTTTTGTATTCCTTTTTGTGCTGCCTGAGCCACTGGCCTCCTCGTCGGGTAATAAGTCTCCTTGTGCGACCCGCTGTTTGCGGGTCTTCACTCCCAAAGGGGGCTTTCTGTATGTGGTAGAGTCTTCCCGTTCGCTCTGTGATGTAGCACCGCCGCTTGAGGTGTCTGTGTCACCCCACATTCTCCTTTGCCTTGGCTGGCGCCTTCTTTGGGGACGTTCTCTATTGGAAGAGTTATTTTGTGTCCAAGTGTAGACCCTTTGTTCGCTATAATCTTTATGGACAATGTCCAATTTGTTGCGTTTGAATTGTATTAATTTGCGTCGATAAGTGTCGACTTTTGCGGTAAGTTGATCAATCCACTTGTTATCAGGGTCAGACTGTAGTGTATGCAGGTGGGCTTTCTCAAATTCATTGATTTTCTCCTTTACATCGTTCAGTTCTTTAGTAGCTTCCGAAATAACAGGTAGGATAAGGTCCAGACTACACTTGTTGAGGATAGCGACCCACCTGCGGCAAAAGTCCGGATTATTTTTCCCAATCGTTGGGGTGTTCCGAATTCTAAAACCTCTGGGTATGTGCCCAGACCTATGATAGTCGGAGAGCGTTACTCCATGGAGATAGAAATCTATCTCTCTTTTTTTCAGACGTAGTAGTTTGGTGAACAATGAGTCGGGAGGTTCTACTCCTGCGGTTGTAGAGAGGTTGTCTGAGAATCGTATGCTGTCTGCATCGGCATCTGAGAAAGTTAGGAGCTCCCTCACCGGCAGTGTGTCATTCCTGAAGCCAGCTGCTTCTTGCATAGTATGAAGAAATGGTTGCTGTCCAGTAGTAAGGGTTCAATGTGGTGATGGAGACTTGCGAAAAAATCTTGGATGGTGCCTTACCCGATCTGCAAGCAGGGTAATGTATCGAAGTGTTGGAGTCGGCACTCTTAATAATATCCGTGGGTAATACCTCTGGTGCCTCTCAGCGTGTGCAAGCACACGGAATACACGGAGGAGCAGTTGATGGCACTCGGAGGATTTATCAACAGGTACACGGGACACATGTGGTGTAGCAACGTTTCGGTTTTTAATAACCTTTGTCAAGCTCAAAATAACAAGAAACATTCTTACCTATATAGCCTACAGCACCACAAGTGAAAGGGAGCCCGCTCACCCCCGTCTGGCCGGATCCAATGACGTCACCCTCCGGCAGCGCACACCAGTCGGTGCGTCACGGCCATCAGAGGGGTTGCTGGGCAACCCTGTGAAACAAAAAATATTTATATGAGTAACAGTGAATGTGAAAAGTGCAGAGAGCCAACTACAGGAACATTGCAACATGAGAAGATACATATAGGATACATGACATTATGGAAACATGACAGTATGTTAAATAGTACATATTGAAGCGATCAGCTGACTAACGGACGTCTAAACACAGGGTGAGGAGATACGTTCATAGAAAACAGTGAAAACTGCAGGATTCATTAAGCCCTGCAGGGTAGATCATTTTCAATTTATTGATCCACCACGTCTCTTGCTGTAGCAGCAATTTATCTCTGTCGCCCCCTCTGACTTTTTTAGGGATATGATCAATCATTTTATACTTCAGGGTAGCAAGATTGTGCCTGCTTTCCCTGAAGTGCTTGGGCACAGGCTGTTCTATTTGGCCAAATTTGCCTTCAAGGGAGGCTTTAATGGCAGACCTGTGTCCTGCATTCTGGTTTTAAAGGGACATTTAGTTTTCCCTATGTACATGAGGCCGCAGGGACAGCGAATGAAATAGATGACATGCGTGGTACTGCATGTCAACACATGTTTTATGCCAATGCGTTCGCCCGATTGTGGATGAAGGAAACTGTCACCGGTTTCAAGATAATTACAAGTAGTGCAACTGGCACATTTGTAACAACCAGGTTTTCTGGTGGTGAATATGCTGGGCTTACTCTGGGTAAAGTGGGAGATGTCATTATGGACAAGGTAATCTTTAAGGTTGCGCTGACGTTTGTAACTAGGCAAGATTTTGGAGCGTGACAGTGTTTTGAGGTCAGGATCTGACGTGACCAAGGGCCATAATTGGCGTGCTATTTTAGTGATGGCAGGGGCCACCGGACTGTATTTGCACTAATACATCTGATCCTGTGCCACGGCTGGGCTCCTGGGTTTGAGAGTATCTATTCTGGGCGTACGCAGTGCCTTGAGTTTGGCTAAGCGTAGCTCGTCAGGTTTGTAGCCCTTGCACAGGAAACGATCTATCATGAGGTCAATTTCTTTTTCAGCGGTGTTATCATCATCACAGATGCGTCTGACCCTGAGGAATTGTGAAAAGGGGAGTCCCTTTTTGGTGGACAAGGGGTGGGCACTAGAGTAATGTAACAGGGTGTTCCTGTCTGTCTCTTTTTTATATAGATTTGTGGAGATGGCATTGTTATTAATGGTGATGAGCACGTCCAGGTAATGGACAGAACGTTCACTTATATCATAAGTGAATTTAATTGTCGAATTAAGGGCATTAATTGAATCAATTACACTGGTTAGTTGCTGACGGCTGCCCGTCCAGATGATCAAAAGGTCATCTATGTAGCGTAGGAAGAGTTTGATTTTGCCTGCAATGGAATCGTTAGTAAAAAACATGTCATGCTCAATTTGGAACATGTAACAATTAGCATACGCCGGAGCTACGCAACTACCCATTGCGCAGCCCCGACGTTGTAGATACCAGTCATTATCAAACAAGAAGTAATTTCTACGCAATGTAAGTTCAAGCAGTTTCACAAAGAAAGGAATGTCCGGGCCCTTGTACAGCGTACTATTAGCCAGTAATCTCCTGGCCGCTTCAATACCGTCATCGTGGGGAATATTAGTATACAAGCTTACTACGTCCAAAGTACATAGTAAGCATTCATCAGGTAACTGTCCTAAGTCATTAAGTCTATTGATCAACATGGTAGTGTCTCTGAGGTAGGTCGATTGCGCCTGGATGGTGGGCTGGAGAAAGTGATCAAGGTATTTCGCCGTTTTGTAGAAGATCCCTTATCCAATTATCCATTATCCAAATTATTCCAAAAACCATAGTCTCCAAAATATACTTTATTTTTTTTTTTGCTTAAAAACTTACAGGGTACATCTATAACTGGCACTACTGGGGAAATAATATTGATGGCTTAAAGTGGTCACGGAGAGGTGGGGGAACTCATTTCTCTATGCCACCTAATTAAACCCCCTCTCATACCCCCATTAGGGCCAGTGGTAGGGCTTTTCTGTGAGAAATACTGTTCAAGGCCAATTTGGAGGTTAAAATGTTCCACCTCACCATTTGAGGTGGTGAAACTCAGTTCCACCCCTTTCCCTCTCACTTTAACCCCTACTGATGATGATGGTACTGTAACTGTTACTAAATATGTGCAAAAAATTGATTGCTTGCAATTCCATACCAAAATAACCACAATCAAATATCAAATGTAGAGGTAAGATTGATACACAATATAATAGTATCTATGTAATCTGCCTAGGTGGAATGTAAATCTGGTAATATATGGTAGCAAATCACAATTGACAATTAACTAACGAAAATGGACATTGGTTACATTTATTTAATTTATCTAATTTATCAGAACAACCATTTTTGTAAATTTTCCAGCTTTTGGGAGCAAATTGTTGATTGTCATTTTCTCTCATACAGTAAATTTTTGTTCCACCAAGAAAGATTGGACAGATAATCTAATAGTCTGTATCCAGCTGCAGACAATATTTATACCATAATCCAAAAAGAATGCGTTAAAAAATGTAAGTAGGAGAGGAAACTACAAGTAACACATATTGTAATTCAGACATACAGTACATCAATTTCTGTCAGCAAACTGACCAGTATATCACAATTTCAACTCTTTTCTATTGAACAGTTTTCTGAAATTGCTGAACCTTGAAACCAGATTCTTAATAAATATATATTTTTTTAAAGTGTTATTTTTATTGCGCAGTAACTCAAAATTGTATTTTTTTATTTGTCAGTTATACTAAATTCGGTACTTGTGAGTTATCCGGGCGTCCGATTTTTTGATTGTATGCCTTAAGTTAAGGCATACAATCAGATGCGATGCGATGCGATATCGCATCGCATCGCATCGCATCGCATGCGATCATCGGATGCGATGACCCGATTTTTCCATAGGAATCAATGTTAAAATGATTCCTATGGAAAAAGGGGTCCTTTTCATACCCCTACTATCCAAGTGGGCATGGAGTTGGATATAAACCTGTGGCGAGCGTAGCGAGCCACCGAGCCCGAAGCGTGGCGAGCGAAGCGAGCCCCGCGAGGGGACGGTATTCCGTGTCCCCTCGCGGGGCTCGCTACGCTCGCCACGCTTCGGGCTCGGTGGCTCGCTACGCTCGCCACAGGTTTATATCCAACTCCATGCCCACTTGGATAGTAGGGGTATGAAAAGGACCCTTTTTCCCATTGAATTCCATGTTAAAATGGACTCAGTCCATTTTAACATTGATTCCTATGGAAAAATCGGGTCATCGCATCGCATCGCATCGCATCGCATCGCATCCGATGGTCGCATGCGATGCGATGCGATGTCCCGATCCGACCTGATTTACAAATCGGACGCCCGGATAACTCACAAGTACCCTAAATTCTTTTCCTATAAAAAATCCCTTTTTTAAAAATAACAGGTACAGTACTGCAGGAAGAGGCTGCAGGAAGATGTTCAATGGGTCGACCAAATTATGGTCAATGCGTAAAAGGTCTTTCAGTTTACAGATAGACAATGGAAAAGTTTGACAGATATAAAAGAAATAAGGTTGATACAAAATAGGGTGACATTTAATGAGATGCGAAAAACGTTTTTTTGGGGCGATTTTGTTTGGCAAAAACAGACGAAATCGCATGTTTTTTTTTCCAAAATTGCATATTTAATGAGATGCAAAAAGCGGCAAAAAAAAATCGCATTTTTCCACAAATTCGCATATTCTGAAGGTGTGATTTTTAGTAACGCCGGAACTCGCATCCAGATGTTTTCCCATTCTAAAGTATACAAATCGCATATTTAATGAGATGCGAATGGGAAAATGTTACTAAAAATCGCCTCACATGCAGACCAGGTTCTGACAGGCAAATTTGACAGAAACATGCTCAGTTCATTGAGATATGTGCATGGTCCTGTCTTAAAAAATGTGTAAAAGTTAAATAAAAAAAAATGGTGTGAGGTCCCCCCTCCTGAGCATAACCAGCCCCGGGCTCATTAAAAGCGTTGGGGTCCCCCGTATTTCTGAAACCAGCCCTGGACTCTTGACACACACACACACACACACACAGAAAAGTACAACTTTGTTACACACACCCAATATACTTATGCTGCTTTCACATTGCAAACCTGCTTTCATGCCGTTTTTGTAAACATTTCTTAAAACGGGTCTAAAGCCAGTTAAACCCCTTTCACATTGCATGTTGTAACTTTTATATTACCATTTAAATACTGTTTTTGTACCATTCACATTCAACCCATTTCACCCATAACAAACAGTGGATGTC